>NW_006256547.1:1140604-1531488 GCF_000478725.1 Eutrema salsugineum | reverse complement strand
CTCGGGCTTACCAACTTGTCGTGTATGCCATTCTGCAGAGTCCGACAGACGAGGAGATGCTGCCTTAGGATTCTTGGGAATTACTCCTCCGGTTCCAGAAGCTCGTAAAAGCAATGTAGACGAAACTGGTAATGATGTCAGCAAAGCTACAGAGGCTGAGCAGAAGAGTTCTATCGTCAAAAGCAATGGGGTTGAATCTGGCTTCATCGAAATAACAAGTCCTGATGGGGAAATTTTCATCTGCACAAATGATATCGAAATGGGAATCCAGCAGCATCAGGATGCATTGCTTGAGCTTGGATGTTCTTGCAAAAACGAGCTTGCTTTGGTACACTACGCTTGCGCGCTCAAATGGTTCCTCAACCATGGATCCACAGTGTGTGAAATCTGTGGAAATGCTGCGGAAAATGTAAAAATTGCTGATTTCAACAAAGTGGTCATTGCCTTGAGAGATTACACGGCACTAAGAGAAAGAAACGCTGATGGAGGAGATCCAAACATTGTATTACCGGTGAATACAGATTCCACCATAGATTCAGATGAAGTTGCTACCATTCGAAGGCAACGACTTGGTGAGATATCCTCATGGTTTGGTCCCCATTCCCAGAACAACAACAACAGTAACTCTGTTGCCGCTTCTCAGGTTATGCCTGAACAACCTTTAGGTGTAGTGAACTTTGATATCTTGCCTATGGAAAGCCGTGCAACTAAATGGGCTGTGGAAGGTACCGGGATTCTACTTGCTACCGGTTTACTCACTGTTACTTTGGTCTGGCTCATTGCTCCCCGTGTTGGAAAGGTATGTGATCGATCTATCTAGGCCTCTCTGACTCTTACGGATATATTAGTAGCGTTCCTTAATTTTTTAAACCGCGTAGAGAACTGCGAGGAGCGGACTTCACATCCTTCTTGGTGGTCTCTGTGCTTTAACAATAGTCATCTTTTTCAGATTCGTAAGTAAACTCTTTTAGATATCTCATTTTACAGATTTTCATGATTCCTACTTTACTATAACACACAACCTTGAAAACAGGTTGTGCTCACTAGAATCAGGTATGGTCCTGCACGCTACTGGGCAATCTTATTCATCTTCTGGTTTCTTGTATTTGGTATTTGGGCTTCTCGTTCGAATGCTTCTCACAATAACCCTTGAATCCATCATTATCATTGTCATCATCAACTCTCTGCTCTCTCCCTCTCTCTCTGCATAAGTCTTTGTAATCTTCTCTCCGAGAAAAATGTACATTGCTTCATCAAAGAAAAATACGCTCATGCTCATTGATTATGATGAATATATATAATTTATAATGGTCACTATTGCTTTTACAGTTCCTCTGTATCTACTTTAATATCGTTAAACATTTAATAAAAAAAATTGAATCTTGCTGTTGAGTCTGGTCAACCAGTGGAAACCCATTTGCCAGAACATTGGATATTGAAACCGGAGGTTGCAAATCCCAACTCCGTCACTTTATGACCCAACTTGGTTTCCGAGTCAGGATCCGACGCCGAGTCTTTCCTTTTCCTCTGGTCCGGTGGCCGAATACTCTGGAAAGCTTCAATTTGTAAGCTCTTCCGTTTTTACCCCTGAGGAGCAAAGCTCCAATTCAAGAACGGTTTTTGCTCCGGCGGGTCCTCAAACGAAGTGGCAAAGTCGGACTGATACGGAAACTGAGGGACAAAAGCGTCATTTTGCAATAGCTCGATGGAATCAAACATCGACGTGTCAAACGCGTCGTCGAGATCAACCCATTTGGACTGGCTCTGAGCCTCCCAGTTATCGGAGCACGTGACGTCCGGTGAAATCACGTGACTTGAGCATTTTGAGTCCGACGTAGTTGTTATCGCCGTCGATTTTTCGTCGGATGGATAATACTTCTCCATTGTTCCTTTCTTATTGTAAATCCGACATAATACCCAATCATCAAGCTGCGAATTTTCAACAAGACCACATTAGTCATCATCACATAAATCGAAAACTGAGACTAGCATTCCTTAAAACCCAAAAAAGTCAATAAAAAGAAACGTACTCGTAAGTTGTTCTTCTTGTTCGTAGAAGCAGACCGATCAACATTAGCGAGACGGTACTCGTGCATAATCCAATTCGTTTTTATCCCTTTCGGCGCTTTCCCGGCGTAGAAGACGAGTGCTTTCTTAATACCTAATGTCTTCGGTTTACCGATCGGTTTATCAGCTCCAGTCGCTTTCCAATAACCGGTTCCAGCTGCCCGGTTTGGACGCGAACCGTTTGGGTATTTTCGGTCCCGATGTGAGAAGAAATACCACTCTTTCTCTCCGTACAAAGCCATTTCTGAAACAAAAATTCGAATTTTGTTCAAAATCAATGAAAATCACTAAAACCACATCTACTCGAAATCATCTAATAACGTGGGATTGGAATTTTACCTGGCAGTTCCCACGGACTGAATTTGTAAAGATCAATCTCTGCGATTACCGGAACGCTAATCGGCTCCGATGCGCATCTCCTGCAGAGATAGAACTTAACGAGCTCTTCGTCCGTCGGGTGAAATCGAAATCCCGCCGGCAAATTTAGCTCCGCCTTCATTTTGGGAAAGTTCCTTTTTTCTAGTGGATAAGATTCGCCTCTTTTATTTTGTAATCTCGATCGGATATTTTTGGTTTTTTATCGGAGATTGCAATCGAGGAGAAGAGAGCAAGGCCATGGAGCTTTTATAAAGAGCCAAAGAGGAGAGATTCATGAATCACACGTGGGTGGTTTTCTGACACGTGTGACAAAACCAACCGTTTTCTTTTCAACGTTGACCGCGCAGCCTGATGACATGTACAGGTGGCGTCGACTAATTGGGTGATCGACATACAAGTTATGTGACGTCATTGCTTCCGTCATCCGCACGAAGAACCTTTGGGAATGAGATCTGCTGCTTCTCGGTGTATGCTTGTGCACACGTTGTTCTCTGGCCAATATATAAATCGTGACTTGTGAGTGGACTGTGATGAGTATTGCCGTGGGCTTCTCCGCACCAGATAGGTTCTCTGTTCATCTAATCAGTAATCACCTTTGTCATTGAATGACGTCATCGTTAGTCGCACGTCGGCTTATAGAAAGCTGAAAGATGCGATAATCGACAGTTTCTTGGTCTAAAAACATTTTCAGGTAAACGACAAATTATATCGCAAAGAAAAAATGTTTTACAGATTGCCTATTAAAGATTCTTGTATCGTAGTTAGTAACTAATCTTATGTTACAACTTAATAACTTATATTGGGATATATTAAGGAATTGAGACAAATGGATAATGGATTATAATAGGCTTTTTTTCCGCTGAGTTCAATTAGGCTTCTAAGAAGGAGAAAATGTTAACTCATAAATATGTTAGCCAAAATCATGAAAGAATTGAGCATCTCATCATCCTCATGCCAAAAACAGGATACATTCGTTAGCTTATCTTGTTTCCTGAGTTTTGTAAAAGGTTTAGTAGACATAGTTATTCATGAACTAAACAAAATTGATGCGTAACTAAAGCACTAAGATGTACAAGCCCAATATATGGGCTCTAAGAATAACTTGAGGCCCATTTTAAGCCCCCTTTTACTATACGTAAAGGCTGTATTGGCGCAAGTCCCGTATTCCAAGTTCCAATTTCTGTGTCGTATACGGTAAACCCCAATCATTATTTTGGGTTTCCCAATTTCTGCATATTGACGAAATAACAAACACGGGCAACACCCGTACATTTCAATTTGTGTTTTAATAAGAAGAAAGAAGAAAGAAGAAAGAATTAGGTTTTTAACAAAAAAAGAAAGATACATTAATGGTCCATTTGACCTATCAATCTCAATCTAATCCATTTGATCTATAAATCTATTAGACCACCTTCATTAAAGGAATATCTCAATAGATATCTTAATTTAAAAAACAATAAAAAAATAATAATTTTGGAAAATATTAATAATAATATAATAATGATAGTGGATATCTAAGCAATGGAGACAAATATTTGTTATGGAATTTTCAAAATATTTTTTTCTTAAAATATTATTATTATATTTATGGGATATTCTAAGGGTGTTTTCACCAATGAAAATGCTTTTAGATCCAGAAATGAACCAGACTGGGTTGGTTTAACCCATGAAATTTTACTTTATTTTGATATTCCTGCATATAGATTGGTGGTTTGTACTAGTTAGTATAGATGAAATGTATAGACTGGTTGTTTGTACTAGTAGTATAGCTGAAATCTTACCATCCAACAAATGGCAAAAGGGAAAGGAAAAAAAAAAAGCCTAGTCTAAGTAGAAGGGCATTTTAGTCAATTAGTGGTTTGAATTGTAAGACAAAGGCGAAAAGCATAACGTAGATTCCAGGCTTATATAACCTCAAGACAAGCTCCAAATTTTTTTCCAATTATTGCGATTCAATTCGTTTGTATATATATATATCTTCCAAATCTCAAAATCTTTATTCGACGCCTACATATTATAGTCACACTTGTTTACCAATCATATATTTTTCTTGGATTTATATAATGCATCAATTATACATACACCCACATGCCTGATGCGTATATATCTACACACATGTTCGAACAGAAATCAGTAAAGGAACATCAAACAGGAAGAGAAGAAGAAAGAAGATGGTGTCGTGTCGGGTCGGGTTTTGTTTGATTCTTCTGGGTACGGTTCTTGTTTTCTACACGGTTGGAGCCGGCGGTGCTACGGCGGAGAAGGGAGTGACGTACGACGGACGGTCTTTGATTATCGATGGACAGAGGAAACTTCTCTTCTCCGGTTCAATTCATTATCCTCGCAGCACACCCGAGGTAAATATTTTTCATGAATGACTTGTAACTGTGTATATGTATATAATCAAATGTAGTATATATATGGTCCAACCATTTCTTGCAAATGTAAACAAAAATGGTTGGTCGTCAAGAATAAAATAGTTGGACCGAAATTTGTGTCATAATAATGAAATATGACACAACTCTGCCATCAAAAGCAAAGGTACATATATATGACAAAATTTATCGAGTGTATAAATTTTGGATACATATGACCTTAATCAGATCTCAAATTATATGCGAGGTTGCTTGAAAAAAAAAAACTGTAGTCAATATATATATACACTATATAGTGGCTTTTGTATATATTGAAACTTTGTAACTGAATTCTGTTTCACGAGTTACTTTACATTTGTTAAGTTGTTTTCGCTTTTCATGTACTTTGTGTTGCGTGCGAAACTCCTTTTGGCGAAAGAAACAACAACAAAAGTTGGCGGAAATACTTATTTATTGGTAAATGAAACTAATATCTAGTACGGAGTAGGAGTCAATTTTAAGCACGACATCAATAGGAATCCAACGAATCACAGTTTTATGCCGTGTACGTGTTAATTACTTTTGCTATTTATATGAAAGGTTATATTCAAAAATATGAAAATATTATGTAAAATAATAAAGGAAAACACGAAAATGACAGGCACTCTGTATTTAAGCAAAATTGATCTGTCACTTATTATTTATAAAATATTTTATTGTTTGGTTCACAAGATTTCTCTAGCTTCACTATCAAGATTAAGACAGAGATTTGATCTAACACAACATCTTTGACTCCTTGACTTTTACTGAAAATGAATGTCACGGGTCTCAAAATCGACACCGGTTCGGTTCTTTTTATTATCCCTTCCTAATTTGTCATTGTCTACTTCTTTATTTGACTCTTTTTGTACTTTCAGATTTATCATTAAATAGTATTTACAAAAAAAGTTGCGTATTAATTCGTTTCAGTCTGAAACTAATTAGACACAGATCCGTTCTATGTGCTTCATTCAATGGTCTTCTCATGGTTAAAATGGGAAAAAACAAAAGTAGATTAAGTAAATGAATAACTAACCAATTTTTTAGAAGATGAATAATGAATAAATTATCATAGCACTTATCAAATAAAAGGGGTCAAAATGTGTAAAACAATTGGAATTATTTACAGAACAATAATTAATTTTCGAGTCAACGTTGCTAACAATATTTTATTGAACTACATGTGATGATCATTAATTATGCGTCTTATTATCATTTGGTCTTTGACAACTTTAACACAATCACGTGAACAAATCTTATTTATTTAAAATCTCTAGTCGATGGGTTACAAAATGTATTATCATTCCATTTTTTTTTTAAATGACATCATTTCAATTATTTGAATAATTTTTCGTATTCCCTCTATTTCATTATAGTTGATTTTCTGAATATTTACACACAGATTAAGAAATCTATAAATGTTCAATTATTTACTGTTTATTTTTATTAATTAAGTTACTTTTACAACTGTTTTAATTATTTTAATTATTATTTTTTTTCTTAACTGTGTGTTAATGAAGTAAAGCAACATGCATTAATATTATTTATTCAATTTAAAGAAAAGACATGCATTAATTAAATATAAGAAATCAAATATTATGAAATAAGAAAAAAAAACCTAAAAAATCAACTATAATAAAACAGAGGAAGTATAGTAATCTAACACATATTTATTTCTTTTTTGCAGATGTGGCCATCTCTGATAGAAAAGACAAAGGAAGGAGGCATCGATGTGATCCAAACGTACGTTTTCTGGAATCTCCATGAGCCTAAACTCGGACAGGTCGGTCCATTTAATTAATTTACTATATGAATTTTTAAATTTGTTGCTTTGTAGATATGATAAAACAAAAAAATAAACATGTCGTTTCTTGGAATAAAATGAATATTTCAGTATGATTTTAGCGGAAGAAACGATTTGGTGAAGTTTATCAAAGAAATAAGATCGCAAGGTCTCTATGTCTGTCTACGGATTGGACCCTTCATCGAAGCCGAGTGGAACTACGGGTACTAATCAATTAATAATATATGATAATTAACGAATAATAAGCATTGAGAAAGTGTCTTTATTCGATTTTGACAACCGGTTTGGTTAACCAGGGGATTGCCATTTTGGTTACGCGATGTACCCGGTATGGTATACCGAACCCGACAATGAGCCCTTCAAAGTTCCACATGCGAAAGTTCACCAGTAAGATAGTAAATTTGATGAAATCGGAGGGTTTATATGCTTCTCAAGGAGGTCCAATTATTCTTTCCCAGGTAATTTAATTAATTATTATTCATCTGCTTCGATGTCATCGAACCGAAGCGAACCAAACCTAATCAGTAGACAGTTGGATTAGTTACCTTAACCGGACTAATGTTTAGAAACCAGATTATAAGTCTGTATAGAGTTTTGGAGCCAAACTGGTAGTATATATTTGCCTAAAATCGGACAACACTTTGAATGATGACCCCCATCATGACTAGAAAACACATGATAAAATGTGGTCCCTTGGCCAAATAGTTTCGGTTAAAGTTCACCCCACAGCTGGATTCAAATCAAACAAGAACCGGAACCGGTTAGCTTTAATACGATGTGAATCGATTTGGGTTCTTGTGGTTTTAAATTGTATAGATCGAGAACGAGTACGGGAACGTGGAGGCGGCTTTTCATGAGAAAGGAGCATCATACGTCAAGTGGGCTGGTCAAATGGCTGTGGGGCTTCAGACCGGAGTGCCATGGATCATGTGCAAACAGCCTGACGCTCCTGATCCGGTGGTACGTACCGTACCGGTTTTTTTATTTTCTAAGGTCAACGTTTCTTGTTTCTTAAAAGATTCATGTTTTCATATGTAGATCAACACGTGCAACGGAATGAGATGTGGCGAGACATTTCCGGGCCCAAACTCACCCAATAAACCGAAAATGTGGACTGAGGACTGGACATCTTTGTAAGGGTTTACTACATTGTTTACTTTGATTTGTTTCTTGTTCAACAAGTTAACTCGGTTTACTTTTTCTTCTTCGTGATTAATAAAGCTTTCAGGTTTACGGAGCAGAGCCTTATATTAGATCTGCTGAGGATATTGCTTTCCATGCCGCTCTTTTCGTCGCAAAAAATGGAAGCTATATCAACTACTACATGGTAAAAGGATTTGATTTTTCTAAACCAAAATAAACTGTGATATGATTATCAAGAGCTCATCAATCCTAATATTATACAGTACCATGGTGGAACAAACTTTGGAAGGACTTCATCTTCATATTTTATTACAGGATACTATGATCAAGCTCCTCTGGACGAATACGGTTCGTTCTAAATTCCTAAACATAAGATGATTCTGATCTTGTTTCTGATAATTAATATGATTCTGATCTTGTTTTGTGTTTACAGGTCTTTTAAGACAGCCCAAGTATGGTCATTTGAAGGAGCTTCACGCTGCAATAAAATCCTCTGCAAATCCTTTGCTTCAAGGGAAGCAAACTATTCTCTCCTTGGGACCAATGCAGCAAGCATATGTCTTTGAAGACCCGAGCAGTGGATGCGTCGCGTTTCTGGTGAACAACGACGCGACTAAAGTCATTCAAATTCAATTCAGAAACAATGCGTATAGTTTGCGTCCCAAGTCAATTGGTATTCTTCAGAACTGCAAAAACCTAATATATGAAACAGCAAAAGTAAGTCTCCTTCTTCTACTACTACTTCTTTGCAGTTTTTTTCCGATAAATAAAACTGACTAATTAAGCATGTAAACTACTTGATTCGTAGGTTAACGTGGCTAAGAACATGAGAGTTACAACGCCGGTTCAGGTTTTTAATGTTCCGGACAAATGGGAAGTGTTTAGAGAAACAATCCCAACATTCTCAGGCACATCTTTGAAGACAAATGCTTTGCTAGAACATACTAAATTAACTAAGGACAAAAGTGATTATCTTTGGTACACTTCAAGGTAACATAAAATACATTACACACTACATTTTCAATATTTATTTCTTATTTCTAACGCATTTTTGGCTCTTCGACTTTAAGGTTTAAGCCGGATTCACCCTGTGCAAACCCGTCTCTCTACATTGAATCATCAGGACATGTTGTTCACGTGTTCGTCAACAATGCACTAGCAGGTACATAAGTACTGGAAGTAACCAGCTGGCAAGAAAAATGTTATTACAAACTTTCCTTCACTGTTGATTTTGTCGATGGTCCACCGTCCTCGCAAGATACTTATTTTACACTAGTATAGTTTGGTTACCAAGCTGTTCAATTTTATATGGAAGTGTGTTCTTGCAGGATCTGGACATGGAAGCAGAGACATACGGGTGGTTAAACTCCAAGTTCCGGTTAGCTTAATCAATGGACAAAACAATATTTCGATCCTTAGCGGCATGGTTGGTCTGCCGGTAAGATGTTTTTCTCAACCAAAATCCGGTTTAGTTTTTTTCTTGCGTCACTCAAACGAGTAGAACCATAACATATTTTCCACACCCTATGAATAAAAGGACTCTGGAGCTTACATGGAGAGGAAATCTTATGGGCTAACCAAAGTTCAAATTAGCTGTGGTGAGAGAAAAACCATCGATTTGGGTGGATCTAAATGGGGCTACTCGGTAATATAAAAGTGTCTAAGGTCATGATCTGTTTGAGTATTGTGTTGATACATAAGTTAACATGTATGTCTTGTGAAGGTGGGTTTGCTTGGGGAAAAGGTTAGGCTACACCAATGGAGGAATCTACGGAGAGTGAAGTGGAGTACCAATAACGCTGGACTCATCAAGAATCGCCCTCTAGCTTGGTACAAGGTATAGTATGCCTATATATCTCTATATTTGTAAACATCTAAAACTAATGTGTATGGTTTGATAATTATCAAATTATGTGTCTACCTTATATGCAGATAATGTTTGATGGGCCGAATGGAAATGGTCCGGTGGGCCTTAATATGGAAAGTATGGGTAAAGGAGAAATGTGGGTGAATGGTGAAAGCATCGGTCGTTATTGGGTTTCCTTTCTCACTCCATCTGGCCATCCTTCTCAATCTATGTAAGTGTCGCAGTGCCAATTGACTGAACATTTTGGAAAAAAAAATAGTAATTATTTAAACTGATTTTTTTTGTTTGTTTGTTTGTTATGATTTGGATTTGATTGATCCAGATATCATATTCCAAGGGCATTTCTGAAAGCATCTGGAAATTTATTGGTGGTATTGGAAGAGGAAGGTGGTGATCCTCTTGGAATTTCTTTGAATACAATATCTGTTGTTGGTTCGAACCAAGCTCAATCTCAACTGTCCTGAATATTTCTTTATATTGTTTGTTAGTATGAATAGTTTTGTTGGTAATCAGGGTTTTTTTATAACCAAAGTGATCAAGAAATTTCAATATTTTATTGAAAACAAAACTCCGGCTCACAATTCTTTCTAAGCGGGAAGACCCGTGGATATGGTCTTCAACCCATACCCATTAGGAGTACCCTCACGAATGAATGTAGGACAGATATTTGAATGCTCGCTTGGATTAGCGGGAAGTCTGCTAGATAGACATATATAAGTCACTTTGATATGAAATTTTAACACGCCTTTATGGTTATACTATCATTTTATTTAAATCTACTTTTAGTATTTAAAAGAAATTTCATTGAGAACTAAAATTATACAAGTATACTGTCAGGTATCTACATCAGTTTCACAAATTCATTTCATTTTGAATTTTGATGGCGCGTGAGAGATTTTTTTTTCATATAAAAAAAAATCAACAAAAAAGTGAGATCCACCGATGTCGCTCGTATCGCAAGCGTACTAAAAGATCCAGCAGAGAGCCTGAGACTTTGTTGGTCCGCCGAATCCTGTTGTCTCTTCACCGACACCAAACTCGCAAAAGTTCACGCGCCTTTCTAACTATGGAAGCCACGCGTGCTCCTGCTTTGGCTTTACTCATCCTCAGTCTAATTCACGCTCCCAGAATGACGCGTGTGATTGAGAAGAAGCAGAGATACACGGACGTGGGCCCTAAAAGTTTAAGACTTCAGCTCTTTCGGCATTGGATTTGTTTGGGACGTTTATGACCGATTGTCCGTGTAATATTATTTTATTACTTCTGGAATTTTCACCCTAATCATAATTTGTTAGCAAATACGTAAACTGAATTAACTCTGCTTTAATTTAATTTTTCTTCTATATAATTAAGAAAGAAGAAGACCCTCATTTAGTAGTCTATTATTATCAAACTAAAAAGTCAAAAACTCAAAACCATCATTTTCCTGCTAAGTGCATTTTTCTAACATGAGATTTCCCTCTTTCTTTTTATATATTTGAACTGACATGTAATTTATGATGTCCTTCGATCAGAGGAAGCCCTTCCAAAAGCCAGATCTTCAAATATCTACCGGAAAAAAGGCACAAGAAATTTGGTTGGTACATAATACTTACATATATTTAATCGAAGAAGGCAACGTGGTGGAGACACGAAGGTGCCAGAAAACGTGGATTGGTCGGAGTGTAGCGTTTTTTTTTGAAAATCCCTGTTAATAACAAATCTGCCGTATCAACTCACCATTTAGTTTTGGTTTTATTCTGTGCATGTGATATGTTTCCTACTTTCCTTTGGTGGCAAAGTTAAAATTACGTAACAGATCTCAGATCAAATAACTAATGAGCTTCGTCAAAAGAGAAAAGATAACCAAATTATTATTGTTCTCGTAAAAGTGTGAAGCTAATTGTTTTGTCTTCGCGATCGTTATACGTGTTACGAAAACAGAGAAAGGGTTAATATCCTTTTGTAGGAAATGTCAAATTTGGTTGAGAGGATCATTTATATATAATAAAACGCTAACGACTTCGCTTTCTGTTATGTCATTTTCTTTCTTGAACTTGAAGTTTGCTTTTCTTCTTCACTAATCTATATATGGACCACGACGAATATCTATTCAAGCGCCACGCCACTGCACGCCACAGATCATCGTTTTTATTTTTTTGGTCTTAAATGGGTTTTTGCTTTTCTTTTATATTTTTAAAAATTCAAACTCTACGATTATTCAAGACTTACAGATATATATCATGTACAGTGAATATAAAAATACTTTGTTGACCAAAACAAAACTACCTTATTAGTGGTGATTGAAAAAAATTTGAAAGTATATTTTTTCTTATCTCATAGTTACTTCCTAGAACTTGCCATCCATAAACATAATATTGCCATTTTTTCGTTTTTTCCTATAATGTGTATATTATTCAAAAGAACTGATAAGAGACAATTTACAAAATAATTGTTAATTCACACTGACCAGTGATTTGGTCACTCTCTCTAGCACACGGACACACAAACCAAGAAAGATTTCTTGAAGCTCTTGAAGGGATAAATCTTGTTTTCCCTCTCAACTGGAATAAGAGGGTTTTAGACTTTTACAAGAACACTCGATAACGACGAGGTAGAAGAGCTCAACAACAAACGTAAACCAAAAAATGAAGCGAGTTACTAAAAGCATTGCTTCTCCGGCGATTCCGGTGGTGGCAATTGTGTTTCTCTTCTCCTTGAGATCTATTGCGGCCGCGAATGTAACCTACGACCATCGTTCTCTCTCAATCGGCGGTCGCCGTCAGCTCATTATCTCCGCCGCCATTCATTATCCGAGAAGTGTTCCAGCTGTTAGTAACTTATTCTTCTTACTTTTTCCATTTTTCTATCTTCTAAAGTATTTGATTTTAAGTCTGGTGATGCCAAAGTCCGAAGCTTTTCTCGGATTTGTGCTCTACGCTTTATATATTTTGATTTCTCTTTCTTGGGTTGTACATTTAATCGAATAAAGTTTCGAGCTTGTGAGGGTATACTTAATTCTTTTGCAGAGGACATCCTTGAATCAGTCTCTTAGTAATACATTTTCAGTTTGATGGAAAATTATTTGGGGGTATGTTAATTTTTCCATCTCATTCTCTGTCGAAGTGTATTTTCCAGGAAAATTGGATAAAGGTCTGGTATTCAACTCTTTAGTTTCACTGGTTATGAGTTGGGTTCTTAGCTATGACTGTGGTCGATTTGGAAAATGTCTCGCTTGAGAATTTTCTTGCTGATGAAAATGATTTTCTTGCAGATGTGGCCATCACTTGTTCAAACAGCAAAAGAAGGTGGTTGCAACGCAATCGAGTCTTATGTGTTTTGGAATGGCCACGAGCCATCTCCTGGAAAGGTTAGAAGTTCAATAAATAACTCTCAATGTGTTTGTTGAGCTTTGTCCATCAATCTTTTTGCAGATCAAGATCGTTTTTTTTTTTTTGGTTTGTAGTATTATTTTGGTGGACGGTATGATCTAGTGAAGTTCATCAAAATTGTTCAGCAAGCTGAAATGCATATGATTCTGCGAATTGGCCCTTTTGTTGCGGCCGAGTGGAATTACGGGTAATGCTCTATCTAGAGAAGCTTTCCTTTTTTCACTCCTCTTTAGATATGAAGATAAAGGGTTGTGAGTTTTGGAATTGAAATCTTTTGGTTACAGGGGAGTCCCGGTTTGGCTGCATTATGTTCGTGGTACAGTTTTCAGGGCGGATAACGAGCCATGGAAGGTAGCAAACACTATATGCAAAATTCGGTTTTTCTCTTTTACTAGAAAATTCATTCGCTCTTTGAATTTTGTTCCAGCATTACATGGAGAGTTTCACGACGTATATAGTAAACCTGTTGAAGAAAGAGAAGCTTTTCGCACCACAGGGCGGTCCAATAATCTTGTCTCAGGCAAGACTTATGACAAAAACATATTCATTTTTAGCATCATTCTGTTTCCTTTTGAAATGTTGTTTTGATGTTTGTCTTCAAATTGTGATTTTCATTAGGTGGAGAATGAGTACGGATATTATGAGCGTGATTACGGAGAAGGAGGGAAGAGGTATGCTCAATGGGCAGCTTCTATGGCTGTTTCACAGAACATTGGTGTTCCATGGATGATGTGCCAGCAATGGGACGCTCCTGCGACTGTGGTAAAGTCTATCTCCAAATCCAAAACATAACAATCTCTACACACCTTTATCTGTTTTTGCTCGCTTTTTTGTATCGAAATGTTAGCTGCTTGCGGATGCTGTGTTACGCAAGTGTATATGCACCGGGTTTTGATGATTTCTCTTATTACTTTTTGCAGATTAGTACGTGCAATGGCTTTTACTGTGACCAATTCACACCTAATACCCCGGATAAACCCAAAATCTGGACTGAGAACTGGCCTGGATGGTAACAAGATTGAATTTTTTTCAGTCCCTTTTATCATTTCTATATAAAGTTGGAATCTTTTGGAGTCTGATTATCGCGGTCTCTTAAGAGTTTTACATTTTCTTCAAGGTTTAAAACTTTTGGAGGCAGAGACCCACACAGACCAGCGGAGGACGTAGCTTACTCTGTTGCTCGTTTTTTCCAGAAAGGCGGAAGTGTTCACAACTACTACATGGTAAATAGTATTTAAGGTGCAAATTAGTTAGCTCCATACCAGTTTGTAAACTAAAGGTAGCTTTTTGTTTTATGATTTTGTTTTGTTTTTCCATGACTGTGTAGTATCACGGAGGAACAAACTTTGGACGTACTTCAGGAGGACCATTCATCACAACAAGCTATGACTATGAAGCTCCAATCGATGAGTATGGTGAGTTTTGTAACAAAGATATCACTGTGGAGTGAGGTAATTCTTCAACAGTTATAACTTATGTTTGTTTCTGTCCCTTTGTCAGGATTGCCAAGATTACCAAAATGGGGACACCTTAAGAATCTTCATAAAGCTATTATGACCTCTGAAAACATGCTGATCAGTGGCGAGCATCGAAATTTTTCATTAGGCCCTTCACTCGAGGTAGCTTTTCTGTTTCTCAACCGTCCGTGAAAAAAACCTCTCTGTTTCTGTCTGGATGTTCCTTGTGATGGTTTTGTTTTTTCGATTTTCAGGCTGATGTGTACACAGACTCTTCCGGAAACTGTGCTGCGTTTCTGTCAAACTCGGATGATAAAAATGACAAGACTATTGTCTTTCAAAACACGTCATACCACTTACCTGCTTGGTCAGTTAGCATTCTACCTGACTGCAAGAACGCGGTTTTCAACACTGCAAAGGTAAAAAAAAAAAAAAAGAAAAGCTGATTCAGAGAATGACACCCGAACGAACAACGCTTATTAACTCATTGTTTACATTTGCAACAGGTCACTATGAAGTCCTCCAAGGTAGAAATGTTACCTGAAGATTTGAAATCTGCGTCAGGTCTTAAATGGCAAGTGTTCTCGGAGAAACCGGGTATTTGGGGAGAAGCAGACTTTGTGAAAAACGAACTTGTTGATCATATCAACACCACAAAGGACACAACTGACTATCTTTGGTACACAACAAGGTCAGTATTACTGTTCATACCGTGGAAAAGTTTGTTAAAAAGGAATCTGAGGCAATGTATTCATTCTGTTGCAGTATAACAGTCAGTGATAATGAAGGGTTCCTAAAGAATGGAAGCCGCCCTGTTCTGTTTATTGAATCAAAGGGGCATACTCTTCATGTTTTCATCAACAAGGAGTACTTAGGTATTTTGAATACTCTCTGTGATTCTTTTGGTGAGTTCTCACACTCGAGTTTCTAATTGGTTGTGTGTAAATGTGACTACTGGTTTCTAGGAACTGCGACAGGGAATGGGACTCATGTGCCTTTCAAACTCAAGAAATCAGTTTCTCTCAAAGCGGGAGAAAACAATATTGATCTGCTTAGCATGACTGTTGGTCTTTCGGTAATTCTATAAACAGAAAGTTTCGAAGTATTGTGTTCCAAATATCATTTTGGTTTTGCGTCATCATCGGCACTCATACATTTGTTTAATTTCTGCTACAGAATGCAGGATCTTTTTACGAATGGGTTGGAGCCGGTCTTACAAGCGTCTCAATCAAAGGTCTCAACAATGGCTCATTGAATTTGACAAATAGTAAATGGTCCTACAAGGTTATATAACTCTACCTAGAAACCTCTCACGTGCTCTGACTGATTCTCTCTTTAACGAGTTTCTCAAGTCAAATCCCATGAAAATCTTGCAGCTCGGCGTGCAAGGAGAGCATATAGGTCTGTTCAAGCCAGGTAACTCCGGGGCTGTCAAATGGACCGTGACTGCAAAACCTCCCAAGAAACAAACTTTGACTTGGTATAAGGTAATGCAACTCTTGGGAAAGATCCAAGATTGTAGAAGATAAGTTTTGTTTCCTCTCTCTCTCTCTCTCTCTAAAAATATGATCTTTTGGTAGGTTATCATAGACTCACCTTCGGGGAGTGAACCAGTCGGGCTTGATATGATCGGTATGGGGAAAGGCATGGCTTGGCTAAACGGTGAAGAGATTGGAAGATACTGGCCCAGGATTGCTAGAAAGAACTCTCCGAATGACGAATGCGTTAAAGAATGTGATTACAGAGGCAAATTCATGCCGGATAAGTGCAACACTGGTTGTGGAGAGCCATCTCAAAGATGGTGAACCTAAAAAGCCATAAAAGTTCTCATCTTTCGTTTTTTTCACATCTCTCTTTGTTCAAATCTCATTCTTAGTCTTTGGCTTAGGTATCATGTTCCACGATCATGGTTTAAGCCTTCCGGGAATGAGCTGGTGATCTTCGAGGAGAAAGGCGGCAATCCCTTGAAGATAAAGCTTTCAAGAAGGAAAGTCTCGGTGGTGTGACCAAGAGATTAAAGATTGAATCCAAAACCGTAGCTATAAAGAAAGATTGGGGATTCAGATGGTACCAATGGAAGCCAAAGAAGAGATTGAATTTCTTTATTGTGTAACTTTAAAAAAATGATAAACAAGATCTCCATTTGTTAACACACTTTTCATTATCAAGCTATAATTACAGCATTATAACTCATTCTATCTCTTCAATCACCACGCAACCACCTTTTCGAATAGGTCCTTTCTCCTTCACGTCTGGACGCCCTCTGTAATCGTTGAGCTCAACAATCGAGTTCTTCTCTGCCCTTACCGATGATTCCAGAGCTTGCCACACTTCCGGAGTCTGCTCATTGACCCAACACATCATGAAAAACACTTTTTTATCTGCAAGCTTCAGTTTCTTCTTCAGATCACGCCCTGATGATTTCACTTCCTGAATTGCACCATGTATCAGCCTTTGGAGATCACAGAGCAAGCACACCAGAGCTGCAGTGCCAAGAGATAGCAAATGAATCACATCATCCACCAGATTCAATCCGAATTTCAGACCGCCGCAGAGGTTTTTGTAAGCTGAAGAGCACGTCTGTTCCAAGCAAAAGGAAAACACTTCCTTTATGGTCTCGGGTTGTGCACTCTGACCCAAAACTGATGAAACAGTCAGTACCATGGTTGCTGAGCCTAACGTATCGGATTCCCAATCTCCATTATAGATACGGAGAGTAAAACAATAACTGTATACAATGTCAACCAAATGGAGTGGTAAGAGAGGAGATGGATTCGTTGAGCTGAGCTTGCTTAGTGAGGTCAGAGGTGTATCGGGCCCTCGAGGAATTTCGCTGGCTTCTTGATCATCTTCTTCAACACATTGTACCAGTTGTGTACCTTTTGTTCCAAGTGAGATCGTTCGAGCTGAAGGGAGTAACCACCAAGGATCCCATGGTTCTATCATTTTGCTAAGTTCTCCAGACGCTAAGGCTCTTTGGAACCCTTTTCTCTCTTCTAAGCTCAGATCATCAAGATTGACTTCATCTCCGGCAAGAATCTTTTGACAAATTTCCTCCGGTAGAGTCAAACTCGACCCTTCATCATCCGTGATGCTATCAATTCCACCATCATCTTCTTCTTCTTCGGAGTGAAACCGTTTCAAAATTTCGAGCATCTTCGTTTTGGTTTGATCATCAGATCGAACTTGCCGCAGCTCATCCACCACATTCTCTCTCATAAAAGATTCAGTGCATTGGACACTGTGAGATTTGTAACAAGGAAGAGAGCAGTAGCGGAAGTTGCAGCGAGGACAAGTGTACTGCGAGAACTGTTTATTACACACATGGCAGATAATCCGCAAAGAAGGAGGGTTTAAAGGAGACGAATTTGAAGTCTCCGATGTAATAATCGTCTTCTCCGGCAACATTTTTCAGAAACCTTGAAGAAACTATCACGATTCCAGATTAGGGTTTCGTTTGAAGTAGACAGATCCGGATACTCAAAAACCGAAATTTGTAAATCAGATTTGGGCCGAGTTATGGGAATATGGGCCTTAGTTGAGCCTTTAATCAAAAGTAGGGTTTCATTTGAAGAAGACAGATCCGAAAACTTCAAATACCCAAATTTGTAAATCCATTTTGGGCCGGATTATTGGATTATGGGCCTTAGTTTAGCCTTCAATCTAAATTAGGGTTTCGTTTGAAGAAGGCAGATCCGAAAACTCAAATACCCAAATTTGTAATTCAGGTTTGGGCCGGATTATGAGAATATGGGCCTTAGTTAAGCCTGTAATCTAAATTAGGGTTTCATTTGAAGAAGACGAATCCGAAAACTTCAAATACCCAAATTTGTAAATCCGTTTTGGGCCGGATTCTAGGAATATGGGCCTTTATTGAGCCTTTAATTTAAATTAGGGTTTCGAAAGACAGATCCCAAAACTCAAATATCCAAATAGAAATTCAGGTTTGGGCCATATTATGGGAATATGGCCCTTAGTTGAGCCTTTAATCTAAATTAGGGTTTCATTTGAAGAAGACAGATCCGAAAAATTCAAATACCCAAATTTGTAAATCCATTTTGGGCCGGATTTTGGAAATATGGGCCTTCGTTGAGCCTTTAATTTAAATTAGGGTTTCGTTTGCAGAAGACAGATCCAAAAACTCGAATATCGAAATTGACATTCAGGTTTTGGCCAGGTTATCGGAATATGGGCCTTAGTTGAGCCTTTAATCTAATTTAGGGTTTCATTTGAAGAACACAGATCCGAAAACTTCAAATACCCAAATTTGTAAATCCATTTTGGGCTGGATTTTGGAAATATGGGCCTTCGTTGAGCCTTTAATAAGACATTTCCCGAAACTCAAATATCCAAATTATAATTCAGGTTTGGGACAGGTTATAGAAATATGGGCCTTAGTTGAGCCTTTAATCTTGGGCTATAATTCTGATAAGCGGGTCAAATATTCAGGCGAATATATCCAACTCGGAAAGTTCGTCTTCTTGAGTGTTATATTTTCGCTGTCCTTTTTTCTTCCTCAATCTAAGGATTCCATGAACGAGGAACAAAAATGAAATATCTTCTCTTTCTACTATCACTTCTTTGCTTCGGATCCCAAACAGCGATTTCATGGAAGAAGGAGGAGTTTCGAAGCTGCGATCAAACTCCATTCTGTAAACGCGCTCGATCTCGTACTCCTGGTGCCTGTTCTCTGATTGTAGGCGATGTTTCCATCTCCGATGGAGATCTTGTAGCCAAGCTCCTACCAAAAGCCCCTAATCAAGGCGATGGTGATCAGATCAAGCCGTTGGTACTCTCTCTCTCGGTTTATACGGATGGGATCGTGCGGCTTAGGATTGATGAGGACCATTCACTGGAACCACCGAAGAAGAGATTCAGAGTGCCTGATGTGGTAGTGTCCGAATTCGAGGATAAGAAGATCTGGCTGCATAAAGTAGCGACGGAGACGATCTCTGGAGACACTAGTCCGTCTTCAGTAGTCTACCTATCCGATGGCTACGAGGCGGTGGTGCGGCACGAACCATTTGAGGTGTTTGTGCGCGAGAAATCAGGTGATCGCCGTCGCGTCGTGTCTTTGAATTCTCATGGGTTATTTGATTTTGAGCAGCTTGGGAAGAAAAGTGACGGAGATAACTGGGAAGAGAAATTTAGGACGCATACAGATTCGAGACCATCTGGTCCTCAATCCATTAGCTTCGATGTTTCGTTTTATGATTCCAGTTTCGTATACGGAATTCCTGAACACGCCACTAGTTTCGCCTTAAAGCCTACCAAGGGTCCTGGAGTTGAGGAATCTGAACCCTACCGGCTATTTAATCTAGATGTTTTTGAATACGAGCATGAATCACCATTTGGGCTTTACGGGTCGATCCCATTCATGGTTTCACATGGGAAATCTGGTAAAACTTCGGGATTTTTCTGGTTGAATGCTGCGGAAATGCAGATCGATGTGTTGGCTAATGGATGGGATGCAGAGAGTGGCATTTCATTGCCTTCCAGTCAGAGTAGGATTGACACACTCTGGATGAGTGAGGCAGGAATTGTAGACACATTCTTCTTCGTCGGGCCTGAGCCAAAGGATGTCGTCAAGCAGTATGCAAGTGTGACAGGTACTTCAGCCATGCCTCAGTTGTTTGCTACTGGTTATCACCAATGTAGGTGGAACTATAAAGATGAGGAGGATGTGGCACAGGTGGACTCGAAATTCGATGAGCATGATATTCCCTATGATGTTCTCTGGCTTGACATCGAGCATACAGATGGGAAGAGATACTTCACATGGGATAGTGTGTTGTTTCCTCATCCAGAGGAGATGCAAAAGAAATTGGCTGCAAAGGGTAGACGGATGGTGACCATTGTGGATCCTCATATCAAGAGGGATGACTCGTACTTCTTACATAAGGAGGCTACTCAGATGGGATACTATGTTAAGGATTCATCTGGAAAAGACTTTGATGGTTGGTGCTGGCCTGGTTCATCATCTTACATTGATATGTTGAGTCCAGAGATTAGAGAATGGTGGGGTGGAAGGTTCTCTTATAAGAACTATGTTGGTTCAACTCCGTCGTTATACATCTGGAATGACATGAATGAGCCTTCCGTATTCAATGGTCCAGAGGTAAAGCTTTCTGTATGATTGGTCTTGCTAATTCTGTTATTGTTTTTCTGTAAGTCTGTATAACTTTTTTTTTTTTAATAGGTTACTATGCCAAGGGATGCATTACATGTTGGCGGTGTTGAACACAGGGAAGTTCATAACGCTTATGGATATTACTTTCACATGGCGACTTCCGATGGTCTAGTCATGCGTGGAGAAGGAAAGGATAGGCCTTTTGTATTGTCAAGAGCAATCTTTCCTGGTACTCAAAGATACGGAGCAATTTGGACTGGAGATAACACAGCTGAATGGGAACACCTTAGAGTCTCCATTCCAATGTTATTGACACTTGGTCTTACTGGAATAACATTCTCAGGTGCAAGGAAATTTTCTGCTCAATTTCTGCTGACGGATTATTTTTTCTCTCGCGAATCTTATGGAAGCTTTCTTTTCTTTTTCAGGAGCTGATATTGGTGGGTTTTTTGGAAATCCTGAACCAGAACTACTTGTTAGGTGGTACCAAGTCGGCGCTTACTATCCATTTTTCAGGGGTCATGCTCATCATGACACCAAAAGACGAGAACCGTGGTTGTTTGGGTAAGATGTGTTATATTACTAATATTTTTCTTCGAGTATAAGCGCTTTAGGTATTGATCATGCAGTTGAGAAGTGAATAAGATCGTGGCAATAGCACTTGGTGTTGCAGTCTACTCAGTTAATTTTATAAATCGTTAACACATTAGTTTCATCAAGTAGGCATTGCAATGATTGTCCTGTGGTCCATTGCCTTTGTTTTGCTGGCTCGTAAATTCCGCATTTTCTCATTCAAATCAAATCAATTTTATTTTGTTTCAGTGAACGGAATACAGAACTCATGAGAGATGCCATACACACTCGTTACACGCTGCTCCCATACTTTTACACGTTATTTAGAGAAGCAAATGTTACGGGTGTTCCTGTTGTACGTCCGTTATGGATGGAATTCCCAGCAGATGAAGCTACTTTTAGCAACGATGAAGCCTTCATGGTCGGTGATGGTCTATTGGTGCAAGGAGTTTACACTAAGGTATTTCGAGCGCTTAAGTACAAGTTCCGCTACTGGTTTCTACATTTGTCTTCTTTTCTCTCGACTTAATGAATCTTCTCCGAAGAAATGATCAAATCAGTCACTTACTTTCTTCTCGGCTATATGAAAAATTAGGGAACAACGCATGTATCTGTGTATTTGCCTGGTAAAGATTCATGGTATGACCTGAGAAACGGCAAGACATACGTTGGAGGCAAGACTCACAAGGTAGACGCTCCGGAGGAAAGCATTCCCGTGTTTCAAAGGGCGGGAACTATTATCCCTAGGAAAGACCGGTTCCGGCGAAGCTCTACTCAAATGGACAATGATCCTTATACTTTGGTAAGTACAACTCTTCCATTATCAAACTGTTTTGTCATCTGCAACCAGTTCAATGAACAAAGTAACTCTGTCGTAGAAAAATAGAGAAGACATTTCAGAAAATGAACTCTGATCTAAATTTCGATACCCCAACAAAGGTAGTATCACTGGAGATATTGTGGTGGCCCAAAACCCCGCGAGCCAGGTATGGACGGTTTGACAGTAGGATGTTTAAACCAAAAAAATAGAGGACTAGACCGGTTAAGCATGTAGAGAGCTTTGCATTTTACTATTTTAGAGGTTAGCCGCGAACCAGAAGACGAATTAGAGCTGGGCCTCATCACTAAGACCATGGTTGGGTGACCCCGTCCAGCATATAGATCCGTAGACATTTAAGACGTGTTTGGTTGGTAAGGTCTGTAATCTTTGTGTATTTGATCATTTTTTTTTCTTTTTTGATTCAGGTGGTAGCTTTGAACAGTTCTCAAGAAGCAGAAGGTGAACTGTACATCGACGATGGCAAAAGCTTTGAATTCAAGCGAGGCTCCTACATCCACCGTCGCTTCGTCTTCTCAAATGGTATTCTTACATCAACGAACTTAGCTCCTCCACAAGCTAGTCTCTCTTCCCAGTGCTTGATCGACAGAATTATCCTCTTGGGGCATGCCTCGGGTCCGAAATCTGCACTGGTCGAACCGTTGAATCAAAAGGCAGAGATTGAGATGGGACCACTGAGAATGGGTGGCCTTGTAGCCTCCTCTGGTACAAAGGTCTTGACTATTCGCAAACCAGGTGTTCGAGTGGACCAGGACTGGACCGTAAAGATTCTGTGATTGAACCGAACCATTCTCGCTTGTGACCGATTTCCGGCGACGGAATTGCACTCCCTTTTTAAAAAAAGAACATATTTTTGGAGTTTTAGACTTAAATAGTTGTAAGAGCTAACTGTTTGGAAGTCACTTGCATTGTTATCTTCATAATATAAAAAGTTTTAGATTTTTGATAATCTCGTAATGCATACTTTAATTTAATAAAATTTCAAAATGTCAAATTTTATACATTTTTGCATAACCGTCAAGACTAAACAGGTCGGACGTCGACAAAAAAATAAAAATAAAATAAAAATAAAATTGGGTCGGACAGCCGACAAGAAAAATAAAACAAAACGGGTCGGACAAGCGGGTTTATTGAGTGTAATGGGCTTTAGTTGAACCCATCTTTTCGTGGGCCAAGATTAAACAGACCGGGAAAAGCCTGTATTACCTATCCTAAATAGTCAGATCGGTCTATCCATAAGACCATAACCAATTCCATTTTGCTCAAAATATCTACCTGTAAATAATCTTATCATTCATTGCTGCTAAATTATTTTTAAATCCCTTGCTTTTCACCTAATTAACCCATGAAAATTATGGCAATACGTATCAGACTTTCAGTAGTGAGAAAAATAAAAAAATAAGGATGTGATAAGGACGCCTTCACGAGCTTTTAGTCATGAATATTAAATTGTCCAAGATCAACCAAATAAAGATTCTGTGGGCTAGATTTGATTTGATTTTTTTTTTTCAGACAACTTTAGCATAACTGTTTACAGTTTTGGATTTTTGCGTATGTAAAGTTTGCGGTTACTAATGTTAGATTTGTGTAGGTGAAAAAAGATGCCAAAATTTCGTGTAATAAGTAGGAGTCACGTAACTACCTAATTTTTGTAGGTATAATAAAGACAATCATCCTTTAAACTAAAACCTCATAGTTCCAGACAATATTCCGTTCATGAATCTCGAAACAAAAATAAAATAATACATTTTAGAATGTAGTGTATATAAAAAATGAACAGACTAAAGAATCTTGGACTTCAAAAGGAGATTTTGAAAGAGTAAAGATACTCTTTAAAAATAATAATGGTACATAATAGCACTTGCATGACATATTCGATTCTATTTTGATCGTGCATTTTGGCTTTATTTTTGTTCGTTTTAAACTTTAAACCTATAATACTTTTGGCCTGAAGTCTAAAATCGACAATTAACATTTTTCTGTTATTGTCGTAAACTGAACTCGTAGAACTACGTACGTAGAACAACCTAGTGCCGCCTCCATACCACATATACGATTACCTATAAAGAAAATAATTCTTACTGAAATTAAGACAGTATCAAGCGGATCTTTATATAGATATAAGTTTTATATTACCAATTTAAAATTCATTATACCAAAATCCAAATATAACTTTGACCTATGATTGTTAAATAATCATTATTTATTATTATTATTATCTATTTTTTTGAAGAGGACGTATCTACATCCTTGTATGAACCTTAGGAATACATGGTAAGCATTTTCGAAGAAATTTCAGACCCTATTAATTTGAAATCGATTAAAGTTTGTAATGTAACAAAATTATAATGCCCTAATGTAGCATAAATTCCTCATAAATAATAAAGAAACAAAAACCTAGATTTGGCATATGCTCAGTTCTAGTATAGAAATATTCAATTATTCTTAAAATAGCCTAGGACTCGGAAGCATTTGAAGTAAGAATAAGTGTTGTTAATTATTAATTAATATGAGTGATTAGATCGAACCCAAACGTATGGAGGCGTAAAGTAAGCATTTGATTCTCTTTCTTTTTCCGTATCCTTCAATAAAGAATGGAGAGAACAATAGTTCTTAGAAAACTTCTCAAATTTTGATATTCATATTGTACGTCTTGACGAAAGAGTAAATATTAGTCGTTTGTTTGTGATCTCCGAAGTCGGATAATAAAATTACATACACTTTTAATTATTAAAAACGCGATCTACTAATTTAGTGGAACTTAGTATTGAGATTGCGATCAAGTTTGCGAATCATGAATCCTTATTGAGCTGTATGAAAAAATAATGGAACACTTTCACACACAAAAAATGAGAGAAAGGAGAGAAAATAATACATATTTTTTAGTGTTTTTCTATATACATATTCATGGTCCGACACATGCAATGTTTTTGCAATATGTATGTTGGAAATGTTGGGTAGTTTCTGTCAGTTTTCTTAACCCATCTCTATTTGCAAATTCCCTTAAAAATAATTTTAAATTTCGGATGAGATATAAGTATGGCGGATACCCTAATAGTAATACGCATATCGTATGAACAAATATACAAATGGTAAAGGCTTATTTGACCGAATTTCAAATATCTTACCTGTAAATATTAATTTGATTTTTCCTAAGAAATTAGGAAAGATTCCCCACTTTTGATGGCTTATATAAGTTGATGAGCCAGAACAATCAAAATGCAGCAGCAACTGCTCTCACCACTCTTTTCCTTTGCATTTCTTCTTTTTGTTTTTGTTTTCCATACTTTTTTGTTTTTGTTTTTTTTTCGTTTTCTTCGAGTTTAGTTTTCTGCATAGCTTTGTCTAAAGCTTATCATCGCAAGGCTTAATAAGAAGAGGTACCTACTATAACTACTCTCTCTGTTGGAAACTATTTACCGCCAAATTTGGTTAGATATAACAGTATTTCGAACTAGTGAGTCCTCATAAGTTTGATAGTTTACTAGAACCAGATGGATGTTCCTCGGCCAGCTTTCAAATGTTTCGATGACGATGGCCGGCTTAAAAGATCAGGTAAACCCTATGAAACTGAATGATTCATGTTTAGAAAGTTTTAAGAGTGTCAGTCAAGACAATAAGCGATTTTTTGTTCTTTTCTACTCAGGTACGGTCTGGACCGCAAGTGCGCATATTATAACGGCAGTGATTGGATCTGGTGTTCTATCGCTGGCATGGGCCATAGGTCAACTCGGTTGGATCGCGGGTCCTGCAGTGATGTTCTTGTTCTCTTTTGTCACTTACTACTCTTCCACTCTTCTCAGTGACTGCTACAGAACCGGAGATCATGTTTCCGGAAAGAGAAACTATACTTACATGGATGCTGTCCGATCAATTCTCGGTATCAATTATCGATTCTCCCTGTTTTTCTCTTTATAATATATGTTTTGGTTTTCTCTGTTTTTGCTTTGTTTCACTCTGTTTCACTCTGTTCGCTCTGTTTTTTGCTCTGTTTTTTTGCTCTGTTTTTTTGCTCTGTTTTTGGCTCTGTTTCGCTCTGTGTTTTGCTCTGTTCGGTTCTGTGTTCTGAGATTCTCTGTTTCTGATAGGTGGGTTTCGGTTCAAGATCTGTGGTCTGATCCAGTACTTGAATCTATTTGGTATCACGGTCGGGTACACAATCGCGGCAGCCATAAGCATGATGTGAGTCTTTCTTTCTCACGAAGTAGAGTAGTTTCTTTTGGAGCTAAACAATGAGACAAAGCCCTGTTAAACCTGTTTGTATCCGGATCGAGCTTTCAGGGCGATCAAGAGATCGAACTGTTTCCATGAGAGCGGAGGGAAAAACCCGTGTCACATGTCGAGCAATCCATACATGATCATGTTTGGTGTGACCGAGATCTTGCTCTCGCAGATCAAAGATTTTGACCAGATTTGGTGGCTCTCCATTGTCGCGGCCATCATGTCCTTCACATACTCTGCGATCGGTTTAGCCCTCGGAATCATTCAGGTCGCAGGTAAACAAAGTTATAACTATCAAAAGATTCTTGGCAATAATCGGCAAACAAACCAGAGGGTTTATAACTAACTCTTATGTTATGGGTTTCAGCAAATGGAGTTTTCAAAGGAAGTCTCACTGGAATTAGCATCGGAACTGTGACTCAGACACAGAAGATATGGAGAACCTTCCAAGCTCTTGGAGACATTGCCTTTGCTTATTCATATTCTGTCGTCTTAATCGAGATTCAGGTAAAATAAATAAACAGCTTAACCCTTATGCCATATGAATAGTCGATTCTATCATCTGTTTCGTTCAACACTTTCCTAATCTTATTTTTTCAATTCCCTTTTTTGGGGTGGGGTTTTGATTAGGACACTGTAAGATCTCCACCAGCAGAATCAAAAACGATGAAGAAGGCTACAAGAATAAGCATCGCCGTTACGACAACGTTTTACATGCTGTGTGGTTGTATGGGCTACGCAGCTTTCGGAGACGCAGCACCAGGAAACCTCTTAACCGGTTTCGGTTTCTACAATCCGTTTTGGCTCCTCGACGTGGCTAACGCCGCCATTGTTGTCCACCTTGTAGGAGCTTACCAGGTCTTTGCTCAGCCCATCTTCGCCTTTGTCGAAAAACAAGCCGCGGCTAGGTTTCCCGATAATGACTTGGTCACCAAGGAATTCGAAATCCGAATCCCTGGAATCAGGTCACCCTACAAAGTCAACGTCTTCAGAGCAGTTTTCCGGTCCTGTTTTGTGGTTTTGACCACTGTCATATCGATGCTTATGCCGTTCTTCAACGACGTCGTGGGGATTTTGGGAGCGTTAGGGTTTTGGCCTTTGACGGTTTATTTTCCGGTGGAGATGTATATAAAACAGAGGAAGGTTGAGAGATGGAGTCTGAAGTGGGTTTGTTTGCAAATGTTGAGCTGTGGTTGTTTAGTGATCACGGTGGTCGCCGGAGTTGGCTCCCTTGCCGGAGTAATGCTTGACCTTAAGGTTTACAAGCCGTTCAAGACTACTTATTAAACAAAACTATGATGATGATGATGATGGGGGTGATGATGATGATGATGATCAGGCCTGATGATGATGATGATAATGATGATGATGAAGGTGTTGGAGGAAAGAAAGATATAAATTTCTCAACAAATAAAAAAACTAAGGATATACAAATTTAGTGGCTAAAATTGATATATTTCATTTGGGGAAATGTGAATAATAAAAGCTTCTTCGTTTCGTATAATTTATATATATCATGTGGTGTTAGTTTTTGTTTTTTTTTTTTCTGTTAAAGTGTATAATTAGTGTGGATTTAAGAAAATAAACAATTGATACTTTATCGATAAGCAAAATTCAAACTTAAACAGATAAGTAGAGATTAATATGTATCACAATTATTTTTAATTTGTATGTCGGTTTTAATTTTAAAAGTTGAAAAATCATGTTGTTTTTCAAAATTCCTAGATTATTTTCTTTCAAATTTTAATCAAAAATTAAGTTTAAAACTGATAAAATGATGTCGGCGAGAAAAACAGAGTACTACAGCATTTTTCTTGGCTTCTCCTTATACTAGATTATATATAAAGAATTTATGGCCATGATTGTTGCCAAAAAAAGAACAGAAAAAGAATTATGGCCATGAGATAATCGCATAAGTATGTAAATAAAAGAAGAGTGCGATAGAGATTAAGGAAAAGAAAATAAAGCAACAAAATGTGGGAATGGAAACTCGTGGAGGAGACATGAAGAATCTTCAGAAAGTTTAAAAGATGTGACATGGAACTAAAAAAGGTAATAACATGGAAGCGAATCAAAGTGACATCGCTTTCGAATAACTGAGAAAGTAACCCGACACATAAAGAGAAACACTAAAAGAGCAATTTGGATGGTTTTGCGTTAAAGAGCATCACCCAAATAGAAAATTTTCAATGATACAATCGAATATTAGTTAAGAAGTTCTAACAAATAATGACACATAAAATTTCTACTCCAAAAATTTCTTGATATTTTAATTTTCGGGCTGCTTAAAGAATTGGAACATGGTACATGCATGTGTGCGGTGTGCCTAAAAGGCTAAAAACCTACCCGAAAATTGTAAACTAGAACGCAAAGATATGTATATAATTTCTCCTTATTTGCTTGTCACAACATTTTGATGTAAATCCTAATGTATTTTATGGTAAGAGTTAGTCTGTACGTAAGATTCCTTATGGATAAAAATATATTAGTTTCGATATTCAATTTTTTTTTTAAAGTTTATAGATGGTATAAAAATCAGCGGATCGCTGCCATCTCATCCGGTACATATCACTTTCTAATTGAATGAAACATACGAAAAAGAAAACAATATATCTTGAACATAAGCTGTCTTGCTGAGAAATATAAACAAAAATGCTTGAGCAGGAATACTACAGTCAGTATTTTCTCTTACGTTAGCATTTATATGTAGGACACATTTTTTGATTAATAAAATTTGGAAATGCATTTGTTATATGAAATTTAAACACATAATCATAAGACCTTATTATCGTTAAGAAAAAAACAGACACTAGAGTGGAAGTAAGAAAAAAGTTAAATCCCAAGGGGAGGAATTAAGCATTGCAAGTTACAAAATACAAACTAACAGCAACAAGCAAGCAAGCAAATCCCAAACTAGACAGACGTACGTAGTACAAACAAACCTTAACCCAAAAGACATCATTGAAAAACATTCGAAACCAACAACACACGGAAAAAAAAAAGGAATTGTCTCAACTCAAAATCGTACACGCTTGACATCAGTTTGTGGGACACTGATATCACCTCCATTGCCTTTGTTTGAACCATCCGTTTGGCCCTGACAAACAAAACGAATATCAAAATCACACTTATATGTTTCATCATTGATCTTGAAAGCATATATCTCAGGTTTTCTATTCTCAACAAAAAAAGTAAGAGAAAAAAAACATATGAAGTTAAAGTATTAAGTAGAGAGTTTTTTAGGAAGACAAAAAAAAAGCTTACGGTTTCATCAGGAACAACCGCATATCTCTCTGAGGGTGACACCCAACTTTTTCCTGCAATAAGGCAAAGGAGAATTTGAAATATTAGCTCACTTGTGCCATTTATAGAATACTTAATGTTACAATTTTATTTTTACCTGAAGATGGATCAAAATTAGAAGATTCTATATGTTGTCCACTGGCTCCATCGACGCTCAGTGCCTCTATAATCTTGGGAAAATTCCTATTACACCAGAAAACCAAATATCAATATTCACATTATCAATGATGGGTACTGAATGGAACTGTCAAGCAACGGCGTATGTTGGATGCAACGATTTTAATGGCCAATCTTCATATTTCTATTCATAAAACCAAAATATATGCAATTGATAGATCTACGAGCGTCTAGATGATCACACTCTTACCTATCAAGCGATTCTCCAATGCCGAGCTGTCCATTTGTGCCTCTGCCCCAAGCAAATACATTATTTCTTTCAGTCACAGCCAATGTATGTCTCCATCCACATGACACTTGAACTACTTTCTGTGAATCCGCAAAAGACTTGTGTGTATTAGAAAAGAAAAGCAACACATTGAGAGATGAGCTGATTATTATGATAATATAGCTGGCGACCAGTGTAACGTTTTGTCAGATAAGTAACATGCCTGATCGTCGGGAATTCGCACTTGCACAGGAGAACACTGATCTAAATTGTTGCCCACTCCTACTTGCCCAAACTGCATGCTAAAAAGACAGAAAAATTAGAAGCTTGTCTTATTCAAGGTGAGTTACTAAAATAACCCAATATATGTGGATTGCTGAGAAGTCTTTTAATATAAAGCAACCGAATGCAGATCTCAGATGAATGTGTAGATGATAGTTTGTGTTCTATATATTCCTACAAAGTACTGTCCAGTTTAAAACAAAAGGTAAGACATTCTTGACCTTATTCCAACCCCATCCATATAGTTTTCCATCAGAGGTCAATGCCATTGTGTGTCTCCAACCTCCCGAAATCTGGAAAAATAACCAAAGGCCCAGAAGATGTTGAACAAGAAGAACACAACCAGCAGAAATGTATACAATGAGACCAGCTTTCTTCAGCCGGCAGTAATTGTAAGAAACTTTTACTACTTTATTCATGCGGCTGCAATATAAACAATTAATTTCCAAATATTGTTGCTATCTCATCTGTTGGATATTTCAGATGTACAGATACGTATTTCAGGACAGATTTATAAGGCCAAAGTGCAACCTGGGAGATAACACTGTTGCCCAACGCTTCCAGTTTGTGAGGGACAAGGTGATCCTCCAAGTCTCCATGTCCTAGCTGTCCATATTTGCTCCATCCATAAGTATATAATGCTCCAGAGTATGAAACTGATATTGTGTGCCGCCATCCACAAGCAACCATCGACATCTTCTCACCCTTAAATTGTAGTTTCCACAATCAGGAAAACGAGCATCAAGAGAGCCGAAAAAAAAAAAAGTGGCAAGAAAAAAGCGAGGATGCATGATATCAACGATCCATGAACTAAACCTATTTCACCCACTGTTCAGAGGTAGAATACCGAATGCCTGATAGTACACAAACTAAGCTGTGCTTTGATCATGGGATCCAAAAAGTTTTATGGTCCCTTCCTAAGGCTCGTTGAACTATCTTCGATTTATTTAATGTATACAGAATTTCGAAAGCCAGTTTAATGTAGCAGGTGTTTTTAATAAATATAGAACAAGTGTCTGATAGCTTACACCAGCAGAGGTAACTCTTTCAGGAACCAAGCGGTCATTCCGGTCACCTAATCCCAAATTTCCATATCTTCCCCATCCCCATCCATAAAGATCACCATCTTCTGTAACCGCAGCAGTGTGTTCCGCACCAGCAGCAACCATTTTGATTCGTATTCCCTGTATCCAATACAATTTGAGGTATTGATGTAACACTGGGGATTAACCAATAGTAATTACATAAACTTACAGTCTCCGATCACTAAATATTCTAATTTACCCGGTCAGAGCAAATATCAATAATAGATCCTACGACCTTCTGTCTGTGTTTGCAGAGAGTTAACACACAATTATAGCTATTTTTAGACCGCCAAAATTATTTAGTTACCACTCCTACATTCAGTGACTTAAAATTATATGTTGAAGATATCTCCACCAGAAGTGGACCCTTAATTAGTAACACTCGTATCTTTAAGAAGAGCAAGTTGCAGAGATGGACCCAACATTGACCCAGTTATGAAGCATATTCTTTGGTAAGTTCAGGAAACTAAATTGACAAAAGGATGTTAACATTATGCCGAACACAAACCTCAAAGGCTTGAATCTTCTGAGGCACTAGAGAATCTTCTGTGTCCCCAAGACCAAGTTGACCATTCTGGTTGCGCCCCCAACTTAATATAGAAAAGTCAAAGAGATATGTTGGAAAACAAGACAGGACGGCAAAATTGTTTAAAAAGGCAATGCACACAATAACCTAAATATACAAAAAATTACATTTGAAGCAATTTGAAGTCTGATGAATAGTCAAAGTCTGATGAAAATCATCAACAAGTGACATTGCTGAGCTGCGATGTAAAGGAGAAGAACATTAAGTAAGAGTAAATACCTCTGAACCTCGCCTTCCATTGTCACAGCCAAACAATGACTATCTCCACACGCAATCTGCTTAATCCGAATACCGTGCAAAGCTTTGATTGGCAGCGGAGTAAACAAGTCGCTTGAGTTCCCATGGCCTAATCTCCCAAAATCACCCCTGCAAAAACCACATGGGAGGAGAGAACAAGAGGCTTAAGAGTCTGTTGCAAATGAGTGTAGTTTACTACACAAAATCTAGGCAGAAACTTTCAAAACTAGGAATAGCATTCTCTCTACAGTGAAAAGCACTTAAAAAAATGACATGAAGGAAGATTATGATGAGAAACAAACCATCCCCAACTGTAGACCTCCATGCGAGATTCTGAATAAGCAACCGTGTGGTCAGCACCACAGGTGACGGATACAATCTGGTGGTCATCTAAGGCACTTAGTTGCGTCGGAGAAGGTCGATCCTCTGCATCTCCATGACCTAATTGGCCATCCTCTCCTCGACCCCATGAGCAAACAATGTCCCCAGCTACAAAAACAGAAATCAAACATCGGAATATTTAGCATATATGCACATATCCTAGCTTCCTCGTTGCAATTAAACGAAGACAGTATAAGCTACAGGGAGGAAAACTCATTTCTCAAGTTAGGAAAGATTAGATCAACAGAATCCGTGAAGAACACAGCCTTCAAACGCCGCCGATTGCAAAATTCCGGGTATCATCTATCTCCGTAACCGACAAAAAGCAGTAAAAAAGAAGAAGAAGAGGTAGTTGGACGTACAGAGCAGAGCGACGGAATGGCTAGCACCGGCGGAGATGATAAGGACCCTACGTGGCGGAGGCGTAACTTCATCGGCCACCATCTCCTCCGTCATCGATCACAGTTGCGGAGAACTCTCTCTTTCTCTCTCTTCTTTCTCCTGCGCAGAAGATTTTTTGTTCGGAGTATTTTTATTTTATAATTTCTAATTATTTGAAATATGAAATTTCTATTTTGTGATAAATTGGGAAATTTGCAGCTTCTCTTTCACTATCCGTATAAGAGAGAGGGTGAAGGAGAGAAATGGGTTGGGGAGAGTGAGAGAGAGCAGTAGATGGTAATAAAGGCGCGATGGAGATTGCACATGTCAAAATTGCTTTCTTTTCTTTTTTTTTCTTTTTTTTTTCTAAAAAACAAAATACTCAATTGCTTTCTTTTTCTTAATATGAAAAAGAGTATTTGGACCAAAAAAAGGAGAGAATCGAAAGAGGAAATGGAGAGGATTTTTTTTTTTTTGTTAAAGGGAAATGGAGAGGATGGAGAGAATAAAAAGGAAGGACCATCATGGGAGTATACAAAAAAAAAGAGTAAATCCATTCTGATTAATTTTCGGATGTATATAAGTATCGAGCAGTCCGTTTATGGGAATTTTTAATTAATCGACAACAGGACATTCTGATCTTAATTGGTTTAATAAGGTGAAAGATTTTCAAGACAAAAATTGAACGAAAACTAAGATTTTTAAGACTGTATATATGTTGACTGCCCAGCTGATGTCATGCTTCTGAATTATTTATATAGATAATGGATTTTTTAGTTGATAAATAAATGACCGAAAATTAAACTTTTGTCTAAAGAGGTGAAGTTGAATTTTCGTGTTCAAAAATATTTTAGAAATAGTAATGTTATTTGTGCTAACGGATCTGAAGCAAAATAATTTTGTAATTTAGTTAGAAAAATGATTTTTATTTAAATTATTTCATTTAAGTATGTAAATGGCTGATGGTTTTTTTTTGGGTCAAACTATGGCTAATAGTTTTTTTCTGTTTTCCTTATAAAAACGTAATTTTTATTGATATTGTTTGGTTATAAGGAAGCTTATGTTTTGTTTTTTGTTTTTAACCGCACAGATACATGTGGTTTCTTCCCTCGTGTCGTGGTGGTGAGAATGGAAGAAAGTACAGACTTTAATTGCAGAGGGGTCCCTCCTCACATAAATAATACGAATACGGACCTCACCGAGTCACCGGTAAGTTTATAACTTTAATTGACCGTTTCATTTACCTCTTCGCATTAACTATCTTTCTTCTCAATTCATTTACTGTGTTTTTTTTTTGGATTAAATTCATTTACTGTTATTTTGATGAGAAGAAAAACAATTCTATGCCATAAACCCAATCAAATGTAGGACAGTTCTTACAAATGTTCCAAAAATAACAACCATTTTAAAATGATTCACTACTAGTACAATTTAATATTAAAATAATTAAAAACTCCTCCTTCAATGGGAAATCTGTATATCTTAAATTGGAATGAAGAAACCCAAATAAACTATTCTAGCTTTCTTTGTAATTAATTTTGAGTAAACAGTTTTTTTATCACAAGTAATTTGTACTATCTTATAATTTTAAACTTGTAGTGCTAGGTTTGAAGATATTTTCTTTAAGGTATTCAGCTCATATATATTAAAATTGGTCCACCTTACTAGGTCGCTTATGTTTTTGTTGTTTCAACTTTTGCTTATGTTAAATGTACTAGGACAGCAAATATTTAATGTATTCCCAGATCACAACTTTTGAAGTTTTGATCAAAGAGTAATTAGAGTTTTGGTTTTGGTAACAGGTTAAGACTTTTAACCCTTTCTCAAAAAAAAAAAAAAAAAAAAAAAAAAAACAGGTTAAGACTTTTGGTTTTGGTAATAGGTTAAGAGTTTCGATTTTGGTAATAGGTTAAGAATTTCAATCGTTATTTGTTTTGCCTAATGATTTCAGTGAATTGTATGCATTTCAAATACTCCTTTTGCATTTTACATTAGGGGTATACACCATTAAACGCTATTCCTATTGCAGTACATGCAATCGACACCTCATACGTACTTACCAGTGTGATATCACATAGATCGTAAATTGTGTTAATGTGTTGACTCATTCACTCGTGTAAGGCACATAGATCGTAACTTCGTAAGACTACTCATATAATCGAGTCATGCACACGTGTGAAAGAATAGAAACTAGTCAACATTTTCATGACGTACGGTCAAAGAGAACCTGATAACAGCTAATCACGTTTTTACTTAAAATAATTAAGACCAGACGGTCCAAACTATCCATATATAGAAAGCACACATTTTTTTGGATCAAAAGATCACAGTCACACACTTTTTTTTTTCTTGATCAAATGATCACACACATATAAGTTATTATATAGTTAAGAATTGAGACGTTTCGGTTCAAAAATATTCAAATATAGATCCAAATTACTATCGACGATATATTGAATTCAAATACTCAAATATATACATTCATTTATTTTGAAAAAAAAAAACTAAAACATCCATATACCATTCCAAAATTATCATATCAAACGGTCAAAAGAATTTTTTTTTTTTTCGGTCAAAAGAAATTACATGAAGATACTATTTTTTTTTTCAATTGAATACGTGAAATTCAAGATACATATGATGATCTTACACCATGAATAAAATCGACGAAAGTCTTGTTTATCCGAACTAGACCGATACTATCACCTCGACTCAAAACATTTATGCGAAACTAAAGGTTTAAATCGAAATTAAAACCCAACATTATATGCTTGTCAGTGACAACTGAAAAGTTGTGACATCTCAACTTAGAAAATTAAATGAATAAAGACATTATTGCATTGCATAATACATCATGATTCATGGGTATTGTCCAATTTTGGCATTAAAGTCAACGAGACAAAACTCTAGATCAAGATAGTCTCTAATTGTGACGTTTGTTGTGACCTCTTCGAAAATGGGTTCGTGTCACCACACAAACATTTGTTGCGTTGTCTTTTTTTTGTTTGGATCTAATGGAATTAAGGATCACTACTAGCGATTCACGGAAAAATGAAAATTATGTGAAAATCATTGCAAAATATCTACTACAGTTCAAGGCACGTGACTGTAAAAGTGTTTCAAAGGTTTTACTAGAGAGACAAGATAAGACCTATAATACTTTAGGCTTGACATGATGTTTTAACTATTATTGTTAGGACACTAACTTTATGCACATGAAAGTATAAGAACATTGAGGTGAGTACATGTCGAAGTTTGTCGATGAACAAAGTACACAGTAAAAACCAACACCCACATGGGATGTGCGAGTCTTTGTAGGTTTATGTCTCAATTTTTTTAATCACATTAGACTTTCACTTGTGAAAATAGTATATATGACCGGTATGGTCTGGCTAGGGCCGGTCCTATACGGACTGACCGATTCTGGATCCCCTTAACATCCTTATTGAAAGATAAAAGGGTCGAGTTGAGATAACCATATCAGTGTTGAGAGTGATGAAATGGGGAAGATCATGGGAATATTTGGATGAGTGATGAAACTATTTGTTTACAGGAGAGTTATCTTCAATCCTTATCACTTGAAATGCCTCGTGGTTCTGATGAAAAACAGACAACGAATGACCTGGAGAGAATCATCCAGCAGATGATTGAGCAGCTTTCTGTGTTGAGTTTGTGCCGTTTGAGAATGAAGCTGCTTGACGCTCCTGCCGGATTTCTTCTCTCTTTAGAGAAAGAAAAGACCATTATAAGTTTAACAGCCTTGAGCAAATCGCAAAAAGGTTAAATAGACATTGCAATAAATGCTTCAAAAGTGCAGTACGCAAATCTAAGCAACAACCCAGATACATCATGTACCATAAGACAGACAATTTACCACCTCTTGTTACTTAGAAGATATACTTTCATCTGAACTATATGCTACCTAGTTCGACGACACTGAGTAAGCTGATTTGTTACTTAGAAATTCCATACAAGAATTTAGCTATTTGACTAACCACAGAACTTTGTCCTGGACAAGATTCTAGGATCCCAAATTAAAACGATCAGTTAAAGCATTTCTATACAGAGAGTCAGAAATTATCTACGACGTTAATGCTAGTGAACTCCATAGACCCCAAGATTTAGGCTAAACCTGACTAACCACAAAAGATTTTCTCAGAGCGAATTATTACCGCAAGATCTGAAGTGAAAAGAAAGCTACCCAAATTAGATGCGGCTTGGTTGATGTACAATTATACCAGTAAAAGATTCAGCTTTTGTCGAAATAGCGACATGTTTGCTCTCAACATAGCACAGTCATTACTAAGAACATATGAAGAAGAAAGAGAAGACAATCAGACATATAATGTCTCCAAGTTAATCTACAACAAACATACCCGTCTCTCCCAGAAAGGCAAGAAGCAGACAAAGTCATAAACTGGAGTAATAGTTTGCACCAAAATCGCGTTTACTCCTGTGAAAAGCAACAGTCCCATCAATGGCCGTGTTCTGTGAGGCATCCCTCTGCAATCATTAGTTGAAATCTCAAATCAATCAACACTATTCATGTATATACTGATTCCATGGATTCTCCAACTTATCTTATCAAAACCTAAACAAAACTTCCATGTTCAAAGGCAAAAGCTTTTCCTAGTAAGTGGGAAATGAGAAAATTTACCGAAACAGAGGGAGACTCACCACTGGTTCATGTACGAAGAAATCCCCGGCCAGGTATTGTCACCGGCGTATCGTCGCCGCGATTAGACGAGATTACGTTTTCTATTTTTTGTTTTTTTTTTTCTTTCTTCAAACCAGCTTAAACGGTTTAAACGAGTACATGGAATAGATTCGGTTTCCGGTTTAGTTCGGTTCAATTAAAAATTGTTAATTTGAGACTCAAGGTGGTTGAGCTTTACATCCAGCGTTTGCATTTCTTCTCTCTTTCCCTGAAGTATTCAATCTTAATAAAATGATAATTCTACAAATGGTCTCAACAAAAATCTGAACAAATGATTTACATTTGGTTCCATTTGTTTTTTTATAAATTTATGATCAATCATAAAATATGTAAAAATCTTCATTTCAACATTCTCCATTTCTCCTTTTCAGCTATTTTCACGATCCGTCAGTGAGTTGGTTGGTGTTCGTCAGTGGCGTCCAATGCCGACTTATCCATCTCATCATCAGAATCAATCACATTTTCAAAGTCATAAAACGGATTTGCCTGCACGTTTAAAACCAAATCTATCGCTACTGTATCCAGAAAAAAACAAAAATCATTGTTCATTACAAGAACTGGTGAATTAGTAATACCTTTGGTCGCGGAGTAACTGCGTCAAAACTTCTAAACTGGGGATCACAGAAATCAGGAGCCTGCAATATAATATATGCTCCTTTGTTCTTGTACCTCTCTTCCGTTGCCTAAACCACAAACAACAACAACAACAACAAATCAAAGATTTTGATCCGTGATCAATCTTCGTGTGTCGATTATTAGAAAATACCTGGAATTGCGGATAGTCTGGGGCACTGAAAATAGTGATAAGCTTTCCGGATTCGACCTCATGGTCTATTGTATATCCTTTGTCCATTCCAGCTAGACCAGCTCTCTTCTCTCTAGCATCTGGACCTTCATGTGATCTGATGATTAACTGCATCAATAAGAGTAGAATAGTTTATCCAAATCAGTATCTGGAAGCAAAGCAAACAAGCATCGATATTAAGTATCTGGTGGTCACCTTTAGTTCGAATTTCTTCAAGAAATCCTCTGTACAATCTGGACCCCAAAGAAGACCAATACCTCTCTGTTCATTTGGCGAAAGGCCTGGAGTCATTGAAGGATCAGACCATAAAACATCTCCAGGAATCAAATTCGAACCTTCCCAAGGAGGATCAAGGACTGATCTTCGAGCTTGCATCAACTCTTTTAAAGTTCCGAGTTTCAATGAACTCGGTTCAGGTTCTAGAAGAACCACCCGACGGTTTTTCTTTCCTCTTGTTCTCTTAGGCAATACTGGGCTGCGGAAAAGCCCTCCGTGTGCTGTATAAACACGTCCGGAAATTATGGAAGCCAAAGGTAGACCTTCAAAGCAACCCAAACATTTGCGGTACACATGTTTTCCCTTGTCACCGTATTTTGTAAGCACTTCCTTTTCGAAACCGTACATAGACGTACAGTATTTCGATTCATGATTACCACGGAGAAGGTAGACTCTGTCAGGCATCAGAACCTAAGAACATTCAAAAGAAACGAGCTTTAGAAGAGAAACTAAGACTGGAGCGGATACAACAACAAGCATATCAAAATAGTTCTATTCAAAAGAGTTACCTTCCAGGACAAGAGAACAAGGAAGGTCTCAAGTCCCCAAGCACCACGATCCACATAGTCTCCGTTGAATACATAAAACCGGTTTTTACAAGGAAAGCCAGCATCTTTCATGAGGAAGAGAAGGTCATGGAGCTGACCATGAATGTCGCCTACCACAACAACGTTGGATTCAGGGTCAAGATCATCGATATGAACGCAATTACGCTCTTTGTGGAGGATTTTGGAAGCGGTGAGAATAAGGGAATCAAAGACGTTAACTGGCATTAGAGAAGGTAACTGGGAAGGAGGGAGATTCCATGAAGACCATTCGAAAGACGACATTAACCCGTGTACCCATTCGTTCGTTAGGCCACCACCATTTGGCCATATAATTGGAGATGGTGGAACGGGTTCCATTGGAACTAACTGAACCTGAAACTGTAAACACAAGGATTCTTAAAGAAAGTCTTAATATTAACCAAACAGATACCCAAAAAAAGCAAACCATAGAATCAACAAAACCAGAAAAATCAAAAGGAAAGTGATCACACACATAACAAAAGTCTTCAGTGATCAAAAGCCAAAGCATTTACGACGAAGTTACAGCTCAATGATTCGGGAAAAAAGAAGAGGAACAACATAAAATCTGAATCAAACCCATATCCTTACATCTTCCAATCCATAAGAACATAAAATCGAATCTAGATATATCCGTACATCTATAACTCATAAGAACAGCAAAAGCTCAAAACCGAATCATGTTTAGTAGTTGATATATCTAAATCGAAATCCCAAACACAAAGAAGAATTCGGAATAATATTCACCGGCTAAGATGTGGAGACAATTTACAATTTGCAAGCTTCAATCTTGAACCTAGCTACTTCGCTTTCTCTCTCTCTCTCTTCATATACAATTCCGTCGTCGAGATCTGTCTGTCTGACTTATGTCCCTTTAAAATACTTCTAACGACGTCGTTTTTTTACGAATTCAAATCCAGACCCATCCTTCTAAACCGTCCGGTTTCTTTAGAATCAAACCGGCCGATTTATAAAACGAATTAACGTAGCACGTTCCAATCGAATCGATCTCGATTAGAAATTTCTGAGTCCGGTTCGTGCTTCTCTCTAACATTTGCTTTGGGGATTGTTTCTGTAACTCTGTTGTTGATCCAACAGAAAAAGCGTACAGAGAAAGAAAGAGAAACAGAAATTGGACTTAGTTTGAAATTGGCGTCATCTTAGAGACTAATCGATTTCGTCTATACTTTCTCATCGAAATCTTTTGATTTGCTTTATTGTTGGATTCGATAAGTGGTAATAGATGGGGAATTTGTTCGTGAAGAAACCACAGATCACGGAGGTTGATCGAGCGATTCTCTCTCTTAAAACCCAGAGGCGCAAGCTCGGTCAATATCAACAGCAGGTTTTTGATTCTCACTTGTTTATCTGAATTTAGGGGATTGATTTTGATCGAATTTTAGGTCCTTTTATATTTTTTTGAATTGAAATGCTTAATCGTATAGTTTTGATTCATTCGAAATCCTAATTAGTTAAAATCTCCCAAAGTCTAAGGAACAGTGAATTGATTGTTAGTACTGATGAAAAAACCTCCAGCTTTGAAGTTCTTTAGCTTATTTCTTATTTTAACTCATCTTCCTGATTTTTCCTATATTAGCTTGATAAAGTTATCGAAGCTGAAAAGCAAGCTGCAAGAAACTTAATCCGAGAAAATCGAAAGGACAGGGCTTTGTTAGCATTGAGGAAGAAACGGACGCAGGAAGAGCTGTTGAAGCAAGTAGATCAATGGGTCATCAATGTTGAACAACAAGTAAGTCTATCTCCTACTGCTTTAATTTTGTGTTTATTTTACGTCTAGTATCATCTCTGTTGATGCACAATTGTGACTTTTGAAGAAACCTAATGAAAGAGACGTATATTCAAACTTTCATTGTGACTCAGTTGGCAGATATTGAACTTACGAGCAAACAAAAAGCAGTTTTTGAGAGCTTAAAGCAGGGTAGCAGTGCTATTAAAGCGATTCAAAGTGAGGTGGATCTTGATGATGTTCAAAAACTTATGGATGATACCGCTGATGCTAAAGCGTATCAAGATGTGAGTCAATTTTTTTTTTTTTTTTCTGTATCGTGTATGTGCTGCGTTTGTATTCACTGTTGTTTTTCTGTTACAACTTTTGCCGGCATTTATATTGTCTCGATCTCGTCTAGCTTTGAAATCCTCTATAAGTAGTCAAGCTTCTGTGTTTGAGTCTATAACATCTTTGGATGTCAGGAGCTGAATGCTATATTGGGAGAGAAACTATCAGCAGAGGATGAAGAAGAGATATTAGCAGAATTTGACAACCTAGAAAGCCAGGTATGTTTCATGTGTCAAAGGGAAACAATCGTGCTTATTATCATCTTTAATATAGGGAGAAAGACTCATGATGATGTATGTTTTGTTTATAGCTTATTGTTGATGAGATGCCTGAAGTGCGGACAACGGAGTCTCAAAAATCTGAGAAGCTGGATCTTCCGGATGTGCCAACACATACACCCGTCGCTTCCAATGCGGAAATCACACCAGCTGAATCCGCCGACAAGAGAAAAGGTTTTTTTTTTTTTCCTTTCTTCTTCTTCCCCTTGTGATGGTATTTTAGAATTGCAAGAACTAAACTTTGGACATGTTTTGTTTGGTCTGTTCCTTTCCCGATGCAATTCTCGAAGAACCTTTGCCAGCTTGAGGTAGAAGAAACTGATCAACACAGCGACTTTTATCATTCTTTTAGCACCTTTTTCTTTGATGCTCTTGATGTTTTCTGTATAATCTTGAAGTCTCTGTCATTTGTAAAGAACAAAATATTTCTGGAATCCAATTGTATGTTCGTCGAAAATCCACACCACTAACTACTTTTTGGTATAATGGTCGTAAGTTAAATGTGAAAGGTTTCGGATTTCAATGATGAAAATGACAATGAGTGTAACAACATCTATTATATTATTGTTATTATCTAATCAAACAATCAAAAGAAACCAAATTTGTTTTTCCCATGTCAAAAACTCATAACAATCTTTGCCTCCATTGAATCTGAAACTGCTCTTAAATTAATTTGTTTGGGAAAGCTGTTTGGCTTCGATGTCCTTGAGCCTGAGAGTGACGGCTCTCTTGTGTGCATCTAGACCTTCGATTTCAGCCATAGTCGCCACATATGGACCGAGGTTTCGCAGACCTTCCTCTGTCAAGGATTGTACAGTCATGAATTTCAAGAAAGAGTCGAGAGAAACACCACTGTACATTCTCGCATATCCGTATGTTGGAAGAACGTGGTTAGTCCCGCTTGCGTAATCTCCAACACTCTCTGGAGTCCACGGCCCCATGAAAACCGAACCTGCGTTCTCGATCAGTCCCTCCCATTTCTCAGCGTCTTTGACATTGATGATCAAATGTTCGGGTGCATACAGATTTGAGAAATTTATTGCCTGGAGGTATTAAAAAAGCAAATGGTGATCTTTACGCATGCTGTTTTGAGATAGTAACAGTAAGTGTGAGTGTGACCGTAAAGAGAGCGTACCTCAATCATATCTCGAGCAAAAACTGTGAAACTGTGACTTAGAGCTTTTGAAGCAAACTCTCCTCTAGGTAGGCTTTTGCACTGCTTGGCAATTTCTTCTTCGATGGCTTTGAGATTTACACCATCGCCTACAACAACAAGAACAACTTGACTATCTGGACCATGCTCAGCCTGCAGAGAAACCAACAAAAGAAAAAAAAATGTACAAGTTAGCAGGTTCGATAATAAGAAAAGAAATAAGGCAGACACAAACTCATCCTGATGTGTTAAACTGAAAATGTTCTGTAGATTGAAAGAGAAATTTAGCTTTCTTTTTATGCCCAGTGAGAGAGGAATATACCTGAGAAAGCAAGTCTGCTGCAATGTAAACTGGACTAGCATGTTCATCAGCGATTACTAGAACTTCTGAAGGGCCAGCAGGCATATCAATCGAAACCATTGCCTCGCTGTTCTGAAGTAAAGAAAAAAAAAAAATGAGAGTAAATCTCCGATAAATCATAAACTCCTTTTCGTTTCAGTTTTCTTGAATGATAAAGAGTAGTCTAGACAAGTTAGGACCACAAGTAATAGAGGAAAGATATCGGTACTTGAAGAATCATCTTAGCAGCTGTAACATACTGATTCCCAGGACCAAAAATCTTCTCAACCTGCCATAATAACCAAACGAAATTCATGTGCGATTGGCAAAATGTCTGATATAAGGTACTGAAGTATATTATACCCTGTTTATACCTTAGGACAAGAATCTGTCCCCCAGGCCATGGCAGCTATAGCCTGCAATGTCAAATGGAAAGTTTTAAGAACCTTACAAATAAAAAAAAAAGATGGCCATCATGAAAATATATGTGAAAAGGCAAACACAGACACACCTGCGCTCCACCAGCTTTAAGTATGTGAGTTACACCAGCCCTCTTAGCACAATATAGCACCTCCTGCATCAACAACATAACAAACCATCTTTCAACAAAATTAAAAAAAAAAGCATAACGAACCCATCAGCTCAGCAGCAAGATAGATAAAAATGTGAATAATAATACTCCCAGAAAAACGAAAAAAATAGCTGGAATGCTACCTTACATATGCTTCCTTCTTTATCTGGTGGAGTTGCGAGGACAACTGTTTTACATCCAGCAATTTGAGCAGGCTGAGAGAGGAAATAAGGAAAAAGAAGACCAGATTATGTCAGAATTACAAGAAGAATGAAAAGATAAAAAATAATATTAAACAGGAGAGAGCTTACAATTGCAAGCATCAAAGCGGTGGATGGCAAAACAGCTGTTCCACCAGGAACATAAAGACCTACAGACCCAATAGATCTTGACACTCTTTTACATCTGACACCCTAACATACAAAAAAAAGTTGAAGATTATTGTGAAGACTTAAGTAGCTGATAGAGGGTAATTGAATCGACTTACTTTCATGTTCTCAACGGTTTTCTCAGTTGACTTTTGGGCCAGGTGAAATGCATATATGTTGTCATATGCAACATCAAACGCTTCTTTTACCGCGGGGTCAAGCTTCATACAAAAAAAAGCATTCATACAGAGAAAGGAAATTCATTTACTACACATGAAAGAGCATTGAATCAAAATTCTTAAATATACGGTGTTAATAATCAACTACCTCAGGAATAGAAAGCTCGGACACATGTTCCACCACTTTATTCAGTTGAACTTTGTCAAATTTTTCAGTGTATCTGGAATAGAAGCAGTTAAAATGTAATGAAGAGCGCTCATGGGAAGAATGAAACTAAAGACAATAAAGAGTCCATTGAAATAGTAAAGAACCAGTCACTTACTCTTTGACAGCAACATCTCCTTTGCTACGAACCGCGTCAATGATTGGGTTAACCTGATATAGTATAATGTGAGCGAGATTGAAAATTGCAAACCAAGAAGAAGAATTTAAAGGGTAGGGGAAAACTTACAGTGGTGAAGATAGATGAGAAGTCAATGCGAGGGCGTGCCTTTAAGTTTTCAACTTGGGAAAAACTAAGTTGAGATAATCTGTAGGACTTCATCGAGCAATTAACGTATCCTGTAAAAAAGCAATTGAGCGACAACACTTGGTTGAGCAAAAACGGAACTTGAATCTCATAAACCCGAAAATTCAAGCCTAGAATTTGGGGAATAAAAAAAAATCCAAATCGACGAATCATGAAATTCGCACCTTTCCTCGAAGCAGCGTGAGTGGAAAAAGAGAGACGAGGCGAACATGGAAGGGAAAGACGAGACAGATCCAATGACATTTCACCGGTGTGTGTCGCCGGCGAAAATGAAAGGAATTGATGAATTTTGTCTGACCTTATAATTACACGTGTCAGTGATGTTTTTTTAAGTGGAGTATATAACATTTCCGAATGCTATGCTAATATGCATTGTCGAGGGCCCATTTCAAATTAAAGTGATCCGGCCCTTCAAAGACCCATACTTTCTTGGCGATCAAGGTACACACCTAAAGTAGACAAGGACGACTCGAGAGAGGAATCAGAAGAGAGCTTCGTCTCGTTGTGATCCAGCTGTTTAAGCGAGAGAAAACAGATTCGTTCGCTTGTCCCTCTCTCTCTCTCTCTCTCTCTCTCTCTCTCTCTCTCTCTCTCAGCTACTCGTTTTTTCTCGGTATGTGATCACGCTTCTGAATCGGTTTTAGTCTTGTTCCCGATTCTTCTACTATCTTGATTTGGGGTTTTATGATCGGAAAGTTGGTTCTTCTTCTTCCTCCTTTATTCTTCATTCGTTCTCGCTTTTACTTTCATGATTCTCGGTATGTTTTTCCTTCGGTAGAATTTGATCTTCCACGCTTGCAGCTCTCATCATCATTGTTTCTCTACTCGTTGATGAAATCTTGCATGTGCATTTATTAAATCAAGAGATAGGACTTGGTTGTCGAAAGCCTCTTGTCTCTACAATCAAATCCCACTTTGAGATACATGTTATTAGACGTTTTGTACCACTTGATTTGTTATTACTCTCTCACACCTATGGTTTATTATCTCTCTTAAATCCGCTTGTCACGCGAGGTTATCAGGCGATCTTCCCTCCTGTGATGAGATGCAGCACCTTGGGGGGTTAGTCGTCACAAGGTCTCTGAGATTTCAAGCTTCTAAGTTTAGAGCTTTGTTGTTTTTGGCCATTCGTAGAGGTCCTAGTGGCCAAAAAAAAGTGAGAGATGAAAAGAAGTATAGATGCATGGAGAAAGACCACAGGAAAAACATGTCAAAGAATTTGTCAGTTCTTAGTAAATGTTATTAAGGGTTCTGATACTAATTAAAGATACCAATTAAAGATGTAAGCTAACCACTCCGATTGTCAATCTCGTTGAGACGAAGGTTTAATTTCTACATTGAGATGACCTAAGGTATGATTTGATCTACGCTCATCAATTAAGAATTAACATGAGTTTACAAGACTCATCCAGTTTCAGTTGTTCAATTATTTGTTGTTTTCCCAATTCTCTAGTCTTTTCAATAAAATAAAAACTATATATATATTTTCTTACGATTTTTAAACATTCTTAAAAGAAAAAGAAATCCCTTTTATTTTTGTTAAAGATTTAATTAAGTGGGTGTAATCAAGGAAAATTTCCTTTTTTCTCAAAATAATAAAACGAGTAATATAGACGAAATAAACCCTCTAAAAACCCTATGACGGTCTCATAAAAGCTAATAACCATCTGATATTCTGATTGATGATGAGATGAATTCTAAAAAATCTAACTTCTGAAAGTTTGGAAGAACATGGAAGATTCAAAAGATCCCTGTAATTTCGTTAGCGTAGAAGCGGAATTGAACCCGGAATCAATCCGACAATGGCTTTCTATTGTAAAAAACGGGAAGAAGACCGATAAAGGAACTCGACGGTCGGATATCTCGACGAAGGTGAAGAAGCATCTCTCGGCTCTTGGTTGGGTTTTCGCTTACTATCCGAGACGGAACAAGCGAGAGTTGCGTTATAAGTCTCCCAACGGAAGGTGGTTCTATTCTTTAGCTACAGCTTGTTTGAGTTGCGTCGATCATGAAGACGACTCGACACAACAACAACAACAACAACAAATCCTTTCCAAATCTGACTCGTCTTGCTCTCCGATTAAGCTCTCATTAGTTGAGGATGTTTCGAAGAAGACGAGGAAGAAAAGAAAAAGATTGGAGGATTGCTATGTTAATCGCTCAGTCCCCAACAACGAAGAGACTCTTTCGTGTGCTTCCGTCAAAATCCTTCCTAATGTGGATGTGTCGAAGAAGAAGAGAGCGAAGGATTGTGATACGGCTGCGTTTCATGCGAACGAAGAGAAGAATCGTTCCTCTGATTTGATGAATGTTGATGTAATAAACCAACAAGTAAAGAAGAGGACAAGGCAGACGGCTGCTGCGTTAGATAAGGGCGAGGAAAGGCCGAGTTTTGGGAAATCGCTGAGGAATATCTTACAAGTGATGGAAAAGAAGAACAAAATGTGTGAGAAAGAGTCTGTAAGGTTCTGGAGAAAAGATTGTGGCCCGGAAAAGAACTGTGATGTGTGTTGCGTCTGCCATTATGGTGGAGAGTTGCTTCTTTGTGATGGTTGCCCATCAGCATTTCACCATACCTGCCTCGGTTTGCTCAGTATTCCCGAGGAAAAGCTCTGGTTCTGTCCTTGTTGCTGCTGCGATATCTGTGGATCAATGGAAACATCAGGAAACAGCAAGTTGATGACTTGTGAGCAGTGCCAAAGAAGATTCCATCTCAAGTGTTTGAAACAAGTGCCTTGTCTTGTTTCTTGCAGAGGCTGGTTCTGCAGTAGTCAATGCAGCAGAGTCTTTAACGCTCTTCAGGGCCTCCTAGGTCGCAAGATTGCAGTAGGCGACGAGGATTTGGTTTGGACTTTGATGAGAGCTCCTAATGATGAAGAACACTATGATGATGAACAAATCTCCAAGCTAGATTCTGCTGTTGAGATACTTCACCAGGGATTTGAGCCTTCAAAAGATCCTTTCTCTGGGAGAGATCTCGTCGAGGAACTGATATTCAGGAAAGACGCAACTGGTGTGGGTCGCGGCTTCTACACGGTTTTGATTGAGAGGAAGAATGAGCCTATTACGGTGGCGGCAATGAGAGTTGACAAAGATGTAGCTGAAATCCCTTTGGTGTCGACATTGCCTCATTACAGGAGAAGTGGGATGTGTAGAGTGCTTATGGATGAGCTGGAGAAGCAACTGTCTCGAATGGGAGTTTGCAGATTGGTCTTACCGGCTGCAGCAGATGTTGTAAACACTTGGACTCAGCGGTTTGGGTTCTCGGTAATGGAAAGTTGGGAGAGGTTGGAGCTTGTGAAGCATGGGATGCTTGATTTTGTTGGTACTGTGATGTGCCATAAGTTTCTGATGCATAGAGAAGACTCTAGAGAATCAAGCCTCACGGATTAGGAGTGGAAAGAAGTCTTCGATTTTTTGTTTCTGATGTAAAGATTGATTCTACTGGATATATAGTAAGAAATCTTGATGTGGAACAACAAAGCAGATAACTTGTACATCTTTTGTCTATTATTAGATGCGGGTCTCCTTATTTAATCAGATAGGATCCATCATTTTTCTAACGATTGTAGCGATTGTATAAATATGGCCTCAGACATTCCCATCAATCACAGATGGATAGAGACGAATCTAAGGCTCATGCCGATGAACTAGAAGCTATCAGCTCATTTGACCTGATATTCCAAGATTGATCTAAACAACTTTTATTGAACAATTTCAAACTATATTGCAAGGTTAGGAGCTCACAATAAAAACAAGAAAAGATGATATCTTTACATTTATTATTACTACTATACATATACAAACTTGTTACTCTGTTTTCTTTTCTTGCAAATTCAAAAGGTAATTAGATGAATAAGGGAAGCACATTAAAAGTCTTGCACACCTTGAGAAGCACACAATTCTTAGAAAGCCTGTCCCATCGCTACGTCATTTGCCACTGCAATTGATAGCAAAGATTAAGCCAATAAGCAAACTATGAGCTTCACTTGGTAAATACACAATTAAAGGGGGAAAAAAAGTACGAGGACACAACACCTTAAGAACAGGCTCTCCTTTGTTAGTATTAGCTGATTGTTTTGCCATTTGCTGTATTTGAGCTTGTGCAGCCCTTCCAGCTGCAGACTTTTCAAACTGTTCTTGTCTGCGTTACATGCCAAAACAAAATCCATATCTACAAAGTTCAGGAACAAGCCTAGCCTAAAATAAATCCAATCACTAGTTTTAATTCATTTTAACTGAAATAGTTAAGATTTTGCAACATAAAATAGTCAATTTCAACAGATGCGATTCGAAATCGGAAAAAAAAAAGAAGAAGAAGAAGAAGAGAAAAGAGAGGAAACCGTCGCATAGCAGCTTCGGCGGCTCTGGCACGAGCTTCGGCGGAGGCTTGTCTCTCTTCTTCCTTACGCTGTTGCTTTTGGGCTCCGTCGAAGCAACTGAAGCAACCCATCGCCTCGCCGATCAGAGATTGATTGACCTCTTGGCTTCGATTCTGTTGCTTTGCTTTTACCAAGACAACGCAGGTGGGAAACGCGTATTCTGCCAAAATGGGCTGCTTTTTATGTTGTGCTATGTTTATGGGGCTTTTCATTACATTCAATAACTTTATTTATTTTAGGGATAAACCCTTCAAAATTTTAATTTTTTTTTATAGTTTACCTATTTTTGTTGATAAAAATTTCAATTTTGTTGCTTTTTATTTTATTTTAAACTCTATGATTATGGTCTGATTCAAGAACTGAAAACAAAGACAGCTTTAGGTTACAGTTTTTACAGCTTCAAGTTTCTCTTTTTATATACATATGGATATATATCTCATACTTTTCTTCGTACAACAGTGTCTTTTTCTTTTTTGAACAAAAGAAATTAAGTTTGTTCACAAGTCTGAGTGCAGACCAGAACTACAGCTTCTTGTGTCCGAGGAAGACGATGATTTTTCTGTCCTGTATCTAGAAATTATGAGCCTCGCCATATTCTCACCAGCCACTGCACTTGTCTCCATTGTGCTAGCTGCGTTTTCAAAAGCATTCACATAGTACAAATGATGATCATCCAATATGAACGGTGCAAAAACTTCAGGCGCGTGGTACTTGGGATATGCACCCCAGTCTATGCGAACGGTTTCGGTTCTCGCACTGTTTTGAGGAAGAAGAACGACAAGCTTTAGTGAAACTGAAGAGAGATCTAAGTTAGTAATCAATCTGACATGGTTTGAGTTGTAACTACCTGAAGAGTTCATCAAGCAATAAATCTGATGCAGGCTGCCGCGTAAATATCTTGTATGTCATATCTGTTTCGCTATATTTCCTTAGAATCGAGATGCTTGAGAATGGAATTCGAGGATCTTCAAGAGTTCCCACCAAAACTGGAACATCCGAAACCGATTTTATCCCAAAATATCCCTTTATTTAGAAAGAAAACATCAAATATTAGCTTTGGAGACAAACGATATCATCATCACCAACTTCCACAGTGATTGACACTTACCGGGTTTAAAAGTCCCCTCACGAAAGTTGCGTGCGTGTGCTGTAATTCCCTCTTGGGAATTGAGATCGCGGGTGAGAACTGAATATCCACCTCGTCTAGCGGTGTAGAAACTACTGTAATATCACACTTGAAGCAGTTTCCTTTTGTGGAGTTAAGCTCGTAATAGTTACCGTGATGTGAAATGGAATCAATTTGCTCGTTCAGGTGTAATGTTACATCTGAATGATTGATCAGTTTTGCAGCCATCTGCCAGTTCCCACCTTCAACAGACCATAATCCTCCACCTGAACCAGCCAAGGAGACTGCACCAGCTAGTCCACTGATGAGTACACTTTGTCCATAGTTTATCCTAGTAATAACCTGGAGACGACAAAATGAACAAACAAAAAGTTTGTACTACGAAGATTTTTGGCAGTGATTGTTAAAAGACAAGAGTTATAAGTTGACATTAAAAGTTTTGTTATAGTTTATATCAAATGTAATTCCTATCACCAGAATGCATGTCATGCAGAGGATCATGTCAAAAATAAGAGATCAAACTGAGTTCAGACAATGAGTAAGCTTACGGTAACTAGCTCGTTGACTAATAAAGGAGATAGCTGAGCTTCAGATAATTTCTCCTGTAAAGTCAGCTTTGTGAGATTGTACAGGCCCGACCATTTAAGCATCCCTTCAACATTGTCGAAGACAGGTCTTGATTCTAGACTCTCATAGTACTTCAAGAAATTACCAACTGTATTCTATATCCATGAAAATACACCAGTTAATATACAAGAGGATCACACACACAGTTACACACTAAAGCAAAATTGAGTCACTGTAACAAAAACATCTCAAATTTACACAGAGTTGACAAAACGATCGTTTTGGTTACTAGCAAGTATAAATAGTTTACAAAACTAGTTCTTGCAACTTCACGCTATATATAATTCTATTAGATATGAAACATTCCTTTACTCAAAATAGCCAATTCTGAAATCAAACATTCTACATTTGCTCATACAACTGTAAATTCACGAAAAAATATCTCAGTGGAAGATAAGAAGAATTACCTCAATGAAGCTACTCATTCTCAACAGTGAAAACCCGTAACGCACGAATATGTACAAATCATTCACCCAAGAGACGATCTTATCCACAAACGGAAATTTGATACTCGAACCGAATGTCTTGAAGATGAACTTATTCCCATCCCAGATTCCGAGAGCGCAGGATTCTTCAATCGGCGTCGGCAATCGAACCGTCAAGTTGAACCTCTCCACAAAATCTCGAGCGTGGTAGTTTTTCGGGTGCAGAATCGAACCGCCAGCCTCGAACGTATCACCGGAGACGGTAACGGTCCTCATGCGCCCACCGACTATCTCGTGACGCTCAAACATCAGAATCCGGGCTCGATCCAAGTCGCTATAAACAGAGTAGTTACGGAGGAAGTGAGCGACAGATGAGCCTCCGATTCCACTCCCGACGATACATACAGTCGGAGGAAATTCATCCTCGAGGGTCCTGGAATCGCCGGAGCCAGAGAGAAGAGTCGGCGATAGGAGAGCGAGGAGAAGGGAGATTCCTATCGGAGAGAAATTCATTTTTAATTCAACTAGGATAGAATCTGCGCATTATTTTAATTTATATATTTTAAATATTTTCTATTGAATTTTATGTTTGCTATTAATATATTTTTATCTAAAATATTTATATTTTCTTCGATTTTTTCTTGATAATACATTATATGTAATCTTTTTTACAAGTTGTATTAAATAGTCTCAATTTTTCTTCAATTTTTATATTCTTTTTATTCTAATAAATCTTACTAATATAATACTTGTTAATTTCTTAATTTATCATTTGATTTTTTTGGTTATATATATTTTATTGATTCCATCTTTTTTATTATTTAAAAAAAAACCATAGATGACATTTTTATGTGGATATCTTTCTTTTTACTATTATTTTTACTAACTTTTATCTTTTTAATTATTTATTAAATATGATTTGTGTTTTATAATTTTATTAGTTAAATTTTTATATAATATTATTTGAAACTTTTTAACTTATTTAGTCTCATAATTTTTTTTCACTTGCATTAAAAATACATTAATTTTTTTAGTTTATAAATAAATTTTAAAACATTTTTAAAAAATAGAGTTGTACATTTAAAAAGTCTTGTATTATATAATATATATAAGTTTTTATATGTTTAAATTAAATTTGAATTTCATTCTAATATAAATATATATAAATATTTATTAATGTGCTTTAATGTGTTTTGATGTAATTTAAAATGTTTTAATATTTTTAATATGTTTTAATGTGTTTTAATTTGTTTGCTTTAAAAATAATTAATTAATTATTTTATTAATGTTTAAAAATGACAAGTGGCGCTCTCTCCAACGCCAAGTTTTATATATAAGATTCCTGACTTCGTCTCTATTACTTAGGCCTAATTAAATCCTATAGTCTATACACTATAGTGTAGTATTATTATTTCAGTGTTTTTTAAAGGTGCAAGTGTACTAAGAAATTAAAACAGTAATCGCGTCAAACACTTAAAAGTCTTTTTTTTTTTCCTGTCAAGAGACACTCACAAGTTTTAAAGATCAAAATTCATCTTCAATTCATCCTATTGTTTTAGAATGAGAATAGTTGGAATTTTTTTAGATTCAATAATTTCATAGTAACAATTGTGGTAGACTGGTAGTTGTGTACCAAGTCTTTTGATCGTAACTCGTAAGTTAACAAGGCGTTAAGAAAATAAAGTTGTGGTAAGCTCGTTTTGTTTCAGTTATTTGTTACTAACTTTTAACTAATTTTCGAAAGATACTCATTTGGTAAATTTGGGCCTACCACAAAAGGAGAAACTTTGTGCCGGCCCTAAAAATAATCAAACGTGGGGGCTTATTTGTAATTTCGAAAAGTTTCCCACAACGTAAATTTAAGATCGAATCGAAAATGTAATTTGCCGGTCAAAGTGACACAAGGGCGGCAAAATTGTGCAAAATTCGCTTACTAAGAAAAAAAATCAAAAATTTCGAACCGGACTTTTCTCAGACGATGTCGCGGCGAGGCGGTGGCCCTGTGACAGTGTTAAACGTGGCTGAGAAGCCCTCCGTGGCGAAGTCAGTGGCGGGGATTCTATCCCGTGGAAGTTTCCGGACTCGGGAGGGTAGGTCTCGGTACAACAAAATCTTTGAGTTCGATTACGCCATCAATGGCCAGCCATGTCGTATGCTAATGACCTCCGTCATCGGTCACCTGATGGAGCTTGAGTTCTCTGATCGCTTCCGCAAGTGGCATTCCTGCGACCCTGCAGATCTCTACCAAGCTCCGGTCATGAAACACGTTCCCGAGGTATTTCATGTCCCGTGTGTGTTATTGACCTCTAATTGTATGCGTAATTTTGGGTAGTTAGTCAATGCTTCTCTAATTAGAAATTGTTCTTGACTTATTGCTAATTGCAACTGTACAAAATGGGACCATGACCTTTGATTCGCCATATGATGGAGTTGCGTGTGCTGGGTTTCAACTTTTGTTTAATTCTGGTTTTGAGCGAGTTAGGACAAGAAAGATATTAAGAAGACATTGGAGGAGGAAGCAAGGAAAAGCGATTGGCTTGTGCTGTGGCTTGATTGTGATAGGGAAGGTGAAAACATTGCATTTGAAGTTGTAGATGTTTGTAGAGCTGTTAAACAAAATCTTTTTATACGGAGAGCTCACTTCTCTGCGTTAATTGACAGGTAGAGAAGTCATGCCCGCTTTATTTCATGTGTTTTCTCTTGCTCACTCTACTTCAAACTGTGGAACCTAGTCTAATGGTGTGTTGGGATTGGAATTTCTAGGGAAATTCACGAAGCAGCTCAAAATCTCAGAGAGCCTAATCAATTATTTGCTCAGGCTGTAGATGCTAGACAAGTGAGTTTCTCCTGAAGTCCCTGTAATGCGTATGCGTTAATATTCTCTATAAAATTTGTATTGACTAATTTTTTTTTTTTAATACTTTAGGAAATAGACCTACGCATTGGTGCTTCTTTCACTAGATTTCAGACTATGCTGCTGAAAGATCGGTTCTCTATTGACTCCACGGGTGGTGAGGAGAGAAGTCGTGTTATAAGTTATGGTCCTTGTCAGGTTTGATACCAGTGCCAGTAACTATCAGAACTATCACTCCCATTATGTATATCAGAGTCAGGTTATGCATTGTTTTCATGCAGCTTAAATTGATATTTTTCTGCTTCAACTGCAGTTTCCTACACTCGGCTTTATTGTAGAGAGATACTGGGAGATCCAGGCACATGAACCAGAAGAGTTTTGGACAATCAACTGTTCTCACGAATCAGAAGAAGGCCTTGCCACCTTTAATTGGATGTACTTTTATCAACTTCCAGGCGTATCGTTGTTTCCCGGTCTATTGTCCTTGAATTTGGCATTGATGTAACTTTTATTGCAGGCGTGGTCATCTATTTGATTATGTTTCAGCTGTCATATTATATGAGATGTGTGTCCTGGAACCTACTGCCACTGTGAGTACACAAGAAACATCTTTACCATCTGATACTGCATCTTCTACTTAATACGTGTGTCCCTTTTAATCTCCTACCAGGTAATGAATGTCCCACATCCAAGGGAAAAATTTAAGTATCCTCCTTATCCTTTGAACACCATTGAACTTGAAAAACGCGCTTCAAGATACTTCCGCCTGAGTTCAGAGCATACTATGAAGGTCTGAACGAGTATTAGATTGGTTCACATAAGTTTCCTATCAGTTTTTTGGCCTATTAGGACTGCATGTTTTCCAAAATATTTTAATTCCTATTGTATCTTCGTATAGTTTTCTGCTTTCTTGTAGATTGCTTGGCTTTTAAAATGCAACTAGATCTTGCTGTTTATGTTTAATAACATCAACAATGTCTGGATAGGTGGCAGAAGAGTTATATCAGGCTGGTTTCATCAGCTATCCTCGTACAGAGACCGATTCTTTTTCGAGCAGGACCGATTTACGTGTGGGTAACTTTTCTCATGAGCCAATAAGGTTAATTTGGAGTTTATGATTTACTTTGATGCTTCGGTTGTTAGTCTCTTAGGATCTCTAGTTGTGTCTAGGCTATGGTAGAGGAACAAACAAGACATCCTGCATGGGGTCCATATGCACAAAGACTATTAGAGCCTGAGGGGGGGCACTGGAGAAACCCTGGGAATGGTGGTCATGATGACAAGGCTCACCCTCCCATTCACCCAACTAAATTTTCAAGCGGAGAGTCTAACTGGAGCAGAGATCACCTTGTAAGTATAGCAGTCAGTTTGGTTAACATACCCAAGCATAGGTATGATATTGTTTTTTCGTTGGAGCCAACGTTTTTTTTTTTTCACTTTTCCAGAATGTATATGAGCTAGTTGTCCGCCATTACCTAGCATGTGTTTCCCAGCCAGCAATTGCTGCTGAAACTACAGTTGAAATTGATATTGCTGGCGAGCGCTTTTCTGCATCTGGGAGAGCAATATTAGCTGTAAGACTTGTTACTCGCTTCTACAGTACAGTCTTGATCTCTGTGGTTTACGCTGTAATGAAATGTAAAGCTGCTTTCATATGAGGGTGTTTCTCTGTTTTGGTAGCGCAGTAAAACTTATACAACGGGGAGAAAATTTAGTGATTAGGTGGTATTGCTGCTATTTGGCTTATAACTTTGGAGTGGGATGAGTTGATCAGTGCTTGATTTTTCTTTGTGTGACCAGAAAAATTACCTTGAAGTGTACCGCTTTGAATCGTGGGGAGGTTCAGTGATTCCAGTATACGAAAAAGGGCAGCAGGTTTTTTTTGGCTACCCTTCTACTTAGTTCTTACAGCCAGAACAATCAAATACGATTCTGAATGTCTGGTAATGTGCAGTTTATCCCAACACGTTTGACTCTTGATTCAGCAGTAACAAGACCACCACCGCTATTGAGTGAAGCTGACTTACTAAGTTGTATGGACAAGGTGATTAAAACCGTCTTGTTTGCCCCTCCTATCACGGTGGTGTTTGCATATTTTTGTTCATTAGTTCCTACATTTCTCATCCGATCATGTTTGTAACTATTTATTATCCGACCTTCTTGTGAATGGTAGGCAGGCATTGGCACGGATGCGACAATGCACGACCACATAAAGAAACTCCTTGATCGGGGTTATGCTACAAAGGATGCTAATACGCGGTTTTCTCCAACTAACCTGGTAGCTGATATGATACTCAACCTTTCTCATGTTTCCCAATGTCTTTTGTTGATTCTATTCATATCCACACATATATACTAGTATATGTGTGGATATAGCTCAACCTTAAGAGTGTATTAGTAAGTTTGATTAGTACTATTCATATCCCCAAGAATTATTCAAAATTTGTTTGTGTCCTTCAGCATTAGTTTTAGTCGAAATATTTTCGGTGAAGTAAAGGGTGATCTTCTTTAAGATCAAGAACATTTTCTGAATTTGCTACTCCACAAGAGTACATGTTGATTAGTGGATGCGAAACGTGTGTTGATTTATCAGACGGAATGCCTTAAAAATTACGCAGCTCATATTCTAGGTCTAGTCCACAGAGCATATTGATGTTAATAAATGCCTAAACTTTAGAGTTAGGAACTGCTGTGGTCATAACTCATATATAAATTTGTTTACTAGACCACATCAGACTGGTTGGTTCCTAGGATAATATATCTCCAAATTTAGTCTATACATATGATGTTACTGTCGTCTGGACTCGGAACTATATAAAACATCTTGATGAACTTTATTTGCTGGAGCTATAGCAAAACTATAATGGTAGTGATATCTTAGCTCTAAACTATATTAAACATCTGAGTTAGCTTTATTTGCTGGATTTATAGCAGAAGAATGACGATTGCCTCTCCCTGGGATATATTTAATTTACCTCTCTTTTTAGGCCTTTATATTTCTGTAAAATGTTTATAAAGTTACCTTACTGTTCTGATCTGAATGTACAGGGCGAGGCGCTTGTTATGGGATATGATGACATGGGGTATGTATAAACCTGCATGTGATACAATAACAATTTTTCCTCATATCTAAAACAACTTGGAGGCTCCTTAATGTGGCTCTCTACCATATTTCCCTTGTAATTAGAGGAAAACTGAAGAAGAAATGTTTAGTCTTTATATTAAGGGCCTATCTATTTGGAGAGACCTCTTTGTATCAATATCATGCTGGAGAGCCTCCTAAGAATTTGATGTGTTCTTGTTGCCAATCATTTTATGTCAGGTATGAACTTTGGAAACCAAATCTCAGAGCCATCATGGAACATGATATGAATGAAGTTAGTGTTGGCAGCAAGACTAAAGCTGAAGTTCTTCAAACTTGTTTGCAGCAAATGAAAGCTTGTTTCTTAGATGTGAGTGAGCTCTTTTATATTAATTATTCGTCTTTTCTCTATAGGCCAAATCTGTTTTTTTTTTTTTTTTTTTTTCTCCTGAAGCTGCTGGTAATGCAGTAGGCTGAAACTGAAGGCCATGATTATATCTTTGTAACTCACACAATTAATTCCCGCAGGCAAGAGTCAAAAAAGCAAAGCTCCTAGAAACAATGACAATTTTCTTTGAAAGGTGACTCATTACTTTGCTCGAGTACTGTATAGTTTAAGTCTTTTTCTGTCATAATAACACTGTCTGATACTGCATGTGCAGATCTAACAACACCGATGAAGGTGAAAATCAGACAGCTGGTGAAGTTGTCCGGCGATGCAACCTTTGCCACGAATCGGATATGGCGCTCAGGAAGAATCGGGTAGATATATAATCTGTCAAAAAAAAATTTTTATGTGGAATATGAATTGCTCTTCCCCTTCTTGTTAATGGGAGTAACTACCTAAACAGTTTAATCCCCTATCTTTTCAGGATGGCAATTTCATGGTTGGATGCATGAGTTATCCTCAGGTCAGTATCTCACAGCTCTTTACAGAACGCATGAATTATACTTTTTTCTCTCTGTATTCATACCTTATTTCTGAAAAATTATTATGCTATTCTTATAATTTGCCATTTCAGTATTTTTTGTGTGTGTGCTATTCTTGCTTGCATCTATTAATATAAAACATTCGCCAATTATTCAGTGTAGGAATGCAGTTTGGCTTCCTGGACCTACATTGGAAGCATCTGTGACTGCTGATGTTTGTCAATCTTGTGGTCCAGGTACCGCCCCAGATTTTTCAGTAAAACAGTGAACAGAAAATCGACATGGTGAAACCTTAGTCTTAATAGTTAAACCGTGCAATTTTTTTCTGTAGCTCCCGTCTACAAGATACGTTTCAAGTTCCGTCAGATTGGAATTCCACCAGGCTTTGATACTAATCACTTAGGTATGCAGATTTTTTATACATTTGGAACCAACTCTGTGCTTATCTTTGTATGGCTCACCATGTCAGTTTTGTCGCTGATTACCAGTTTGTTTCATTAAAACCAGGCTGTGTTGGTGGCTGTGATGACATTCTTAAACAGTTGATAGACATATGTGGAACTGGATCCCGTTCTCAAGGTTAGTTCTCCGTAGTTACACAATACGTAGTTAGACCAAGCAGTAAAAGAAATTAGCAGATTTGTATATATTGGACATCACACAATTATTCATTCATCATCTTCTGTCCTAAATAAGAATGCAAGAACTTTTAGTATGGCGCAGCTTGTGAATAGTAAAAAAGAAATTGAATTGATGATTTATTCTTGTAGCAAGGACAGCTCCAGGTGCATCCTCAAACAATTTCCAAGGAGGCAACATAAGACAGAATAATACCTGCATACACTGTCAACAACGAGGACATACTTCTGCTAATTGTCCCTCACGAATTTCAGGATCTCGAAATCCGCGTCCTACTACTGGAACAAATCCGGGAAACGGTAATGATCCTTTTTTAGCAAACAAAGGTCATCTCATTTCTCAATGAGCTTTTGCTAGTATATACTAATCATGCAAATCGTCTAGATCAAATCTTCCTTATGAACATGTAAATAATATTTGAGAATATTGCTGTCGTCGTAATGCAGATGAAACTACAGTATCATGTAACACTTGTGGAACACCATGTGCTCTTCGTACAGCCAACACAGAAGCTAACAGGGGAAGGAGATTCTTCTCATGTCCATCACAAGGCTGCAATTTCTTCGCGTAAGAATCCATGACTAGTGATTTTTCCTATATACATCTTTTTCCCCCCTTAATAAAAACATCAAAATCGCCTTTTATAATGCTTGTGACAGATGGGAAGATAGCATCAGCAACGGAAGTGGGAATGCAACAGCAGGTTCTAATAGCGGCGGAAGCGGTAGACGAGGCCGTGCTCGTGGCCGTGGAAATAGAGGCGGCCAAAGCGGTGGAGCACGTGGCGGCGGTGGAGGACGTGGCGGCGGTGGAACAAGCTTCGTCTCTGCAACTGGGGAGCCAGTGAGTGGTAGAAGGTGCTTCTCATGTGGTGATCCTTCACATTTTGCTAACGCTTGCCCTAACCGTAACTCTAACGGTAACTTTTAGTAAGCGACTTTACTTACTATATTTAGTACAGTACGTTCAATTACTGTGAATCCAATCAATCATAATCCATCCATGGACTTAAACGGTAAGAAAACGTTTAATGCTGTCTTTACTAGAACCAACTTTTTTCTTAATATATGTTTTTTTTTTTCTACTTTGCAATTCTAGTCGAGTAATATAGTACTCTCTAACATTGGATTTCGTTTTTGGTCAACACAATGGATCATTTAATTGGATCATTTTAATTATAATTTCATACGAAATTTATCGATGTTTTGTGAAGTATACTTTAATGTTTCATAGTGGTTAGGTTTATAGTTGTTTCTTTTTGTTTAGTGACCATTACAATAATTATGAACGGCCACTTTTGCTCTGGAATTCATGATTTGCGTAGATCACGGTTAGCTGGATTTCTCAGATATAATAATTCACGTGCTGTACTGAATCGTGCCCACCAGATTATATCTAATCTCTAATAATTTTTTTAATTAAAGTTATTATGTGGTAGCGAGTTAATGTGGATATTTCATTTTTTTTTCTTCTTTAATATATCTCCTCTTCGTCTTCGCCCTCGAGGGATATGATTTTAAATCAATGATTCGAGTCATATTACACCCTTATTAGTACACCATGAATGTTTGAAAGGCATCTCTTTTCCTTTTCTTCCAACAAGATTTCAAAATAATGGAGAAGATCATTGTAAAGACGACTTTTTTTTTCTGAAATAAAACGAGTAAATGTCCTAAATATCTAAACTTAATTTACTTTTTCTAATTCATACATCTCGTGGGTTTGAATAAAGTTATAGCGTTATTTATATTACATGCTAATTTTTGTTTTCTTTCATACCTTATTTATAAACCTATCTCTGTCCAAACTTTATCTTGAGTGTGTTAAACTGTTAATAAAAATCATGGTTAGAATTTGGGTTCGTCTCCTGAAAATTACTCAAATCAATGCGATATCTTAGTGGAAGGCTGATGGAGAATTTTTTTTACCTAACTCGATCATACACTTTTATCTGTATTGGAATCAACTAGTATAATCTAATGCTTTTGAGACACAATCTAATGAATGATCCTAGTTTCTGTTTTGCTTTTGGCGTTTTGGCGTCCCAAATCCCAATGTAAATGAGGTAATACTTTACTATAATTGAAATTTGATTACCTCATAATACTTTACTATAAATGAACTCGTGGTGGTACAATGAATTTAGAAGATCTATGCATTAACCCATCCATATATGTAAGCTTTTCACAAAAAATAACATTTTACTAATGATTTTCCTAAAAACATTTTTTATATTTATCTAAAATTTTATGGTATTATTTCTATTTAATATTAACTAATTAGAAATATTTTCACATGATTTAACAATACCTACCAATACGTTGAGAAAAATATAAAGCAAAATCAAATCAACTAATTGATTAACAAAGACATTTGTGGTCTTCACCGACGGATCTATTATGTCGTCTACTTTTAGCTGAAAATATAAAAATAAAAAAGAAGGAGTTGGCTACACTTTACTGAAAATGAAACATGCATGATTTTTTTGGGGGATGAGACATGTACGATAATGACATTAAATGCAATACTACTACTCCAGTATAAGTACTGATAATTAAAAACATAAATTAGGCGTTAATTAATGACAAATTCAAAGAAGGAAGTTAAGGCTGAGGCAGAAAAAATAAATAAAGGAAAGAGATTCTTTTGTTCGGTAAAAGAGAATGCATGATGGCGATGTCCACTATTATTCCCTCGTGCTTAATTAATTATTTTCCTTTTCTTATTAGAAGGAAAAAATAAAAAGAAAAAGAATAGTCATGATCGGATCATGAGGTAATCAACGGTGCAGATTCATTCAAACCAGAGGACACAAAACATCTCTCTCTCCCACTTTTCTCCCGGAGACAGTTAACGTGATTCGCTCTTTCCCCTTTGCCCAAGAGTAAAACGACAAGCCAGAGACGCACACGAGAGAGAGAAATAAGAGAGATTTGTTACTAAGAGAGAGAGAGAGAGAGAGAGTGTGTGTGTGTGTGTATCGCGGAAGTTTTGACCGTGGATACGAGAAGAATTGAAGGGGAAAAACGGGAGGAATCGTTTTGCTTGGATGAAACCTACCGGAGGAGGAGGCGGAGTCGCCGAAGTCGAGGAAGCAGTGACGGTGGCCGATGCGGAGGGTTCGGCGTTAGTAATCGTCGGTGTAAAGCCCGACGAATGGAGCCGAGAGGTGCTTACATGGTCTTTGGTGAATGTGGCGCGTCCTGGAGATCGAATCGTTGCTCTTCACGTTCTCGACTATTCTCTTGGTATATAAACCCTTATTTCGCTTCGATCTGAGATTTTTGTTTTTGTTTCTTTTTTTAATGTTTGTTTTGTTTTGTCTCTGCAGAGGGCTCAACGTCGCTTATTTCGCTGGTTAGGACTTTTGACACTATGCTTGGTGTATATGAAAGCTTCTGCAACTTAAAACAGGCAAGTTTTCTCAACGCTATTTTGCTTTTTTCAGAAATTTTCGTAACATTTTAAGTGGACATTGCTCTTTTTTAGAATGGGAATTTTGAGGATTAGTTTACTGATTCGATGGATGTTGTTATTCACAGGTAGATTTAAAGTTAAAGGTTTTTCGAGGGAAGTCAGCTAGGAAAGTTCTTGTACAGGAAGTAAAATCGTGTGGAGCAACAAGTTTAATTGTAGGTTCCTCTAGGAAACATCACACAATCCGTTCATCAGCTTCCTTAGCAAAGTATTGTGCAAGGAATCTTGCCAAGGATGTCTCAGTTTTTGCTGTTAAGAGTGGCAAAATTATGTTCCGCAGAGTGCCTAACAACAATGGTACGTTACGAATTTAGTTTCTGATATTGATGTGGCAAATTTTTCTGATTTGTGAATTGTTGATGGCTACCTGGGTAGTTTGGTTTGTTCTCTCTCTTAGATGTATCACTAGATTTTCTTTAAGAAAGTTTTGTGCTTTGCAGGTGCAGATGGTCCACACATGAATCTTCCCTCTCTAGTCTGTGGATCACCCAACATTGCTATTGAAGCGGCAAAGATTGGAAACAATTTTAGCCCTGCAAGAACGAGCTCACGCTGGACGAGAACTAGTCGCACTTCATCATTACAGTCTACTGAAAGCTCAAGTGTAGACAATTCATTGGCTTTAGTGCCAATTCAAACAAATGAGAGTGATTCAGGTTCCCTTGAGCCAGGACCAGGTTGGCATTTTTTTCGGGGGCTTTACTCTAATCGAAAAAGCTGGACCAAAGTTTCTGCTAAGAGGGCTGTACTTCAGTGGGTTTCAAGGCTGCGGGGTCGGAATTCAGCAGATGTAATATATCTGGATAAGAAACGGAGTGATTCTGGTTGTGATGAAGATTGCTCTTCTAGCATCGATGGTGAAGATGTGTCATTTTCACGATCTGGTTCAGAGCTTATGCAGTCTCCTCTTTCTCCCTGCATTGGATCAAACATCATTCCGGAAGAGCTGGAGGGTCTACATGAAAAATACTCTTCCACATGTAGATTATTCACATATGAGGAAGTTTTGTCAATGACCTCAAACTTTGCATCCGGTATGTCTTTTTCCATGTTCTAATATGGGTTTGGTTTTGGTCTGACTTGATTTTCATCCTTTGCTTATGGATACATCTTTTTCTGTTTCCAGAGAACTTGATTGGAGAAGGTGGTAATAGTTATGTTTATAGAGGAGACCTACCAGATGGGAGGGAACTAGCTGTCAAAATATTGAAGCCTTGTCTGGATGTGTTGAAGGAATTTATACTGGAAATTGAAGTCATTACAAGCGTACATCACAAGAATATAGTATCTCTCTTTGGTTTCTGTTTTGAGAACAATAATTTGATGCTAGTGTACGACTATCTACCACGAGGAAGCCTTGAAGAAAACCTTCACGGTATGTAAAAGACATTTGATATTCTCTCTGGATTCTCATACAGTCATACTAGAGATTTACTATCTTGAGTGTTCTCATTTCTTGATTCAGGTAATAGAAAGGATGGAAAAAATTTTGGCTGGCTGGAGAGATATAAAGTGGCAGTTGGTGTTGCTGAGGCGCTAGACTATCTACATAATACTCATGATCCAGAAGTGATTCACCGGGATGTGAAATCTTCTAATGTTCTTTTGGCAGATGATTTTGAGCCACAGGTACTGCTACATTTCAATCTAAAACTGAGTTCATTTATAGATGCAATGAAAAAATCTTACTGAAGTTTTGTGATTGACACTGAAATAATATACTGGTTCAGCTCTCAGATTTCGGATTCGCCAGCCTGGCTTCAACTGCTGCACAGCATGTGTCGTGTGGGGGTATTGCCGGAACGTTTGGGTATCTAACTTGCATATTTACACCTTCCCTTAAAACCATCATCACTCCATCAATCATTCTCTTACCTTTCCCTTTTTTAACAGTTACCTAGCACCAGAGTACTTCATGCACGGTAAAGTAACCGACAAGATTGATGTCTATGCTTTTGGTGTTGTATTGCTCGAGCTCCTATCGGGTAGAAAACCAATCTGCGTCGACCAATCTAAAGGCCAGGAGAGCCTTGTCTTGTGGGTAAGCATAATTGTCCACAGTTTCACATTTTTCTACTACTTCATACCGTTATTATGCGATTTTGCTATGTCTACAAGAAATGACTAAGTTGTGTATCTTTCCCAGGCAAACCCAATTCTAGAGAGTGGGAAGTTTGCTCAGTTAATGGATCCAAATCTAGAAACTGATAACAGTAATGATCTAGTCGAGAAACTATTGTTAGCTGCTACACTATGCATCAAACGCGCACCTCATGACCGTCCACAAATCAGCCTCGTAAGCTATATATATATCTCTATCTTCTCGAGCTCTCCTTTCTTTGCTATAAATCCTTAGTCTTTGCTTCTCATTGCTCTGTTTTGGGATCTTAATTTAATTAATTTACAGGTCTTAAAGATCTTACAAGGAGACGAAGAAGCAACAGAGTGGGGAAAGCAACAAGTCAGAGCCTCAGAAGATGAAACCGCGTACCTGACAAACATAGAATCACACATAAATCTTGCATTGCTTGATTTGGAAGATGATGCAGCTTCTGATAGTAGCCCTGAAGCTAGTAGTATCTCCGTTGAGGAATACTTGAAAGGGCGATGGAGCCGCACTGCTAGCTTCAACTTTAACTAATAGTGCTTTGCTAGTTTAACTGTGGGAAGCCCTGAAAATCCCGAGAATTTGAAGGTGTAAGTTGTGTAAATTGTTTGAGGTTTAAATGACTAAAGAAACTTGATTAGCAAAGAATTTTTGAGGTTTCAAACGCTTTATATGTAAAAAGTCACTCTTGTCCGTTTCTCATCGAAATTCCCCATAATTGTTAGATTTCTCCAAATATCGATTGCTACCTATAGCTACAGGTACGTTTTTCTCTTTGATCTTGCTTCCGATGAACAAAAACCTCTTTCATTTAGAGTGTTTTCTCATCATCTCTGGGTTTTGTTATTCTACGAATACGTCTAAGAGATTGTTGAATTAGACATCAAAGGTCTCATCCATATTTTTAGATAACGGCCAAGTTTAAATAGTAATGTCTACTGTTCAAAAAAGAGATCTACAATTCTTCACTCGTGTGATGTCGCGTTAAAATATTTCATTTTGCTGATTACAGTTTTACGTTATCTTCTAGATTTGAGATTAAAAGATAAAATCTGGTTTAAGACACTGAAAAAAGATCAATAACGTTGACCTTTTTTATAGTAAGCCATTTGGTAATTGACTTCTCAATCCAACAAACCAAAATTTGATAAAGAACACAAAAATAGAAAGAAAAAACCACAAAGTGTTACCATGAGGGTTATTGCTTTTTGTGCATCTTGACTTGTGTCTTACTCTACAGATTCAATCCTTTGTGCATCTTCTGACTTATGTCCTCCAAGTCAATAACTTGAGGCATATCGTTGCTTTGTGCGGCTTTGATTTCTTTGAGCTCTCGAGTCAATTCATCAATCTGCTTTTTTATTTTGGCTCCTCCATCAGGTAACTTTGAGATCGTATTCTGTGAGATATGAAACCCGGAACAGAGACTTAGAGAAGCCTCAAGCATTTTCTGGATCATAACAAGAATTTATGATGTCTTTACCTTGTTCTCGAATATCATAGTTAACCGACTGATTCTTGCTTTAATTTCGCTTTCCGACAAGTCATTGTCATCGATTGGGGAAATGTTGATTCTCTTGTTCAATTTCACATCCTTTGGGTTGAAAGCATACTCGGCCCTACCAGAAACAGTATTTTCAAATCGATGAGAGATTATACAGATACACAACAGATAAATTTGCCAAAAAAGCTGTTGATGGTATTACCCATTGACCATGGTGTCTTGTGAAGAACTTGCAGATGGCCGTCCCACAAATGACGTTGTTCCTCTCCTTCTCGCATAAGATGTTGAAGAAATAATCAGAAACAGGATTTGAAATGGAAGGAAAACTATTTTCTAACTAAAAAATAAAAAGTTGTTTCGAAATGCAAGAAGACATAAGCTTCACCTTATTTCTTCTATTTCTTCTTGCTGTATTGGTTGGACAGGAGCAGTCTTCGAGAAGAGTAAGCTGTGATGACTCACTCCAGCTATACCGAGAGTTTCCAAGAACTTAACGTGGGATTCCAGAGTTTCATCTCTATAGAAACAAAGAAAGATTAGTGAATCCATATTCGAAATAAACCATCAGCACACTTTGTGTGTTTGCTCAGAATCAAGGCTTTGCTTACAATTTGATCTGGTTATAGTGTTCTTCATATAGCTGTTGTTGTGTAGGTGAAACATCAAAGCCTCCCTTGGGAAGACTAAATAGTTCTCGAAGATCCTAAAACAGAAAAAAAGAACCATTTGATAAAAACATTTTAGAAACAAATGAAAGAAACGCAACGAAAACATTTAGACCTCCATTGACTACAGAATTGAGACTACACCTGTTGGCTGAAATAGCGAATTTGTTCTTTATGCTCAGTAGCGGTTTTAAACAACCCTCCCTTGTACACCTAAGAAGCATTTACCGATGGCATTATATACCATACAAATGATCATATCAAATCAATAAGCTATTGCACTAACCGAGGAACAAAAAAAAATCTAACAAACCTGCTTCCTGTAAATCTTTTCTTCAACAGTTGCTGAGGTCATTAACCTGTACACGATGACATCTTTGGTTTGCCCGATTCTGTATGCTCGATCAACGCTCTGATTGTCGGTGCTGCAATAATATCAGAAATTCATGTTATGAAAGTACTTTCAAGAGACTAAAAAATATGAACAGCTTCCCAACACTAGTTTTCCACTACATAAGTTGCACAAGCAAGGTATAGAGCAGAGAAATAAAAATAACAAGTTTGCATCAGGTAATAAGTATAGAAAACAAAATTGGGCTGCTTCAATTTCGTAACTCAATCGTCAACTGTTTAACAAGTTAGAGATGCAGACTTCTGATAGACGAGTTAGTAAGATTATATTTTACAAAGGTTTAGACTTACGTTGTTGAAATAATAATCAACGAAAGTAAGTACCTTGGATTCCAGGCAGGGTCAACCACAATCACCCGGTCTGCCTTCGTGAGAGTAAGACCGAGACCACCAACTTGAGATGTCAAGAGAAAGATGGGAGCCACATGACCACCTTGAAATTCCTGGAATATATTAAGGTTTAAAGAACTGTGATAGCATGATGACAAGATAGAATAAAACTTAAGAAAGAAAAAAAAATGAAATGTAATGTGTTTGAGAAGAGAAAAAACCCACTTCAACAGTCTTCAATCTATCAGGGGCTTTTGTTGTACCATCAATTCGCAAGAAACTATAACCGTTGGAGGTAAGAGAATCCTGAAAATTCCAGACGTAATCCATAAAGATCCATGAAATTTCAAGGATAACCGTTAGGGGTAAAGTTAGCAGCAAACCTGAATGAGATTAAGCATCTTGCGTGTCTGGGAGAAGATTAGAACACGGTGCCCTTCTGGAATCAGATTTTCCTGAGTAAAAATGAAAAAAAGAATGTCAGACAAACAGACAAACATCAAACTGAATGTTACTAATTTAACTATAAAATGTGATCTAACCAGTAGTGACATGATGAATGACAATTTGCAAGAAATACTGTCATTTTTGGTCTGAAAATCATCTGTATCCACATTGTCTGCAATATGCATAGCCAATCTCTCTGCTACGCCTGCTTCTTCTTGTGTTAATGTTGATTCCATTCCTTCGAGGACATCCTCAGCAGCCCTCTTAGTCAAGAGAAGCGGGTGGTCACATATTTTCTTCAGAATCTGTTTCATAACAAAACAATAATGTAAGCTGCCAGATATTAGCTAAATTTATTTTCATGAACAGAAGAGCTTTTTTAACAGGAAAGATATAATTGAAGTTTCATAAACAGAGAGGAAAGGAAACCACTTTCTCATGTAACATATATCCTAAGATAACTTAGCAAAGTGGATAGAGATAAATATACTGGATGAGAGAACACATACACACACATATTTGCTCCCAAAAAAAAAGAGAGCGTCAAGTTACCGTTAGAGCTGCTAGAGGCGAACCATCAAAAGCTGACAGCACAATTTCACTTTTTAAGAAAGCTTCATATAATTGCCTCTGCAACAAAGTGATAGGTATCAGTAATTATATAAGACTAGGAATATTAGACCAACGACTGTATTTATGTGTTTAAGGTTGAACCTGGCAAGCTGTCAAGCGTAGCCATACAACAATCTCGTCCTTCTTTGAAAGTTTGGAGGTTGCATCATCATCACCAAAGACCTCACTCTTTAGGCGCCGCAGGAAGAAAGGTTGAATATGCTCCCTCAAGTTCTATTAATCAAAAGGACGTAAACAACATAAAAATACATACTTGTAAGATCTAAAACCTAGAAACTGTAGCAACATATGTCTTAAGCGAATTGGTAGATTAATTTCTTCTTTAGGTGCAACTTAGCTTGTGTACGCATACGTTAACTGTTCAACAGGCATATCAGACACAGTATGCAATCTCATAAGATGCAATACAGATTCGAAGAATGATGCGTGAAAAACTATAAGTTCAATTCTTGCCACATAGCACGAGTAAAGGATTCATGCTAAAAATGGTAGACAGATATTCGCATTAAGATTGTTAAAGTGGTAGACAGATATTAGCATTATAGACTTTTCATTTGCCGCCTAATAGGAAACACGATTAGTAATAATCATATGCCAGGATGAGAGGGAGAAAGTTTAAAAACCTAATAAACACGTCTTCAACTACAGTCTAAAAAATAATAGTCACTCAAGCACAATCGAATTGAATCCTCACCTTTGCTACTGTTGAGCCTATCCTCTGTTCTCTATCAGAGGCATTTTTGTCAGTTCCACGAAGAATGTAATGCTCATAATTCTGCTTAAACCTGATAAGCTTAAAGGGCTTAATAATACAGAGCTGCTAAATGTACTATGGCAAATCTGAATCAGGGAGAAGGATTACCAATTCTTGTCACCAAGTAGCCCAGGGCAGCTGAAGTTGAAGAGAGCCCACAATTCCTGTAAAAGAATGAAGAGGAAAGATTAGTCGGCATTGCGATTGCAAGAAGATATTCATAGATGAAAAGATGTTGATCAACGTTACATGTCACAGACAATACCTTAAGATTGTTCTGGATCGGTGTACCACTTATTATTATACGGTGGGAACTTGGAATCTCAAGCAAACTCTTGGCCCTTTGTGTACTGGGATTCTTAATAAGATGTCCCTAGAAGTGTAAGCGAAAATACATCATGTCGATATCAGTAAGATAAAGATCAAAACATACACTAATGGTAGCATTACAACGCTTGATAGATCATAGTGCTTACACATTATATCAAGCAACGGTTTCCTAATTGGTATAGTACCCAGACCTCACAAATGATAAAAGATTGATATGAATTTTACCTCATCCAGGATCATGTAGTCCCATTTGATTCCATCTTCGTCATCCTCATCAGTATAAAAGTGGTCACCTTGCAAAGCCTTCGTATTGTTCCTTACGATATCATAGGTCGTTAGAAGAACTCCTTTGCCCTACAAAAGTTAGAGATATCTCAAGTTGAAAACCCAAACCATTTTTCAAAACAAACAAAATTGACTGCCGGGAGGAGAACATGACCAAGAAACAAATGACAAAATATTTCTCAGCTCAATCAGTCTATAATATGAAAATATGCTGATAGACAGATAAAGATGATTAGCTACAGGATAGGCTAACAGTGTAACAATTGAAGGCTAACAATCACACAAATTTATGTACAGATTCCTTGTTGATCTTCTAGTCACAAATCAAGTCAAAATATTGCATAGTTAAGGGATTGGTAATACTTATCATGCTAACAATGAAAAAAGAACATGTACCTGTAGAATGTGGTTAAGATCATATTCTCGGGCCTTCGTAGAATTGCCGTAGTACCTTTAAAAGAGGAAAGAAATAAAGTTAGTAACAAAATATTTAGCACCATTTCAGTAAATGACAATCAAAGAAAACCGATCTTACTCCCTAGTCATTTGTGAAAGTCCAACGGTAGCTATTTCTTTCATCCAATGAGGCAACAGGGTTTTCGGTGCCACTACTAGAGCACGTTTGATCAATTTTGAGTGGAACAAACCAGCAAGAAAACTACATATCTGCAATGCAAATCAACTGAAATCAGAATCACATTATCACCACACAAAAGAAAAAAAAGGGTGGAGATTCCAAATTTACTTACCTGCATAGTTTTACCTAATCCCATATCATCTCCAAGAATTCCACCTTTACCTTGGATATGCAATGACCACAGCCACTTCAACCCTTCTCTCTGGTGTGGATATAACATGGTTGCTATCTTTCCACGCAATGTGTAAGAACATTTGGGGCCAGTTAAAGTGATAGACCCTTCATCCTCCAACGCTCTCTCATCATAACTATGTGTTTCAATGTTGTAAGACCGAGCTGGCTTTTTAGGCTTTTCAATATGGCTTTTCATTTCAGCCGCCTTTCTCCCAGTCAAAAGGACACAGTCATCTTCATCATCGTCGTCATCTAATTCTCTTAGCTTAGCAGCATTCGACCTTCCGACTGATCTTAGCTTCTCACTGACCTCAATATGTCTAGTCGTCTTAAGACTTTGGTCGACTTCCTTGTGTTGGCCCTTCCCACGGTCGAGATTGGATCCCTCTCTATACTCTTGAGACTTACCAACATAGTGCTGACCAGAAAATGAGTTTTGTTTTCCAACATTTGAAATGCTTTCACCCCATTCACCTGCAGACTCATAACTCATTTTCTCTTCCCGAGTGGCAAAACCAACATTTCCTTGCCTGTCATTGAGACTATCAGCACCAGCATTACCTGTGCTAACCACATCTGACGAGGACTCGGATATCAAGGAAAATGAGGATTTGACGGTCTCAGAATCAAAATCATTAACCCGGCTCTTAACTGGACCCGCATCAGTGTCATTCCTTTGGTTATCTTTAACCTTCTGAATCGACATTGTCCCAAGTTTAGAGGTCAAATCATCCAAAATATCCAGAATCTCATTCTTTCCTCCACCATCTTGCCTTTCCTCCTTTTGCTTAAACTGAGGGGAAGGCGAACCAAAATCTGTGATTATCGAAAAGTTGGGCTCGTCACCCATCACTGTGTTAGCTTCCTTCGATTCATCCCAAGATGTGGAGTTTTTCGCAGTTCCAGCTCCAGCTCCCTCGAGTGGTGTATCTCCTTTACCTGATTCGAGCATCATGCAAAACAAACGCATTCGGGTAAACTTATTTTGACGCAGCTGTAAAGAAAGAAAATCAAACAACAGACTACAAACCCAGATTTCAGAGAATCCTAATTTCAAATTGATTTTGAATACATCGCCATTTCTGTCTGAAAACTGAGAGAAATGGGTGCCAGCCCTAAAATCGGATGAAAACTCAGAATTACCTGTGGAATCGAAATCGGCCAGATCAGGATCGTCATCTCCATCGGCTACATCTTCCTTCGGCGATGCTTTGCAGAGACGACGTCTCCCAGCGAGCTTAATCATGGACTTTTTCGTTCCTTCATCTTCTTCTTCTAAATGAAAAAAAAAAAAATCTAAAATCAAAGACAGAAACGAATCCGAGACCACAGTGAAACAATCGAATAGAAAGAGGAGAGAATTTTCGTACGGGAAGAAGATGGAGGCTGTTTAGGAGCCGCAGAAAGATCCTGGAGGAGACGATAGTGTCGATCGTTCAAGCTCTGAGGCTTTCTTCTATGGCTGGCCGTGTTTTCCGCCATTGCTACACTGTTTCTGGAGATGGGTTTGTGTTTTCCGATGAGACGATTGTAATAGTGGGGGAAAAAGGACTGAGAAGAAGAGAAAGAATGTATTGGAATCCCGCCTTTCCCTTCTCCTTTTTAAAATTTGAAAGATTTCTGAAAAATACTCTATCTCTGGTTTAACCTAAAATATACTCATTCGGTCAATAAATATTTTTTTGGAAATTGTCATCTTGAGGTGATCATTTCCCTTTTTGAAGAAACAAAACATTGGTCGCTAAACCGTTTAGACGCGAAGCAGCGAGTATATATTAATACATTGAACCATATTAGTATCCATAATCAGTATCATGGTAGGATGAAACAATACAATGAATATAAGAGAACGCTACAAAATGATAAATCACTCACATTACAAAGTTTTAGAATTTGATTTGTTCTAAAACAAACGGAGGCTCTCTTGCACTGCAACGCTCCGGCGGAACTTGCGAGTTCCTTAACGTTCTTAGCGTTTGCGACTTTGAACCTCTGATCTGGACCATTATTTTGGCCGAGCCTTCCCAATACCTTTTGAAAGGCCGAAACAAGCCCCGTTCGTTCTCAAAGTAATCATTCACCGAATAGAATTTCCACTGCAATTGGTCTCGGTGGCTACGTTTCATCCACGTCACCTACTAACAACAACATTGTTAGCAAGAGTGAATCAAGAAAACGCGTTTGGGTTGCGGTTGCGTTTGAATAAGAATGAAACGTCCATCTAACGTCTTTGCTTCCCCCGATGGCATATTGAGCCATTCATTGGGTAATAGTTATTTGCCACGTGGGTGTATCCATGTCGGACCCTGCATTTCAATATATTTCACATGGTTATGGAAATAGACATGTGAGAAGAGGTGAGAACTATAAAAGCAGCCTCAGTTTCATACCAAAAGTTATGGAAAAAATAGTACATATTTTTCTAAATTAATAAAATCCTAATCATCCCAATAAAAATAGATAGCAAAATTAGCTGTCACACAAACCTTGGCATTCTCTGGTTACAGTTAGGACCAAAGTTGTTAAACAAAACAGTGACTCTCATCTCCTTGTCTCTTGTATAATTAACTATCATCGTGTCCTAAAAGCATGACTTTGTCTTGGTTCCTAAACCAATTGTTGGACACGGTGACGTCAGTCGTCCTCGCGTGACATCAAGAAGGCCGTCTTGGCAATCGTAGAGAGTGTTATGATCAATCTACACTTATCTTGCAGTGACGGAGTGACCAAGCGAATGGCGTCACCGTCCACTTGACCCAGCTCAATCTTTTTTATTGAATATGATAATAGGCTGTTTTAAAAAAAAAAAAAAAAAAAGTGAATGCATGCGAAATAGCGAATAAATTTGAACATAGCAAAAGCAACATGATAGAACCGGAAATTGAATAGTCTTGGTGGGAAAACCCATAATTTATGTCGTCAAGAGAACCTCCGACAAAAGGCAATTGGTGGACTATGGTCGGTGAATAGATCGGGAGGGAGTCATTCAACATCGCTGACCAGTCCTTCTCCTGATCAACTAGCTGAAATTATTACAGTCAAACAGTAAGTGACTGATCTCTGCTCTAAACCAAATCTAGTTACCTTTTAATTAGGATTTGATCAATTAGGCTTAGGCTATATTTTTTGTGACGTCAATTTTTTTTTTTTGTTAAGTGATTGTTTATAGCACTAACCTTAACTAACCCGAACATCAATCTATTCGATCGAGCTCAAAAGAAATGCAACAGCAATAATTTTTTTCTTTGTTGAAAACGTATTCGTTATATGAGAATTCCCCTAAAAACATGATTATGTCTAATAGTAAAACTAAAACCCTTAAACATGGCGGGAATCGCAGTGGTAGTGTATAATTTTCTCCCTTTTTGCTCTCAGAGGTTCACGAACTCACTTATTTTCACTGCTTTTTTTCCCGCTCATCTAAAAGAGCCATGAATAGAGCCGGAAACTCCAAGAAGCGACCGCCTCCGTCGAATACCCCACCGGCGGGGAAGCATCGAGCCACAGGTAATCCGACACCCTCTCCGCCGGTCGGAACCCTAGAGGATGAATTCGTGGACGAGGATGTGTTCATGGACGAAGGGGATGAGGAATCGCTTATCCTTCGGGATATGGAAGAGCGTGAAGCTGTATCTGCACGCTCGTCGACTTGGGCTCGACCTCCTCTCTCACCCGCTTATCTCTCAAATTCTCAGAACATCAGTTGAGTTTTTTTTTTTTTTTTAATGTTTACTGGAATGAATTTGTTAGTTTTCTAGGGTTTCTGAAATGTGCTGAACATTTCGATTTTGCTGGGTTTGTTAGTTTTTCAGCAATTGGAGATTGATTATGTAATTCGGGAGAGTCACAAGGAGCTTTTACCGGGTTCCTCAGGGCAAGCTGCAGTCATTAGGATTTTCGGGGTAACCAGAGAAGGTACCTGTTTAACGATCCCCTGGGCGATTTCGAAAATCTAATTGTTTCGTTTTAGGGACATAGTTTTTTTCTTTTAGTTTGCTGCAATTATTTCTTCCAAGTATTGTGATTAATATCTGAGCTTTGTCGAATGATTTGATTTCTTTGTTATCTATGTTGAAACTTTTATTTTCCTTTGTAAGAGGCGGAGATGGTTTAATATGACATGAAGAACGATTTCCTTTATATTGATGAACTTACGTTTCTGGTGTATTTTCAGGTCATAGTGTGTGTTGCTATGTTCATGGGTTTGAGCCCTACTTTTACATTGCTTGCCCTCCTGGAATGGGGCCAGACGATATTTCTCATTTCCATCAGATTCTTGAGGTATTTATCATTCAGGCTAAATAATTCTCTGAGATTGTTGTAGTTTGATCTCCCTGGTTTTTTTCTAATGTTCATCTCACTCATTCAGGGAAGGATGAGGGAATCCAATAAAAATGCCAGCGTTCCGAAATTTGTTCGTCATATAGAAATGGTGCAAAAGAGAAGCATTATGTATTACCAGCAGCAAAAGTCCCAAACTTTTCTGAAGATTACAGTTGCATTGCCGACTATGGTGGCTAGCTGTCGCGGTATGGTTTCCAGACGTTTGTGCTTTATGGTCTACTATCTCATTTACTCAATTTTCTCAATTCATTCTTTTTTTTTTTTTTAAATTCGTAGGCATCCTTGATAGAGGCATACATATTGATGGATTGGGTATGAAGAGCTTCCAAACATACGAGAGCAATATTGTTTTTGCTCTCCGTTTCATGGTTGATCGCGATATTGTGGGAGGAAATTGGATCGAAGTGCCCACTGGGAAATACAAGAAGGATGCAAGAACTCTGTCATACTGCCAATTGGAGTTCCATTGCCTGTATCCTCATCTATGATCTCTAAGTTTCTTTTTTGAAGCAAGAATATGTTTACCTAGCAACCAGATTCTATTTTATGTCATTACTTTCTTTAACATTGGCTTTTAGGTATTCAGATTTGATCAGTCATGCTGCAGAAGGTGAATACTCAAAAATGGCTCCATTCCGCGTGCTAAGTTTCGATATTGAGTGTGCAGGTCGTAAAGGACACTTTCCAGAAGCTAAGCATGATCCTGTGATCCAGGTTAGCTGTTTTTGCTATACTTTGATTTTTCTATCTGGTACCTTTGTTCTCGTCCCTCTCGAAACAACATTCTTATTGCTTTTCTAGATAGCGAACCTTGTAACTCTTCAGGGAGAGGATCAACCATTTGTACGCAATGTCATGACTCTGAAGTCATGTGCTCCAATCGTAGGCGTAGATGTCATGTCTTTTGAAACAGAAAGAGAGGTCTTACTGGCTTGGAGGGTAATCCTTTTTGCCTCCTTTAGTTCTTTATTACCATGTGTACATTACTTGTTCGTCATAAACCCACCAAACACACGTCTTTTTGATGTTGCCACTGCAATTTTGTACTGGGTTTGGTAAAGCATGCGTTCTGCTGATGGATATGATCTATTGGTTGCAGGATTTTATTCGTGATGTTGATCCTGATATCATCATTGGCTATAACATCTGCAAATTCGATTTACCTTATCTGATTGAGGTACTTGAACATTAACATCTATCTTTATTGGCAGATCACCTCTCGTTAGTAGAAGCGTGCTCTTTCATTCTTATTGCGATGCTTAGCTGTTCTTGGCACATGTATATATCACCAACCTTTACCTGTAAAATATGATGTTTTCTGATTCTCAGAGAGCTGCTACACTGGGAATAGACGAGTTTCCTCTTCTTGGTCGTGTGAAGAACAGTAGGGTCCGGGTCAGGGACTCAACGTTTTCATCAAGGTGAGTTACTGGTGTTTGCAAACTCCCACCGCTTTCTCCTTAGTCTTTTTTTTGTTATGCTTCCTGGTTTTCTTGGCTCATGAGTTTTCTAAACTCGCATCATATAATATTATATTTTTTCACATAGTAACACGTGCCATGTTTCAGACAGCAAGGAACAAGAGAAAGTAAAGAGACCACAATTGAAGGACGATTTCAGTTTGACCTTTTTCAGGTTTCTGTCCCTGGCAAATTCGTTTTGGTTGAGTCATTCTTAGATCGTTTATTTGTAGTTCATTGCAAGGGCATAAACTTACCTCTTCCTTTGTAGGCAATACTCAGAGACTACAAATTAAGTTCTTATTCGCTGAATTCTGTCTCAGCTCATTTTCTTTCCGAGCAGGTGAAGCTGAGTAATTATGTTCAGAATTTCAGGTTTTTTCTCATTGTGCTATGTGGCTAACATGATTGTCTTCTTCAGAAAGAGGATGTCCACCATTCTATAATAACCGATCTCCAGAATGGGAATGCGGAAACCAGGAGGCGTCTTGCTGTTTATTGTTTGAAGGTACCTACTTTTGTTTATCCTGGAGTATTGCTGCCTCTGTCTTGTTGCATTGCCTTGTTTGACAAATATTTCCTTTTGCTCTAGGGATCGATTTGTTATTGCAGAAACTAGGTGGTCTCATTATTAATGGTTTCAGTAATTTTTTCTCTGTTAATGGTCAATCATCTGAATCTTATGGAAAGGTTAAATAATTAACCACATTCCACTTTGCTGTTACAGGATGCATATCTCCCTCAGAGACTTTTGGACAAACTGATGTATATATATAATTATGTCGAAATGGCTCGTGTAACTGGTGTCCCTATTTCTTTTCTTCTTGCTAGAGGACAGAGTATTAAGGTAGTTCTCTACTAATGGTCTTTGGATTAAAGTTTCAGTTGACTATGGTGACTGATATTTTTTTTGGTGACATATTTTTTTTCAACATTTTTTGTCTAGGTTCTATCTCAGCTTCTTAGGAAATCTAAACAGAAGAACCTGGTTCTTCCGAATGCTAAACAGTCGGGGTCCGAACAGGGAACTTATGAAGGCGCTACTGTAAGTTGGTGCTTTGCGGGTCTAACATTTATTTTCTGCCCCTCCTTTGTATTAGATTCTATTTGATCTCTTTTGAGGAAAACACATCGTTAGTGATAAAATATCGATGTTTCAAATGATAATCAGGTTTTAGAAGCAAAAACAGGTTTCTATGAAAAGCCAATTGCAACTCTGGATTTTGCTTCATTGTACCCTTCAATTATGATGGCATATAATCTGTGCTACTGCACCTTGGTAATTCTTTCTGACATTATCTTCTATGATTTTTTTGAACTTTTGTTTATTTTACCATCCATTGTTCATATACCATATTAATTTGGGAGCATTATTTCTATCTTCTTATCTTTGAAGGTGACACCTGAAGATGTACGCAAACTGAATCTTTCACCTGAGCAGATCAATAAAACTCCATCAGGGGAAACATTTGTTAAACAAAGTTTACAAAAGGTTGCCCCTTTTTGTTGGATTGATTATCATTAGTTTTCTTAAATTCTGCTAAATTATTTTTTTCTAGAAATACTGCAGTTTAGGAACGAAACAGATTATTTATTTCAGGGTATACTTCCAGAGATTCTTGAAGAGCTTATTGCTGCCCGTAAAAGAGCTAAAGCAGATTTAAAGGTACCTGAACTTTGGATTCTGATATGTGCATACTTGTATGCAGCCTTTAACAACTACAGTTGAAACTATTGTCTAATATAGGAGGCTAAGGATCCGCTTGAGAAGGCTGTTTTAGACGGTAGACAATTGGCCTTGAAGGTAAACTTCTTACTTTCAGTTTTCTTAAGTTGGTCTTTTACAAATAGATTAGAGTGTTCGGAATATTCTGAACAGTATTTTCTCTGTAAATTGCTCTTTCACATTTGATTTCTATTTGTTGTCTCAGATCAGTGCAAACTCTGTATACGGGTTTACGGGAGCCACTATTGGGCAGTTACCGTGCTTAGAGATATCCTCAAGTGTTACCAGCTATGGTATGTCAGATCAACTTTTCTAGACACATATTTTTCTAAGTTTATTCTGATGGACGTATATTTTTCTGAAGGTCGTCAAATGATTGAACAAACGAAGAAATTTGTGGAAGATAAATTCACAACATTGGGAGGGTATGAATACAATGCAGAGGTACATTTTCAATTAATTACTCGTGGTATTGAAAAGGCTTAGCGAAACATAAGTTTACTTTTAAATTTATTGAATTTGACGGATAATCATGTATTAGGTCATTTATGGAGACACGGATTCTGTCATGGTGCAATTTGGAGTATCGGATGTAGAAGCTGCGATGAACTTGGGGAGGGAAGCTGCAGAGTATATTAGTGGAACTTTTATCAAAGTGAGTGATTTGTTTTGCTAGGAGCATATCATAATGATTACGTGATATTTTGAAATCAAATTATAACAGGCTGTAATGTTCTCTGCTTCTCGATTGTTTATGATGTCCTATAGCCCCATCAAATTGAGTTTGAGAAGGTCTATTTCCCATATCTGCTGATTATCAAAAAGAGGTATGCTGTTTGCTGTGGACAAATCCTCAAAGTTTGACAAAATGGACACCAAAGGTAAATCTTCGTAATCTCACAGCTTCTATCTTGTTCATGTTTTGACTAAGTAGTATCAATATGTCTGGCTCTCGCAGGAATTGAGACAGTACGAAGGGATAATTGTTTACTGGTTAAGAACCTCGTGACTGAGAGTCTCCACAAAATACTAATTGATAGAGATGTCCCAGGCGCAGCTGAGTATGTTAAGAATACAATTTCGGATCTTCTCATGAATCGTATTGACTTATCACTTTTGGTGATTACGAAGGTAATCTCTTTTGCTTGATTTCTTATCTTGTGAAGTTTATGGTCATGATTAGAGCCATATGTGAAAGTTTTAAAAACACACCATCTTTTCAAAACTTTAACTTTGATCTGGATTTATTTTTGTGTGGAGCCAAGTAACATGTGAGAGATTTCAAAATTCTGTATCCCCCCGATTGAATTGTTAAACTACTGAACAACAGGCCCAGATTAGTGGTTGGCCATTTTTTTTTATTAGAATGAAAATTTTTGCTTTGATGCATTAAAAGTCTTTGGGATCCGCTTGTAACGCATTCATTTTTGGAGTCTCGACCTATATGCTACTGATGTATTTCTCAAATCATAGGGTCTAACTAAAACCGGGGATGATTATGAAGTTAAATCAGCTCATGGTGAACTTGCTGAACGCATGCGTAAGGTATGTGGTACTCTTTTTCTCTTGACCGTTTGTATACACGAACAAAACAGGGGAAATTTCATTTCTTTACTTACTCTAGTTCCAGCATCACATGCACACCCTCAAACTGAAAATTGGAAGTGCTAACCAGTTAGATTTCATTTTTTTGGCTTCACGAATATCTCCGTGATTCTTCCGGCGTCATATAGGAGCTGCACAATGATTTTTCTTAATTCATGCATTCTTGTGGTGAATATATGATGAGGCTGCCCTGAAACTGAGATTTGTTGTACGGAGTCTGATGATCCATCATGTGAAATTTGACAACCTTAGAGATGTTTGCTTTTTCATATGTGACAGAGGGATGCTGCTACAGCGCCAAATGTTGGGGATCGGGTACCGTATGTTATTATAAAAGCTGCTAAAGGTGCCAAGGTAGCTTTCATGTCAATCTTTATCGTTTTGTATAAGATGTTGAGGTCATTCTCTTCTACCGTGCTTATCTCATTTTGATGCCAACTAGGCTTATGAACGGTCAGAAGACCCGATCTACGTGCTTCAGAATAATATTCCTATAGACCCAAATTACTACCTGGAGAATCAGATAAGCAAGGTCAGTTAGAAAAGTGGGGCCTGTCTATAAGTTGTATTCTCTAGTCTTTGTTTTATGGTGCTTGAATGTTAAAGCAGATGTTGTTTTCAGCCGCTTCTTAGGATTTTTGAGCCAGTCTTGAAAAATGCCAGCAAGGAACTTCTCCATGGAAGCCACACGAGGTCAATATCAATTACCACTCCTTCGAACAGCGGGATAATGAAGTTTGCCAAGAAACAACTAAGTTGTGTTGGTTGCAAAGTTCCGATCAGGTACTTTATGGCTACTTGCCTATGTATTGTTCATGTTCCTATCCTGCATGTTCTACTTGATCCTTGATTCTCTAGTCCTAGAATTATTTTTCTATGTTTGCAAAGTTTCTTATCGTTTGATAGTTTTGTTTATGTAATCTTTCTTATCTGATTGCGTATATGGGAACTGCTAATCAATTTTTCGCTTTAACTTCAACCAGCAATGGAACACTATGCCAGCGTTGCAAGGGAAGAGAAGCCGAATTATATTGCAAAAACGTGTCTCAGGGTAAGCTACGTTTTTTGCCCTTTTCTTTAGACTTATTGATCCATTACTAATATTTGAAATAAATTGTGTAAGCTCAGTGTCAGACCTAGAGGAGGTCTTTGGAAGGCTGTGGACCCAGTGCCAAGAGTGCCAAGGCTCTCTTCACCAAGATGTCTTGTGCACCAGGTTTTGCTTTTATATTTTTTGACATCTGAATTAAAAAAAAAAACATTTATGTGTTTTGACAGGTAAATTGATTCTGATTCAACTCCCTTTTTTGGGATTTCTTATTGATCTTAACAGTCGAGATTGTCCAATATTTTACCGGAGAATGAAAGCACAAAAAGACATGGCTGTGGCCAAGCAACAACTCGACCGTTGGAGCTTCTAAGTTCTTTGCTTATCTTTGCAACTGGTTTCTTTGCAGATGAAGTTTCCGTTTGATTAGAACGTTAGGTCCTATAAGAACGGCTTGGGATGTCATAAATTTGGACCTCTTTTTGCTTCTTTGTACGTAGATTTTGATAAATACAAAAAGAGAAAACTTCTTGCATATTTCCTTGTTTTCGTCAATCTAAGAAAATGGGGTATTCATCGAATCAACAAATTCTTTGCTTAGACAGACACTCACAGCTACTATAATACATACAAACTACAGCTCAAGATTTACGTATATGTTTAGACTGTACAGTGGGATACACGAAGTATGGACATGGAAGCCGAAGTGCTCAACCTCATTGAATCAAGTGTACAGCCTTATCCTCGTTGTTATAGGTTGTCTGCACATTGGGCATGTCGTGACAACCACACCACATTCCTTGCACGTCTTCATTTGAAAAACAAAAATGCAACAGAGATATCACAAAACCGATCTGGTCATAGAGCAAGCAAGAGTTTCCATATTTTGCAAAATTTCACTTACCGTGTGACCACAGCTAAAAGCCATGTCCTTTGGATTCGTCAAGCAAATCGCGCATACCTTTTTTGGAAAACACAATGAATTTCAATTCTAATTAGTACCCATAAACTGACATAGAACACCAAAAAAAAGGCGGAAAAAGGAGACTTTACTGGCTGTATTACTTGAGCCGTTCTTTCACTTTTCTCTGCACTCTCTAATACTGGATCTGGCACTGATTTAACAGCATTGTCACGCTCTATGACCTCTGGTGGTGGTGGGAGCGGCTTGTGGTGCAAACGGGAACCGCGCACTTGTTTTCTACTGTTCAAAAGCAAAATCACAGGATGGTTTTGGTTGCCAACTTTCTAGTGATACAAGAAGTTCCCCGAGGTGAAAACTTTACTCCACTTACTTGAGACTTAATGTGGCCTTGTATTGAAAAGGAATCTCCATGAGAGCTGCGAGTGCGAAAGCAGCCTCCTTCTTAGCTGCATCTTTGTGCTCTGACATTATCTCTGTGAAGTTCACAAACTGTGGAAGGAAACAGAGTTTTTCACTGATCATCATATCTATGAGATTTCTATGCTATGTTTTATTATGTTACCTGGAAGTTATCGAATTCCCGGTGAGGGATATTGTCATCAAACTGTTTCATTGTGTCCCATGGTCCATCTCCTACTCCAACCAAGACGATCGACAATGGGTAATGGCTGGAAAAAATTTATATATCAAACAACACTGGTATAAAACTATGACCATGAACCTGAGCTAATTGAATAGCTTACCTAGCTGCCATTATGGAGTTCATAGTAGCTTCTTCCTGTGGACTAAGCCGACCAGGTGGCACATCTGGATTCCTTGTGACCTGACCATCTGCGATAATGACAAGAACATGGTATTGCATATTGTTCTGCTCGACTATGTCGATGGCTGCATCAATAACCGGAGCAAACGAGGTAGGACCTGCACGAAAAGAATACGCGAACAAAAATGATACTTATTTAGGATTTAAGAGAGACGTAAACCGATCTTTTTTTAAAATAGTTTGTAGTCACAAAAAATACCGGACAACTTCAAATGTGGAACAATCTCTCTATATCTTTTAACCGCTTCTTCTAATCCGTCACAGCTTTTGTTCTCGGGGTAAAAGCTGAATACTTGTTGATCGCGTGTTGTTACTGCTTGGAAGAAGAATACATGATAAAACCATTTAGAATTTTCTTAATCTTCATCTTGAAAGCAAGAATTAAGAAACTAACCATCGCCAAAACCGAAACAAGGTATAAGACCATCTTCATCAAAGGGAGACAGTGTGCGACCAATTATCGATATTGCTTGCTCATATGGATTCTGTCTTTTACCAATGGCATGAAGGCTTTTTCTATTAAATGAATATCTTCCTGCAACGAGATTTTAGAGCATGAAACTAAAACCCTTGAGTCATCTCTCAATAACATGTGAATCAAATTAGTAAAATCGGCATCAAATCACCTGTCCACTCATTGCTCTTGGTGAAGTCAATTCCTAAAATCAAATTTGAAGATTCAAGTCCAGCTTCTCTCAGAGAAGTTATCACCTAAGAACAAAAAGTAAATCCACACAAATATGAATTTATCACTTTGCTTCATCAACTTTATTAAAAATAAAAAAAAATCAAATCAAGAAATCAAGAAACAGCTGGTGAAGTTTTCAGAAACCTGATCCAACGTGTTGAAATGATCAGCAATATATGAAGGTTGCTGATTACGTTTATTGCATCTGTTCATTTGGAAAACCCCTGCTTTCACAAGAACCAACCCAAAATCCAATCTTTCAGAATATATGATTCACAATCAGGAGTGATACAAGTTGGAAGTATATATCAACCTTGAGATTCAGAATATCTTTTTTGTAGAAAACAGCTTTTATTGGAGATTCTCTTTTGAAAATGATGAGAGAATATAAAGAAATTAAATAAAAAGTAGGTTTTGTTGAATCTTGAAAGCTAGAGGAACGTGACCCTTTGCTTGCGGCGGCAAAAAATCAATGCGTACTTTGCTCTCTCACACGCCACCAATACCATCAATCTAGAATAATGAATCTGGTCTTTGTCTCTGCGTCATTATTGATATAGTTATCCAAAACCCATAATCATCTTACCAAATGTCTGGAATAATAAATATCCCGTGTGGACAACGTGGCAAAGCCGTAGTCATCTTGTATTTGGTCTCTGAAGAAGATTTGGGCTTTTGTTCCTAAAAAAATTAAAAGATCTAATAAATCGGGTTTTGATTATCTTTGGAGAGAACATTTTCTTGGGCTTAATTAATCTAAGAAGCCTTTTTTAAATCTTCACTACCTACAATTCACTTTGTTTCTGGCACAACATCCACGTGCGGTAGCCATTAGCCCAAACTCAACAACCAATCTCCTATGAACTTTATAAAGTTTTAATTATTCTTTGATTTTTGACCCTCTATTCTATGTTCTTAAGGTTTGGTACTAAATGAACCACTAAACCAGCATAGCAACTCGGGGCTTTCTTGTATCAAAATAAACTTTAGGGTTTCAATCAAGAGAATAAATTTGTCCGTGGTTGTATACGGGAAATTCGGAAAAGTAAAAATAATAATTGTCTTTGCAATCAGAAAATGTGTAGACAATTTATCTTCTTGAAAAGGCAAAAGATGTCTATAAATTGCTTTCGAACAACCAAGGTTCCGCTTCAAACATTTGCATCAATTTCGAGATCCAGAGATTCATCGAACCGTATCGTTTCTGTATTCGGAAGGAAGTCTTCTCTTTCATTTGTTACTCTCAGAGTAGTTTCATCGATGGCTTACGAGAAAGAGCTTGATGCTGCTAAGAAAGCTGCTTCACTCGCAGCTCGTCTCTGTCAGGTTTCTGACTCTTGATATTTTTCCCCTTTCTTCTTTACCCATACTCTAAATTTGATCATTTTTGAACTCCCATTTTGCAATCTTCCGAATTTTCGTTTCAAATTCAGGGATTTAATATCTGTCTGAAATCGGAAGTTTTTTTTTAATCTGGGTTTGGAGATGAATGTGTATTGATTGGGAATAGTTTCTCTTTATTAAGCTTGTAGTGAATCTATGATTTAAATTTTGTTTTTACTCTAAAAGAATCTTTTTTGGTTGCTCCAGAAAGTTCAAAAGGCGTTGTTGCAGTCAGATGTTCAATCAAAATCTGATAAGAGTCCAGTGACCGTTGCTGATTATGGTTAGTTTTTTTCTCTTCAAAATCGTACTGACATTAAAACGAAATCACATAGATTTTACACTCCAGTGATTGAAAAAGGAACTGTCTTTGTTGTATGGTTTGATCGACTTCTTTGCGGTTATAAACTGTCGTTTTTTTGAGTTTCAGGTTCACAAGCAGTCGTTAGTTTAGTCTTAGAAAGGGAACTCAACTCTGAACCCTTTTCATTGGTGGCCGAAGAGGTGAAACAGCTTAATAACAGCTTATTTTAGATGTCTCTCACATTACTTATCTCGAGTTTTTATGTTCTACGACTCACATAGTCTTAAACTTATCTATATAGGACTCAGCCGATCTACGCAAGGATGGTTCTCAGGATATTCTTGAGCGAATCACGAAACTTGTCAACGACACTTTGGCTACTGAGGATATGCTCAAAGCCATTGACTCTAGCACATCATTTGCTGCTCCTACTTTATCCACAGATGATCTGCTCAGAGCCATTGACTGCGGCACATCTGAAGGTGGTCCAACTGGTCGACATTGGGTCTTGGATCCTATTGATGGCACTAAAGGGTAAGCTTCAAAACTATCTACCCTAAAAATCAAAGCTTCTTATTCTTAAGAAAAATTGTGAACTGATTGAATGTCAACGCAAATGTTTGTCGATTTTAGATTTTTGAGGGGAGATCAGTACGCAGTAGCACTAGGATTGCTTGAGGAAGGGAAAGTAGTTTTAGGTGTGCTTGCTTGTCCAAACTTGCCATTAGCTTCCATAGCAGGAAACAACAACAACAAGTCTTCTTCCTCCGACGAAATCGGATGCCTTTTCTTTGCTACAATCGGTTCAGGGACATACATGCAGCCCTTGGACTCGAAATCTGATCCCGTCAAAGTACAAGTCTCTAGTGTTGAGAATCCTGAAGAAGCATCGTTCTTCGAGTCATTTGAAGGAGCTCACTCTCTTCACGATTTATCCAGCTCCATTGCCAACGTAAAATTGCTCTGCTTTTCTCTTCCCTTCCCATGTGATTCCAGCTAATTCAGCATCCAAGTGGTGACGTTCTCTCTTTGATGTATACAGAAACTCGGTGTGAAAGCCCCACCTGTGCGGATCGATAGCCAAGCAAAGTATGGAGCTTTGTCGAGAGGAGATGGAGCTATATACTTAAGGTTCCCTCATAAAGGATACCGTGAAAAGATTTGGGACCATGTCGCTGGTGCTATAGTTGTCACAGGTTAACATAAAGTTTTTCTCTTTATAGAGATGAGATTACAATACCGATATGCTTGACTTGTTTTGATCTATTGGCTTTGTATTGGGTGCAGAGGCTGGTGGAATTGTGACGGATGCAGCGGGAAAGCCACTGGACTTCTCGAAAGGGAAGTATCTTGATTTGGACACAGGCATTATCGTTACTAATGAGAAGCTTATGCCTCTGCTTTTGAAAGCAGTTCGTGAATCTATTGCCGACCAAGAGAAACCTTCACCTCTCTGATTCTTTCTCCTTTTCTTCTTTCCTTCTTCAAGTGTTTGTTTTCTTCCGCAACTGTGTTTTGTTTCACTTCCTTTCAATTTTCTAAAAGAAAAAAAAAACAAATATCTACTACATATGTTCAGGGATAAAGAGTATTTTGTTTGGGCCAATATGGGCCGGGAAAAGACCTTTTAAGGTTTACAGGCCTCGACGTGCCTAGACCGCGTTGGCTACTTTTTCATCTTAATATTAAAAAGCGCGTTGGTAGAATCTTTCAATATACAAATAATATTCATTATTATTTTGTTTTATCTTTTTAACCACAGGAAAATTTTGAAATTCGAGATTTTATTCCCAATAAATCTACATTCACGATGACTGACTGATTCGTAGAGAAGACATAATAAAAGTTATCGTTTCGTTCGGTCAAACCTATACAATAAATGGACGGGTACAACAAATGTACTAGGCGAAATTTTTAATGTGGATGGTGTTTATTTATAATCCCTTCGTTAATCAAGATATTTTTGTGCTAATGATACCACAACACCTGTTTGGCTGTTTGCGACTAAAGATTGACGAGATGGGGACAAAGGTTCACACGTCTTATTCAATAGTATACTATTAGCAATTTGCAATATAGTAACTAATTACACTACCTCTAAATCTTTTATGCAATAACTATAAAATGAAACAAGAACCCATTCTCCTATCGTTATTTCCAATTAAAAAAACAAAAAAAAAAAGAAGAAGAAGCATAAGCACTTTCGAATAAAAGCATTTTCAGAAAGGCTGAACTAAATATATACAACGTACCCAAAATAACTTTTTTTGGATTTATAATAAAAAAGTAATAATCATATACTATTCTTGCCAGACATAGAATTGATCATGATATTATCCTCCCCTCCAAAAAGAAGCATAAAATTTAATTTTTTTTTATCTACTGGAATTATATATAATACTAAAAAAAACATATAAATATCTCTTTCTAATGAAAATATCCTTTATTGGACCAATTCATTTTTGGATTGTTTATATATATATGTTTTCTTCATTTGGATTATAACTTACAAGATAAGGCAGTGTACTATTTGCAGAGTATATAATAATAATAATATGAAGTAATAATAAATCATAAAAATATGCACTTGCTTTTTTTATTGGGATTAAAAGTTATGCTAGGCAAATATAAATGAAACTATATAAATTTTTTTATGAATAATAAATTAACAGAAGGAAAGGCAACGTGAGCGAAACTTTCATTTTCTCAACGAAGTAGAGTACTACTATGCTTACTTTTCTACAACGGTAGAGATGTGAAAAATAATACTCTAAAATACCAAAAACAATATTTAAATTATGATGTATTGGTAAAATAAAACAGAAAGAAAAAGTATTAAATAATTGAAAATTGTGAAGAAGTTGCTTCAGAGTCGCGAGAGGTTTTTCGTTCATATCATAAATCGATTTTCACAGAGATTTCTTCTTCTTCGTCTTCGCCTTCGTCTTTGTCTTCTTCTTTTTTCGTACAGCTCTTCATTACCTTTTCAATGTCTTATGATGAGATGCTTGCTGCTGCGAAGAAAGCTGTCTCTCTCGCTGCTCGTCTCAGCAACGTACGATCACTCGTTTCCCTCTTTGGAATCCCATGATCGTTTTTCTAGATTTAGATTATTTTTCTTCTTCTTTTACTCGTTGACATTACTATGTGTGTTCGAGAGAGAGAGACTTAGATTTTGTTTTTGTTTAACTCTTTGTGCAAAAGATTGAGAAGTGTAAGGTGACTTTTGTTTTTTTTTTCCTTGGAAATCGTCAACTAAGATGAGTGTTTTTGAATTAGGGCCTGAAATATGGAACTTGATTGATGAAAACTAAAAGGATATCTGACAATGGGGATGTAGCCTTGCACTGAATCTTCGATTTTGTATCGGCGATTTCAGTATTTTAATTGGGTTTTAACAAATCCATTCAATATTATTCTCAGTTCTCAAGAAATGGAATTGCTTTTGCTTGTTCCAGGATGTGAGGAAATCTCTGTTGGTATCTGACGTCTGGACAAAATCAGATGACAGTCCTGTTACAGTGGCTGATTATGGTTAGCCCTCTTTTGACCCTTTTCTTGCAATTTCATTCCCCATTTCTGCAAAACCTTTCGATTTGGTTTGAAATGTGCAATTCTTCTCACTCCGAGAAATGAATCTTCTTTGTTAGATCTTTAGATTTCATATCTTTCTTGGCTCATAAATTGAAACAAAGAAATGTTCTTTTAGGCTCGCAGGCGGTGGTCAGCCTTGTACTCGAAAGGGAACTCCAGAATGAACCTGTGTCATTAGTGGCTGAAGAGGTGCCAAAATATAAAAACATTGCTGGTTTTTTTTGTGTGTAATGATCCAAGCAGATGTTTTTATCTAATTTCTGACTTTTTTCTTCTTTTCTGTAATTTATGTGTAGGATTCTGCTGAGCTAAGGAAAGTTGCTGCTGATACTGTTTTGGCACGTATTACAGAGCTTGTGAAAGATACTCTTGCTAGTGATGAATCATATGCTGCTTCTCCTTTGTCTTCGGATGATGTGCTCAACGCCATTGACAGTGGCAAATCACAAGGAGGTCCCAAGGGTCGCCATTGGATATTGGATCCTATAGGTGGCACCAGAGGGTGAGTCTTTACTTACTCAATCTTCCTCTTTTTTTTTTTTTTTTTTTTTTAACAGCTCTCAATCTTCCTCTAAACACAACAATATCTAGTCACTAATGCAACTTAGAGTTAGTTACTAGTAGTTTGGATTTGTTTCGCGAATACCTGAGACAAATAAGTCTCAGAATTCTAGTACCTGTTTTCCTTGTTTTCTATTTTACATTTTTGAACTGTCATTGAGTACTCGGAACTGATTTTCCAAATTTTATAGATTTATAAGAGGAGAACAATATGCGATAGGATTAGCATTGCTGGTGGATGGCAAAGTAGTGCTTGGTGTGATGGCTTGTCCTAAGCTTCCTTTGGCCTCCACTGCTGGTAGTAACACACACAAGTCTTCACCTGAAAAAATGGGCTGCCTTTTCTATGGCGCGGTTGGCACTGGGACTTATGTCCAGTCACTCAATGTTGTCGACTCTCCTCCCGTGAAGGTAAAACACTCTCAGAACCACTCTGCTGTTTAGATGCATTGCAATGGAAACCTTTTTCAATACGTTTTCCCTACAAAAAAAATTATTCAAATACGCTATTAGGTGGAGGTAAGCAGCATTGACGATCCCGCGAAAGCGAGTTTCTTTGAGTCATACCACACACCTGTCCCTATCCATAACACCATTGCCAAGGTAAACATCTTCCTCACACTCTCGATATATCTTCTATTTTGGGACCGAGTTTTGTCTGATTTTGTGCGGTGATACTCACACGACAGAAACTGGGGATAATGGAATCTCCAATCAAGATCAACAGTCAGACAAAGTATGCAGCTTTATCTAGAGGAGATGGAGAGGTGTACTTGAGGTTTACCCGCAAAGCAAGACCCGAATCAATTTGGAATCACGCCGCTGGATCAATCCTAGTCTCAGGTAAATCCGTTAAGCTCTACTCTGAATAGCTTTTGGTCAATTGTTGATGAATAATCTTATACAAATTTTTTTCTGTAATTGCGTCTTTCAGAAGCGGGAGGAAAAGTGACAGATGCAGCAGGGAATCCATTGGACTTTTCGAAAGGGAAGTATCTTGATTACAAGAGAGGGATTGTCGTTACGACGCAGAAACTATTGCCAAGACTTTTGAAAGCGGTAAGAGAATCAATTACAGAAGAAGAAGAGGAAGAAGAAAAAGCAGCAAGAGAATCACTTATAGAAGAAGACGAGGAAGAAGAAAAAGCAGCTTCTCTGAAACTTCACTAACACGCAACTGAAATATACTTGTTATTGTTGTCCTTGGGAATACTCTCTCCGTCTGTGTTTCTCACACAGAATATTATTTAAAACCTAAAAAAAAAAACTCAACTTTGATCTATCTATAAAAAACACTAATTCTCTTGAATGTAATTTTGAAGTTTCGAGCTCATTGAAATATTTTCTTACACTTGTTTGTGTTCATACTCCCAAAGACGTGAATCTATTTTGAAAACTTTTGGGAAGATTAGTGAAACTAACAAAAATCTTGGGGAGAAAATTAACATACGGATATTGTGCTATTGGGCTGTTTAACACTTTAACTCGACAATATAAAAGACGAATGCCATTTTCTATCGCATAAAGAAAAAGACATATGAAAAGACCTTTCTCATTTAAAAATTTAAAAGTTTAATGAGAAATAAAAATTTGGAACTATGAAACTTCCGTTTAAAACCTCTGCGAAACTTCATCTATATATCCTGGTTAATTAGAGAGATTAGTGTATTGGTTAGGTGAAGTTATATCATATATGTTCAGTCTCATTTAAGAATTTAAAAATTTAAAGAGAAAAAAATTGGGAACTATGGAATCTTCCGTTTGAAACCTCTGCGAAACTTCATATATATAATTTTATATATCCTGGTTAATTAGAGAGATTAGTGTATAGGTTAGGTGAAGTATACCCAATATGTTTAGTCTCATTTAAGAATTTAAAAATTTACCGAGAGAAAAATTGGGAACTATGGCATCTTCCCGTGTGAAACCTCTGCGAAACTTCATATCTATATATATATATATATATATATATATATAGTATCTTTATGGCTCTGAAATATATCCTGGTTAATTAGAGAGATTCGTGTATTGGTTAGGTGAAGTATACCCAATTTGTTTAGTGTTTACCGATTAATCATCACTCTTGTCTTTTGACGAAAACGAATATTAATAAAATAAAATATGATGACCGATAGTCCGATGCAATATCCGAATATATTTTCTAAAACGCCAACTTGTTCTGTCACTACGTGAAAGACGACGGTCTTGCACCAACTCCGTCTCGCACCAAACTCTGTTTTATACTTTTATATATCAACAACGTTGACTACGTCCTTACTTGGACAAAAACATCTGCCGTGAATTTAACGTTAAAAACATATTACACGTAACTATATATATGTAGGTAATACTGCCTATGAATTGGCTCAATAAGACCACATAGTAACTTCACATGTCTTATGAGAAGGAGCTTGCTGCTGCAAAGAAAGCAGTCTCTCTAGCTGCTCGTCTCAGTCAGGTAACGACTATTTTTCTCATTAACCATTGGAACTAGAATCAGAGCATGGATCATATATGATAAAACTAAACAAACCTTAATAATGTAATGAATCAGGAAGTGCAAAAGACTCTGTTGCAATCTCAAGTATGGACAAAATCTGATAGAAGTCCGGTTACTGCAGCTGATTACGGTTTGTATCTCATCGTTTGCATTCAAGTCTCGGTTTTGCTAGATCCCATTAATGGATGATTTCTTCAGGATCACAAGCTGTGGTTAGTCTTGTGTTGGAGAGGGAGCTCCAACCTGTAAAACTGTCATTATTGGCTGAAGAGGTTCAATAACTCAAAAACCCTTTTGTTAACCAGAAGTCTTAATTACATATAGCGTAAATGCTTATCTGAGTTTTCTCGGGAAATTCTTACAGGAAACTGGAGATCTGCGGAAGAAGGGAAGCGAGGTGTTTCTGGAAAGTATAACGAAGCTTGTGAAAGATACTCTAGCTTCTGAGGAATCATACGCCTCCTCTCCTCTTTCCACAGAAGATGTGTTGAACGCTATAGACCGCGGTAAATCAGAAGGAGGTTGCAGAGGTTGCCACTGGGTTCTTGACCCTATAGATGGAACCAGAGGGTAACAATATTTATGTAACCTCTATGCTTTCACTATATATGCTTTACCTTTCCCGGTATTTAAAGACCGTGTTACCAAAAAACTTCTCTGCACGTTTAGATTTGTAAGAGGAGAGCAATACGCGGTGGGGTTGGCGTTGCTTGTGGAAGGTAAAGTGGTGCTCGGGGTCATGGCTTGCCCGAATCTTCCTTTGGCTTCTGTGGTTTGTGAGACGGATAAGTCTTTCCCGGAAACTCTTGGCTGTCTTTTCTTTGCTACAACGGGTTTAGGGACTTACATGGAACCTCTCCAAGGCAACTCTCCGCCACAGAAGGTATCATTTACCTTATCCCGAAGCTGAGCCGTGTAACAAAATCTGCAATTGTTTGATAGTGTTAAAGAGAGTGAAAGATGTGTTGACAGGTGAGAGTGAGCAGCAATGAGAATCTTGAAGAAGCAAAGTTCCTAGAATCATACCATAGACCAATTCCTATTCATGGTTCCATTGCCGAGGTAACATCTTGTTTACTGCCATAACCAAGTGGGATACTTTACAGTTTATTAAAACAACCAGTTTTTGGTCAGAGCAGAAACTCGGGATCAAAGCATTACCTGTAAGGATCGATAGCCAAGCAAAGTATGCAGCTTTGTCACGAGGAGACGCAGAGATTTACTTGCGTTTCACTCTCAGTGGACACCGTGAGTACATATGGGACCATGCCGCTGGTTCAATCATCACCACAGGTGCAGTACACAAAAACCTTTTATAACACTGAGAACTCTTGGCTGGCTCTAATGCATATTATATAGATCAACGGTTTTGTTCACTAATTACCAAGCATATAAGGATCTAGATTTAATTCCCATTTATGTCATTTCCAACATGTAACGAAAATTAGGGGAGTAATATGAATAAAGAGAAATGAACAAATAACCTTGTGCAGAAGCTGGAGGTGTAGTTTGCGATGCTACAGGGGAATCTCTGGACTTCTCAAACGGAAAGTATCTTGCTCACAAAACGGGGATCATAGTTACTACCAAGAAACTCAAGCCATTGGTTTTGAAAGCAGTCAGAGAATCCATGGAAGAGGAGAATCTTCAATTCTGAGACACAGCTGAAACTGTACTATATCTGTATTTGTCTGAGTGGTAACTGGTGTGTATGTATTGCATACGTCAGATATTTGTGCTTATAGGAAACTATACGCCAATGAATAATGATACGAAGCAATACCATTTTATCAATTTTTTCTTCTAAAAATGGATACTAACATGAGTCCACTAGGAATCTACTTTAAGGTTACATACAATTTTCACAGAATCCATACACCCCCAAGAGGAGATAAACCAGGGAAATTATCATGAGAATTAAGCAACACTCCGCAGGTGATCCACTGATAGCTGCTGATGGGTTTAAAGTTTCGTCTAAGAATATGTCATGTTCCAATTAGCCATCCTCGTCTTCTGAATCTTGCAGCAGAGCACCCCGTTTACGGTTTCTGCAAAAGCCATAGGTGGGTTTTCAGGCCCAGATTATCGATATTAATATGGATGTTGCAGATAAGGTTGAGAGAGGAGATGATATGCATATATACCTCCGGTGAGCAGGTACTCGTTTAGCAGGTTTTGTAGTGTTAGCTTCTCGGGTGGATTGCTTGGCTGCAATAAGAGATGCGAGGGGAAAAGAGCTGATGTTATTATTGTTTAAATATGATATTTCTGAGGAAAGAAATGGGGAAATAAATTACTACGAGTGGTTAAACAGCGAACAGAACAAACCGGGAGAGTCTTGGCGGTTATCTGTTGAAGGAGCCATAACATCTACTTTTCCAGAGGAGTATCGTTCCAGTTGGTCACTCTTATCCTGATCACAATACAAATGAGATTTTCCAGCCAAGGCAGGAAGTAGGAACAGAGTGATGCAGCAGTATTAAGAAGTGTTGATTAGAAAGACACCATTAGAACTTCCAGACAAAAAAGATACCTTTTCATCAGTTGCTGCAGCTGAAGAGCTCACATCCCCTAAACAAGGACAAAAGAGCTCTAACAGTCAGGTTAAAGAAAAATTCCGTTTCTAATCAGTAGAGTGGCCTAAAATAATGACCTTGTTGTAGGTGCTGCTTGCTCTTGAATGCTCTGAACAACTCAAAAGACAGATTTGCCATTGCCTCACTAGCAGATGAGTCCACCATCTTTGTTAAAGGAATAATTATGCGAGGCATCCCTTTAGCCTTCTGAGAAACTAATCGCCCAGTCGCGACACCTAAAACAGTATGTGGTCAAACACACACAAACAACAACACAACTAAGAATACCAAAATAGGGACGTCAAGCACGTAAGAGATAGTAAGCAAAACCCAAGTAACAATATAATGCACAGCAAACTATTAAACACAAGCTCAAAGCAGGCTATCAAATCATACTCAAGACAACAATCAAGAGCATTCAATAAGTAAGCAACTTCATTTTGATGAACTATTTCAGAGATACGGTAGGAAAACAAAAAACTTTTACCATTTGAAACGGAATTTTGTCCCAGGTGAAGCTTCACATTGTCCGATTTCAAGGAAGCGACAGTATAATCGAGGAACTCAGACCACGAACCACCAATCCCCACAGTATCCCTCTGTTTCAAAATCAAATCTTTTTTGAGTAAAAATCAGTTGCAATCCCATTAACAAGCCATGGATATCTATCTAGGCTCTCTCATCGAGTTTCCAGAGAATCCAAAGTACAACAAAATAAATATTCAAGCAAAAAGGACAAGGAGGAGTAAAGGAACCATATCGTCTAGCTGCGAGACGGACAGGATCGTTGTCCAGACGCCTGAGACGAAGTCCGTTACATGGACGGTGAGGTGAAAGGAATCGGAAGCGTAGACATGGAAGAGACATCGCCGGAGAAGACCCGGACCCGGATCCGAACATTCGGGTACGACTTCTCCGTATATGGGTTCGAATTTCTCGAAACTCGCCGCCATATCTTAAAACACACAAAAAAAAAATGTCCCCGTTTTGACAAAAACAAAAAGTCGTCGCCTCACCGTAAACCGGTTTTTAAAGCCAACTAATAAATTTTAATAGTTAATCGTGTACCGATCTCGATTAAGGAAAATAGGTGTTTTCAATGTTTCTTGTATAAAACCAGACTATATAACCATTACATATGAATATCTGTAAAATGTGTGTATCAGTCCAATTATCAAACGCGAATCGCAGAAACCGCAAACGCTGACTGTAGAACTATTTCCGTTACCATTAGAAAGAATTTAAGAAAAAAACAAAACCTTCTATAACAAAGAATCAACAGAGCCAATCCATTGAACCATCTTTCGAGTGTGTAACGGTGTTGAGTATATTAAATCTGGGCAATGAGAAGTTCATTCCAAGTATCAGGGATCCCGGGTAAGCACCAATGCAAGCAATCGTTGACCACTGGAGTCGAAGTCGCGTTACTCGCCTTTTTCGGTTTTCTGGGTTTGAGTTTCGACCCTGAGATATGAGCTTCATCTCTTAGCTCAGAAAGTGCAGTTATGTCAAGAATCTTGATCCTTGTTCCATTCACAGCACTCTCCACCGTTGTATCGATCGATCCATCATCGCCTGTGATTTCGCTTCCTCTAGACAAAGGGACCGTGTTGTTACAGTTTCCACCTGTATTCCAATCTCCGTTTCTAAAATGCCTCGGAGATATCGTTCTAAAGAAAGCTTTCAACCGCGGATGCAATGGGAGCTGTGCATCGAGCCACTTCACAACGCTGTGTATTGTAAAATCTTTAGCGTTTCTGATATCCTTGAGATATTCGCCATCGACCCGTGTTCCATTCACATGCATCACCCAATGATTTCCTTCGATCTTGCCTCTGTTCCAATGGTGACCGGTGTTTAGAACCAATACATCGAAACGGTGAAGGTAGTTTCTCATGAACGCTGGTGGACGGTCCAGATGCATTGCAGTAACACGAGGTGGATCAGTGTTGTTCATTGGTACCAAATCTGATAAACTAGCTGACCAATAGTACAAGATGGTTGTGTTTGTGGTCGGGAACCGATAAGCCCAACCATCAGGACGGAGAGCTCCTTTGGGTTTCACCAGACCATATTCCCATCCCACGTTTTGAACCTCTGGGCTCTCTTCACCACCAGTGGCTATGCACATCAGAGATTGAAACTGTTGCCGTCCCAACGAGTCTCCTACAAATGCTATAGTCTTGTTCTGCATTCTAAACCAAAAAAAAGAAGAAGCAAAGTTGTAGTAAGCAACTTGAGAGACGTTTAAAAACTTGCTCCACTACAACAAATTCACACACACAATAAAAAAAACAACCTATATACGTCACATTACATAAGAAGGCCGACTGATGGTCCAAGAACATCATTGTTCGAAAATCACTAGCAGGGTGCTGGTAGTTCTAAGTTCGATAAAGAGAGGCAGATATTTTTACTCTATTCACGGCTAAAGAATCTAAACTAAATTGGACAAAAACTCCGCCCATACCTTCTCAAGAAGGTGAATCTGTCAAACTGTGGCATGTTGCAACCTTCTGGCTGCCACCGGTAACTCTCAAATGAGAAATCGGGTCTGCCCATTATTCTACACGCCCACATGGTTGATAACCATTGTTTACATTCAAAACCAGAATACAATGGTCGCTTCCGGTCTTCAACCCATTTCCCCTTTGCAAAGTTACAAACTGAGAGGAAAACCAAAATGTATCACCAAACCAGACTATGATTCCTTGAGATAATGAGAATTGAAAAGTTTGGAACTTTATCTTACTGAAGTGCAGGATACATAACTAAAAACTGAATACTAAAAGATGGGAAAAGCATTAAGAAAAATACCTGAAGAAGATGCTGAAAACTGACGCTTTACTTCAAAAAGAGAAGTACGGAGCGGGTTTTTCTCGGAAACCAGGAGTGTTATCATCAAAAGGATGAGGATAACTAAGGCAAGTGACACACTCCCTCTGAGTACGTAACTTTTTCCGCCAAACATCTTAGATTGAATGCCAGAGATTGCATCAACTCTCTCAAAAAAGAAAGCTCATTGCTTTGTTGTTGAAGTTCAAGATCCCTGAAGAGACAAGTCACATACTTTAAAATCTTAGTCAAGGGCATTCAAAAGTAAAACAATATTATAACAATCTTAGCCAGGCATTGAATCATAGTGTGAAGTCTTAGCCAGGTATTGAATCATTCAAAAGCAAGACAACAAGGTATAATCATTTTAACAATCGATCACACAGCGAAGATGGGTTCTCATATCCGAATTCCTAATTCTGATATTTGATATGAGTTATAATGATCTTTTCCTCTTTATCCCCGAATTCATCCAAATAAGAAAACAAACCAAAAACAGAAACCCATTATCAATACCCAAGTCTACGACTACGGTTTCCACTGAAATAACAAAAGTTATCGGCGAGTCGAGCTCGTCGAATTCCAGGAGCGAAGATGATAGAATCTTTACCGGAAAACGAATAAATCGATTGATGATCGGATCTTCCACGAGCGAGCAGTGAAGTCTAGATCTGGAGAGCAAGAAATTACGAATCAAACTCTGAATTTGGATCTCTCACATGTTGGTCAATAAACAATATCCATTGTGCGACTGTCTCATCGAATCCAACGTTGATGTGTTTGTTTTGCCTTGTTGATTGTTCAGCGCAATAAAGTAGTGAGTTTTGGTGATTCATCTTCTTTTTCTTTCGCCTCAACTGTTAGCAATTAACTACCGCTAAAATTTTGATTGATTTAATTACTAGTTTTATTTCTTCAAAATTTCCTCAAACTTTTATATGACCGATATCCGAAACTCATGCTAAATATTTTCTTGAATAGTAATCTTTTATTTTTTTGTGGAAACGTTAATCTTTTTTTAACCTCTTTCAATCTAACACCAGAAATACCCAAAAATACAGACCAAACGAAATAAAATAAATTTTAGTTCGAATGCTAAAAGCGAAAGAAAACTCTAATAAATTTTACAAAATTGAGCCGTGGGGCATTCTCTATTCCCTAATGTGCACTAGTTTGACATGTTGGAAACTTCTCGGGGGGTCGTGGATGTTATCATGTGACACCGACATGGCGACATTTCATTGTTCACTTTCTTAATGTGCGGACTCATTTATGATCCGGCAATCATCGAATTAATATCTTATGTAAACAAAACATATTATGCCTTATGTTACGTTTTACTAACTTATATCTAAATATTGTATAGATCATAAAGGTAAGCTATATATCTTTTTCAGTAGTTGACAAAACGTGTTTTTTAATAATAATACTATTTTCTCAAAGATGAGTAAGACAGAGGACATGCCTTGATTCATGGGGATAAAAGCCATAAACAAGCAAAGACGTTGACATCTGGGTCTCTCTGATTCGGGCAAACTATAAGGGTCTCGATTGTAACTTACAAAAACATTGGTCCCTCTAAGTTAAATGAACTTTGACATCGCTGGAGTGATAACAAAGGAATCACTCACTAGCCTATAGCGTATTGGTCCTTCGATTCCTTACTTCACTCGTTTTCACGCCAAAATTATTATATCTGAGAATTCGAATGATTACCTTCAAAACCTTGTTTATTTTTGAATTTTATGAATATTTAAACAAATTAATCGAAACGCGGTAGATTATATTATATTCACATGAAAATTAGTACCACATAGCAATAGTCAATAGTCTAGTAGAAGAACAAGACACTAGTTTTCAAACTATAAAAAACCTCATCTCTATAAAAAAAATTTTTTTTGCTATAGTTACAAATTTTAGTGCGTTGTTATTTTGACTACTTTTAGGTTTTATGGATATTTTCGGTATTACTTATAAAATCCTGTGAGTTTATTTTTGTAAAAATATATTCTTGTTAATGAGATTTTATATCGTAATTTTCAAACACATAAATACGGTTTTGTAAGAAGATATAGAAATTTACAAAAATCAAAAAGCAATTATATCACCCCAGTCGGTATAAAAAGAAAAATCTACAGCAAAATCAAAAGCTTAAAAACCAAAAGCCATTCAAATATTCATGGCCTTATTTGTCTACAAAAAGAAGTGACCGATAAAAGAAATGCATGGAAGAGTAAAGTTAAAAAAGTGTGATTTTGCTTTTAGCTAAAATCATGGCATATTAACCACCCATCAACAACTTGATTTATATCATGATGATATACATATATAATTCTGATTAAAAAACGAAAATATTGTTAAGGTCTTAAGCAATTGATTGACTAAAATAGTCTTTGGCTCCTTGCCTAACCAAAATAATCTAAAAAAGATTTGTAGATTTTCGACCCCTAAATTCACGGCTGCGCCGTAGATCCCTCTTTTCTCTTCGCTTATTGATCAAGAATCATCAAGCATCTAAAATAAGAAAGCCCTTTTCCCAAATTTTTAATTTACACTAATATTTTTTTTTTTTTTTTTTTGTGTGTGTGTGTGAGCGTGTAAATCAAATTCTTAACATCAAATCAATCTCTCTTCTATCCTACATATATGTACATATATATATACACACCTTTCTCTCCCCATCATCTCCCAAACATATCCCGTGCCATTCGAATTTTCTCGAGAAAGGGACGGAAAATGGCTCCGTAGCTGGAAATTGAGATTCAGACTCTCCCTTCTTTCGCACTCTCATTGCTTCTGGCCTGTATCAGGTACCTCTTCTGCACATTCCTCTTTATCTTTTCGCTGTGTGTGTATGTTTTTTTATCTTATGTTGCTGACCTCGATGATTTAGAAAAATGATTCTTCTACCGAGATCTGCTGCGGATCTGCTGTTTTTTTCGTCGTTATTATGATGCTAAATTTCTTCTTGTCGTTGTTGTTCTTGCGGTTTTCGTTGAAGGTGATTTGGCGGCGTAGCTTGTTCCTTGTTTATCTTAACTTTGAAATTTTATGATTACGTCTGTTTGATTTTTTTTTTTGTTTCTGCTTTAGAAATTGAAAATCAATGTCGAGGGAGTAAGTTTTTAGGAGTGATTTTGAACTTTTGTGTGGCTGTGACAAGCCACTCGATAATCTCGTTATTCGTTTGTATCTGAATTGAACTATGATCGCGAGGGTTAAGCAGATCTGGTTACCTTCGTCTCGATCTGTTTCACATCTCAATTCGATCTTGTTAGTGTTGCTCTTATCCAAAATTCAATAACATAAACATGCGCTAGGACTGGCCAATTTTTATTTATGTTGCAACTGGGTTTTTCATGCAGTGAAGTTAGACGAACTCAAGCTGATTTATGCATCTGGAAGAAATCTGCCGTTGTTGTCTACTAATTGTCTTGCTATCTCTCTGGTTATGATGGTGTATATCTTATTGCTTGTCTAAAATCCGTTTTCCTTGTTTCTCTATCTGTGTAGGCGTACACAATTTTGCTATTGTCTATTGTTCAATTGGAACCATGGCACAACCAAGGTACACTAGGATAGATAACAGGAGGCCCTCATCAAATTATTGCTCAACAGTGACAGTTGTTGTGTTTGTGGCCCTATGCTTAGTCGGGATCTGGATGATGACATCCTCTTCTGTTGGACCCGCTCAGAATGTTGATGTGGTTTCTTTAGACAACAAAGATGGGATAAAGAAACAGTCGAGCCCACCTGCAGAGGAGGGCAATGGCCAGAAGTTTGAAGACGCTTCTTCTGAAACACCAAATCAGGAGAAAAAAGGAAATGGTGATGCAAGCTTGCCTCAAGGCGATGAGAGCTCAAGCAAACAAGCGGACGAGGAAGAGAAGAAAGAAGAGAAAACTAAAGAAGTGACTACTTCATCTGGTGAGACAAAAAGTGAAACCGAAGGTGGGGAAAATAAAAACCCCGACTCCAAGTCAGAAAACGGTGGTGCAAGTGATTCAGATGAGAAAAAAGATTTGAAAGACAACCCAGATGAAGAAAACCCTGACTCGAATGAAAAGCAATCTAAACCAGAAACAGAGGACAATGAGTCCGGTGAGGATGGTGAAAACCAAAAGAAGTTTGAGGCTGATGCCAGTGAGAAAAAGTCCGGTGACGATGATGCAGAAGATAAAGGTGTCAAAGATGATAAAGAAACCAAAACAGCCAGTGAAGATAATGAAACAAAAATTGAGAAGGAAAACAACGAGACAAATGTGGATGCTCAAGTAGATCAAGAGAGTCAACCTAAAAACGAGACCTCGGGTGATCTATCGCCTCCTGGGGCACAGTTGGAGCTACTGAATGAAACTATTGCACAAAATGGATCATTTTCAACCCAGGCAACAGAATCTAAAAATGAGAAAGAAGCTCAGAAGGGTTCTGGGAATCAAATTGATTTCAAATGGACACTCTGCAATACAACTGCCGGACCAGATTACATTCCCTGTCTCGATAATTTGCAAGCCATTAGGAGTCTTAAGAGTACTAAACATTATGAGCATCGTGAGAGGCATTGCCCAGACAGCCCACCCACCTGCCTCGTTCCTTTGCCTGAAGGATACAAGCGGCCAATTGAGTGGCCCAAAAGTAGAGAAAAGGTCGGCTCAATTTGTTTCCTCTCCCATGTATAGATATATCTGCAAAAAAAATTAATACTAATATTTTCATTTACGCAGATCTGGTACACCAACGTCCCTCATACCAAGCTTGCTGAGTACAAGGGCCATCAAAATTGGGTTAAAGTTACCGGCGAATATCTAACTTTTCCTGGTGGAGGAACCCAGTTCAAGCATGGTGCTCTTCATTACATCGATTTCATACAAGAGGTTGGTATTCAGATGTAATTCTTTTGTTGGGAAGTCTGAATGGGATCACTGCTTTAAATATAATCGTTTTGTTACTCATGTTTCTTTTATGCATCTAGTTGTTTTTCTACTCCTTTATGTTGTTAGAAAGTCTGAATTGGTTTGTACTTTGATAACGTTAGGGGTGATATTTGTGCTTATGAAGTTCCTCTAATGATGAAAAATCTGCTTTACAGTCTGTCCCTGCTATTGCTTGGGGTAAACGCTCTCGTGTGGTCTTGGATGTTGGATGCGGTGTTGCAAGCTTCGGAGGTTTCCTCTTTGACAGAGACGTGATCACGATGTCCCTCGCGCCTAAAGATGAACATGAAGCTCAAGTGCAATTTGCTCTTGAGAGAGGCATTCCCGCCATTTCTGCAGTAATGGGCACTACAAGGCTACCCTTCCCTGGCAGAGTTTTTGACATTGTTCACTGTGCTCGCTGTAGAGTGCCATGGCACATAGAAGGTAAGTAGTATAACCGCCATAGGATGTAGTCTTTGAATGGAAAACTCCTCCTGGATCTTAACCGTCTGTTTCTATTGATCCGTCAAACTCTTTGTTGTCTTTCTGATGTTTGTGTGCACTATACATGGATAGGTGGTAAACTCCTTCTGGAGCTTAACCGTGTATTGAGACCTGGTGGCTTTTTTGTGTGGTCTGCTACTCCTGTTTATCAGAAGAAGACCGAAGATGTTGAAATTTGGAAAGGTTGTAGAAAAAGTTATCACTCTGTATATAATTGAGCTGGAACATGTTTTCTCACACCTCATGTTGGCGAATTTTGCAGCTATGAGTGAACTCACTAAGAAAATGTGTTGGGAGCTCATATCCATTAACAAGGACACTATCAACGGAGTCGGTGTAGCTACTTACAAAAAACCTACTTCCAATGAATGCTACACAAGCAGATCAGAACAAGAACCTCCTATTTGTGCTGACTCTGATGATCCAAATGCATCGTGGTATTTTTTTTTTTCCAATTGTTTTGGTATTATGCTTAAAAACCAGCCGATATCCGTTTCCATATACATGTTTTTTTGGGCGTGGTTTTTATAGGAAAGTGCCACTTCAAGCATGCATGCACACCGCACCAGAAGACAAAACACAACGTGGATCTCAGTGGCCCGAGCAATGGCCAGGGAGATTAGAAAAACCACCGTTCTGGTTATCGAGTTCCCAGACTGGAGTTTATGGAAAAGCAGCACCAGAGGATTTCAGCGCTGATTATGAGCACTGGAAACGCGTAGTGACCAAATCATACCTTAAAGGTTTAGGAATCAACTGGGCATCCGTTAGAAACGTCATGGACATGCGAGCCGTTTATGGAGGGTAAGTAAAACAAAACAGAATTTCCTTCATTAGACAGAGTAAATGATAAATACTTTCCGATTTTACACTAAAAGCGGTTTAAGGGCATCTTTAATGTGTTTGTTTGGTTCTCTTTGCAGATTTGCGGCGGCTCTAAAAGAACTGAAAGTGTGGGTCATGAATGTGGTTCCAATAGATTCGCCAGACACACTTGCAATAATCTATGAAAGAGGACTCTTCGGTATTTACCACGATTGGTGTGAATCCTTCAGTACTTACCCGAGATCATACGATCTTCTTCACGCCGACCATCTTTTCTCCAAACTCAAACAAAGGTTTGTTGTGTAAGAAAGAAAGACAATATCTGTTTTAAACAACAGAAATATAATAATTAACAAAACTCTCTATACTTGACAGGTGCAATCTAACGGCGGTTGTTGCGGAAGTGGACCGGGTTTTGAGACCGGAAGGGAAACTGATAGTCCGGGATGATGCGGAAACCATACAAGAAGTGGAAGCGATGGTTAAAGCGATGAAATGGGAAGTTCGTATGACTTATTCTAAGGATAAAGAAGGTTTGCTTTCTGTTAAAAAGTCTATTTGGCGACCCAAAGAAGTAGAGACTCTCACTTACGCTATCGCTTGAGAAAAAACCTACTTCCAGTTCACTCTTTTTGTACGTAAAACACTCTCACTCTTATTAACTAGTCATCATCGTTTTTTCTTGTCGCCTTTTAGGAAATTTGTTTTCTTCTTAGCGTTACGTCTGAGTTGAGAGTCATTCGTTTGTATTATTCGCACTTGTATTTCTCTTCTTTGAAGATGAGGAATTTTCTTGAGTTTCCTTGGTAAAGTTAAGTGAGTAATTCGATTTCTTCTATTTGCCTCAAATGGTATTAAAGATCTTGCATATACTGTATGAAGATTTAATGCAGAAGGAAAAAGCACAACCGGAATCTAAATTGAAATCTTCGAACCCAAGTCACATAAACCACCCGGTTATATTTTAACTTAACCAGAACTTAATCTAATCCGGAACTGTTTGTTGTTGTTGAAGATTATGAATTTGATCATGTACTTAAACTGAACGAAAACCAAACCAGTATACTCATCTATGAAACCGATTTTCGTCCACCCAAAATGAGTGTGATGTGAGCAATAATACTTCCTAATCTCTCAATAATTAACTTGATAGATTCATTCAAATGGAGATGATAACTTTGATGAATAAATAGAGAGAGATAGATACATTGTTGGATTTAATATGAGAACAAACAAACTTCTTCACCATTTCCAGAAAACATTGGAACCGCACTTGTACTTGTCTTTCCCTTCACATTCCAACGCCAAATCTTCCGAGATATATGGGACTTTCTGCAAATAGAAACCACGAAGAAGAACATCATAATCTCTTCAGTTAATAATCCCCCATATAATTACAAAAAAGGTTTGATTCTTTTGACAAAAACCTTTTGCTTGGCAAGATCTTGACATCCAGTGAAATTATCAGGGAACTTGCAGCTTCCGAACTGGACAGTGAATGCTCTCGCAAAGTTTGCTCCACTTGTTGCCAATCTCTTCTTATCATTAAGTTCCTAAAATCCAAAATTTTCCAAAAAAAAAAACAACAAAACCATTAATTTGCATGAGATGTTTCTTTTGAGATCTCAAGATTTAAGACTTTCAAGACATTACTTTGTTGGCCTTGCTCTTCTCGAGGTATTCATCGATGACACCAGCATTAGCAGAAGCAGAAACAGCAGCAGAGGAGAAGAGTGTAGCAGCTAGGAAAACCATGGCGGATCTTCTTCCATTAGACCCATCAACATCATCACCTCCAACTCGTTGAGCTTTGATCACAGACATCGTCTGTTTCTTCTGACCAAACCCAACTGATGAATTCACCAAGCCCACTTTCTGGTTTAGCTCTGCTGAGCTAGCACCAGAGATTGCGTAGCTGCAAGTGAGAACACTCGAGTTCATGGTCGCCATTACAGATCTCTTTCTCTTTTTGTTTTTCGGAAAATTGAAGAGTTTTTGGGTTTGATTGGTGGGAGGGTGAGGAAGGAAAAGATTAGCTTTTAGTATTAGAGATGAATGAGGATGATGATGATGACGTGGACGGGAATGTAATAAGGGATTGTGGTTGGAGTGTGGATAAGGTGAGATTTCCCTCGAGTCTTATTGGTAAAAGTCCAAATATTTTCTTATTACTCGAAGCTTGAAGCTTTTAAAGTTTGAGTCTTCAGATTCTCTTTCAATTGTTTATGTGGTTAGCTCCACTTCAGTCCCCACCACACAAACCTCTCGAAACTCCACTGAAACTCTGTTTTATCCTATTTTCCTAGAAACCGATCAGAATTAGCTGGAGTTGAATAAGTTTAGCCCCAAAATTATGATATTTTCCGGGTAAGGTCAGATTTTGGACTTTGACTCTAGTTGTCATGCCTATCTTTCACAAAAAGAACAATGTACTTTATCAAATTATGAGAGCTTTAACCAATTATAAGTGGATGTCGCGGCTCAAACCTTTATGAAGATTGAGTTTGGTGTAGAAAGGAAGCTGAAGGAAAGTGTGATTTTGAAGGATTAAATTTTCCAAAAGTGGCAAACAAAGCTCGAGACGATGATGAGAATGCACTTTGAGGTACTTGCTAAGGTTGATGGAGAGAAGGTTATACAGAGAACATAATGCGAGTTGATCTTATACCATTGGAGGATACTATACTGCGCAAACTGTGATTTCTAGAAATGTAACCATGTCGAAACTTCCAATCATTCGGCCTCCTCCAAGACCTTTTACCTTGTAAATCATGTGGACATGGTTCATGTCATCTGGTGACTCGAGATACTTGTCTTTGTTTTCCTTTACTAACCGTATCTGCAGAAGAAGTGTGTGTTATATACTTCACTGCAACTTGTAATTACTCTTTTTTAGTGGAAATCATCTGAAAAATGCTTCGTTAAATTCATGGATAAGTTCGTTGAAAGATCTTAACCAAGGCCAAAAAGATTACACAAACTGATTTACAAAGATGAGAATGAGAATCAGATTGCATAGGTATATGATATCAAATAGAAACAAAAAAGGGAAGAATGTAGATACTGACATGAAATATAGGGACTAAACTGAAAACAAATGACGTTAATATAGGCCCTAGACTGTTGCGGGCTCTTATAAATTATTTCGGCTGATTCTATTCGACTAAGGCTCACGAAAACTATTATTATAGGCCCATATAATGGATCATAAATGTACATACCAGGCCCATTCGTATCTATCTTAAAAGGCCCACAAAAGGCCTCATGGATTTCTATTATAAGCTTATATTAAGCTCCCGTATACTCTTCTACTTATCGGCTCATATAAGGCTCATATTAGGCCCGATAATATTGATCTCAATTTAAAGACCCATAAAAAGCAGCATGGACCCATATTAAGCTCAAAACTTTAATATTAGGATCCATATTAGGCCATATAAAACCTTTAAACTGGCCTATGTTAGGCCCGAGTGTATTACCCTTGCTAAATAATGCCCATAAAATCCCTCATGGACCCATATTAGGCCCAAGTATGACCTTTTAACGGGTCTATATTCGGCCCTAGTGTATCGACCTCACTATTCAAGGCCCATGCGAATTTGTCTTAAAAGCCAATAAGAAAACCTCACGGACCCATATGAGGCCCATATATTACTCTTAAGACCCATTTAGACCCAAGTAAAACCTATTAACTGGACCATATTAGGCCCGAGTGTATTCCACTTACTATATAAGGCTTTTTCTGGACCCATTTTAGTCCCAAATATAAACTGTTATGATCCATCTTAGACCCAAATATAACCGTTTTACTGGCCCATATTAGGTCCGAGTGTATTTATTTCATCATATAAGACGCACGCGAATTCGTCTTAGAAGCCCATAGAAAGCCTTATATTAGGTCCAAATTTTTATCCTTAGGACCCATATTACGCTCAAATATATCCTATTAACTGGCCCAGTTTCGGTCCGAGTGTATTCCTTTTACCATATTAGGGCCATAACAAGCCTGATGGACTTATTTTAGGTCCAAATAAGACCCATATGAGGCCCAAGTGAATTATTTTAACTTGCCCCACAGTAGACCCGAGAGTATTCATCACACCATATAAAGCCCATGCGAATTCATCTTAATGACTTATTAAATACCTCATGGACCCAGGTGAGGCCAAGCCTGTACTATTATATTATATTAGGCCCGAGTGTATTCCTTTCACCATATTAGGGCCATAAAAAGCCTGATGGACTTGTATTAGGTTCAAATAAGATCCATATGAGGGCCAATTATAATCTTTTAACTTGACCCATAGTAGGCCCGAGTGTATTTATCTCACCAGATAAAGCCCATGCGAATTCATCTTAATGACCCATTACATACCTCATGGACCCATGTTTAAGGCCCAAGTCTGTACTGTTCTATTATATTAGGCCCGAATGTATTCCTTTCACCATATTAGGGCCATAAAAAGCCTGATGGACTCATATTAGGTCCAAATAAGACCCATATGAGGCCCAATAACTTGGCGCATAGTAGGCCCGAGTATATTCATCTCAGCATATAAAGCCCATGAGAATTCATCTTAAGGACCCATTATACACCTCATGGACCCATGTTAGGCCCAAGTCTGTACTTCTATATTATAGTAGGGCCGAGTGTATTCCTCAAATAGGCCCATGAATATTTCTTATATAGGCCTGTAGTTAATCCGCCATGATCTCCGGCCAGTCGCCGAGGAATCCACACCGGCCGGAATTGTCACGGGCGATGGGAGAAGATCGAGCTTGTGGTTGGATTCGCGGTTACGAGAATGCGAAGCTGATCTTATCTAGCATTCTCAGAGACTGCGTTCCTGCTTCCTCACCGTGTGCTTTTGCTTGCCGGGAACGGAGTGGAGATCACTGGCGCTTCTCCGTCTGCGAAAACTCAGATCCTGATTCAGGCTGTTATGTTTGTGGATCTAGATTGTAGGGTTTGATGTGCTGCGATTATCTGAAATGCTCAAGCATCGCCTTCTCCAAGCTAACCGTATGCAAAATTTTATTTCGAGTTTAGTTCCAGTAGAATGCTTCGGATTTAGTCTTGTGGGGAAAATTAATAAGTCCATGAACATTCATGAAATTGACATGTAAGTTATGAGAGCTTTAACCAATTACAAGATTATCTAAGGAGAAAAAAAAAGAAAGAACAAATTAAAGAAGAAAATGTAAGAAAACAGAGCATGAAAGACAAAGTAAAAACACTCTGGTTTGTTCCTACAAACTTCGTCGTGCAATTTGTTTCGGGGAACAAAGAAACGGACGAGAAATCATATTTTAAGGGTGGTATTTTTACCAACCGACGATTAAGGAGAAGGAATTTTCTCACGTTGATGCCGCGGCTGTAGATTCAACAGGTACACTCTCGCCTTTGTTCAAAGCTTCCCAATCTACCTCCCTAAGGATCTTAAACCGTTCCTCCATGGACACAAACCCGGCCTGGGGAACCACAATACCGAGACTACCAGCTTTGTGAATCAGAACAATACTGGTGGCCATCTCAGGTCCATGGAGTTTTCCCGTTAGCAACACGCGCAGAGGCATGAAAAGTGATTTCCCCTGTAACCAGCATCAGAACAATCTCTTGTAAGGTTTTGTTCATCAATTCAAAGAGAGAAGATTTTGTTTTTGGTATTCAACTAACTTTGCGTTTCAATGATTTGCCAAAGGCTTTCACCCATTTCTGCCAACCAGCTTGTCCTTCTGCTAAAGCGCTCGGAATCTCACCGCTGTCATAAGCAGCTATGAGGCTAGCTGCTACTTCATGAAGCTTGTCTTCCACGGCCGGCTTAGCTTCAGCACTGCATCATGAAGGAATATCAAGCTCAGAGATTTCATAGAATGGAATGAAGGATGCAGGAGGATCAAACAGTTTTTGATAGTTACCTAGCCAATGTAGAATGTAAAGGATATGAAAGCAAGTTCAAAAGTACTTTTTCTGAATCTGTCACCAAATCAATCCCGTCCTTGAGAAGCTCCACGGCTTCCTGTACTTCAACAACAAGCTCAAACTCCGTTACTCTGAAATTAAAAAAATTACTATAATGGAACGACAGATATGATTTTATGTTCGGATCACAAGAAAGATGATTAGAAAGCTTACATCTACAAACACCCCTTCCGAGGCTGTTAGGATACCGACACTTTTCCATCGCTCACCAACAAGTTTTGTCAATTTTTCAATTGGAAGCGCCCTCAGATGTTGACCATTCATCCATCTTCGATTTTATATGCAACATTGAAGCTAAAAGTAAAGAACAACCAGAGATAGGAAAAACGAGAGAGAAGAAGATTGGATGGTTTAAACCGCTTTCATAATCACCTTAATTTTGTAGAATCGAAAATCGCGCCACTTTTGTTGACACGTTCAATCGAGAATTTTTCAACTGCAAAATCAAGAACAAAAACATGATGATGACGATGAAGATCAAACAAAGTAAAATTTATAGTCAACAAGAACGACCTACCAAGTTCCTCGAGTGTGAAAAACTCATTTTCAGTGCCGTCTCCCCAGCCTAATAGTGCCAAATAGTTAACCATTCCCTGAGGCAAATATCCCATCTCTCTGTACTGTTTTTTCTCCAAAGAAACGTAAAGAAGAAATTAGATTAAGAATCAGCAGCTAAGTAATGTATGATCAACGCCAAGTAAAGGCAACAACAGCTTTAATTACCTGGCCTACAGAAGTTGCCCCATGTCGCTTTGACAATTTACTTCTATCCGGGGCTAGAATTAAAGACACGTGTGCAAACTGAGGCATCGGGAACTCCAGAGCCTGCCATTGATTGATGCAGACATATCTAAATCAAATCTTCAGGATCACATAACTTCCGAGAGAAATTGGAAGAAACACACATAAGTTAGTGCAAACCTTGTAAATTAGAGCCTGCCTCAAAGTATTAGGTAAATGTTCTTCAGCCCTGAAATGAAAGTTGAGACATTTGATCAAGTTCGCATTCTAACATGTTAAGATTAAAAACGAGTTCCAAAAGAAGACACCAGAGTTGTAACCTGATTACATGTGATATAGCCATGGTAGCATCATCTACCGTAACACAAAAGTTGTATACAGGTTGGCCATTACTCCTCATTACCACAAAATCTCCAAGAGTATCCAGGTTCCAACATACCTTCAAGACACTATCACACATGGTCAATAACCACACCGGGTTAACAAAAAAAAAAAAAAAACAATAGAGAGATCGTCGAGCTTTTCAGGACACGCATCTAAACGGATAGACCAATTTTACATTGAAACAGCAGAAATGTAGATTCTCCAAGATCACAACGAAAGGTTGCAACATTTCTGCTATTTCCAGCAGTAAGCCAGCGGGAAAGCGAGCTTATCAGAATAATCACAAATAAACGTACCTCACCACGAATCAGGTCATTAATTTTCAAAGACCCTTCCTTTGGCACACGAAAACGGTAAGTAAAAGGTGTTCCCTTTTCTAACTCTTGCTCTATTTCAGCCTCAGAAGCGGTTGCCCATTTACCAGTATATACTGGAGGCAACTGTTTTAACTTAGCAATCTCCTTCATCTTTACAAGTTCCTACATACACAATTCAATTAATTAAAAGTCAAAAACCTATAGAGACAAGAAGCAAAAAGGGTTTAAGCGAATTTGAAGATTTTCACCTCACTGGAGCAAAAGCATCGATAGACATGACCTGACTCTAAAAGCTTCTTTGCATATTGTTGGTAAAGAGCATTTCTTTCAGACTGTCGATACGGACCAAAGTCTCCACCAACCCCAGGACCTGCAATTTCAATCCCAATTCTCATTACACCACCATTGGAGAAACAAACCACTTAAAAGTATCATAAGAAGAAGGAGAAGAAGTAACCTTCATCCCAATCAAGTCCTAGCCAGGATAGATCCTGAAGAACAGCTGCTTCAGATTCACGTGTTGATCTCTCCAAATCCGTATCCTCGATTCTCAGCACAAATTTCCCTCCTTTAGACCTGCGAAACTCCATCAGTTATAAACCCAAAAACTCTTCTGAATTTGTTCTGTCCAAAGAGAAATCGAATCTTAATAAGATCACAAACCTCGCGAATAGGTAGTTGAAGAGAGCAGTCCTTGCTCCACCCACATGGAGATTGCCAGTAGGAGAAGGCGCGAAACGGACTCTGACTGACCCACCATTATTACTAGCTGAAAAACACGCAACCACCGCGAAGCTTCGCCGGGAACAGTAAAATGAAGAAGATTGACGCCGTCGGAGGAAAGTAGGAGCAAGCTCCGGTAAAGACCTAATCCTAAGCCACGGCGTATTGAGGACAAGGCTCGCCATTTTCGTTGCGCCTTTTCTAAAGTTTGCGATTTTCGGGGATAAAGGATTAATCGGGAGTTAAACAAGTTACAAAAAGAAAAAAGAAAAAAAAGTCGTCTGCTTCGGTAGAATTGAAAAAGCAGACTAACTTTTATAGTTTTTAAACTTACATCCCCGTATTCTATTTACTATCAATATAGCCCTGTCTAAAACGAAAATTCCAATTAAGTTAAACTTTTTTTTTTTGTTATATACTAATTTATATGATTTTTTCTAATTAACGATATTGGGCTGGAAAAATAATTAAATTATAGGGTCAGAAGAAAATTTTAACTCGTAATGCTCAACAAATCCGATAACGTTACAAAGAAAATTCAATATTATATCTCTTAGTGGGTCGGCCTCTGAGCGGAAAGATTGGATGGCTCAGTCAGATCCTGAATCTCTATGAATAACTCATCGCTCAAGTCCGGAATTCTGCTTAATTCTGCATCTCCTAAGCAAACCGGTGCTTCCTCGACAACAGGAACCTCAGGTTCATGTCTTACCTGTAATTTCAGATACAAATCAACACAAGTTCCATTTAAACAACTACCAATGAATCTTGATTCATCAAAAGCATGATGCAGAGACTTACCTCGTATTGATTGTTGAATCCGTCTAAGAGTAAAGACTCGTCATTATCAACAACAAAGAGGTCCAATAGCGAATATAACTCATCGTCATCCGGTGGTGCCTGAGGAACCTCAAGAAGAGGAGAAGAAGACATGGGATTGTAAGCTACAACATCACTTGTTGGAGGTGGAAGCACTGTGGCAGTTAGTTGCGGTACATCAGAGACGCAAGATTCTGATATCACTCCAGCGAAACAATTCTTAGAAGAATGCGAGTGTGATGCAGTAGCAACTAGACTGGTTTCTCTGCCAGGACCAGGATCGGCGTTTTCTGCAGAAGGAATAGCTGCTACAAGATTCTCAGTCTCTTCTTCTTCTTCCTCATCGCTCCAGTCTTCTTCCTTAAATGGAGCTCCATATTGAGATCCATGTCTTGGTCCAAGTCCATTTTTCTTGAAGAGAACACACAGCACATAAGTATCCTGCAGGTCACACAAGAACATATCTAAGTATACTTCCAAGAAACCTGAGATTAAAAAAGTTGCTCATCTTTTTTACCCAAAATTCATTACCTGAGGAACATTCTTCTGCGCCAGTACTTTGTCTTCAAGTCTATATTCATGCATGACCCAGTCAGTCCGATCCCCACGAGGCGTCTTCCCGTAGTGAAAAATCAAAGTTCTTATTTTCCCTACGACCTCATTATTGTAAGAAACATCTCTATCTTTGCCTGTGGTCTTCCAGTAACCAGATTCAGTCGACCGTTTTGCCTTGGCACTTTTGGGATACTTCTTTTCCCTCGGGCAGAAGAAGTACCACTTGAGGTCTCCAGTCCTTATGCATGATTTATCTGTCAAAGATGGAGTCTCTTGAGTTTGGGGAGTAATCAACCACATACGAAACTAACAAAGCGTGAAACTTTTGGGAAAAAAAAAAAAACAAGAAGGTTTTTGAATGAATTACCGGGTAAATCAGGTGGTTCGAACTTGTAAATGTCGATTTCAGCAATGGCATTAGTTAGGAACTTTTTGCCCAGAACTTTCCTCTTCAAGTAATATCTTACAAGTTCAACATCAGTCGGATGAAACCGAAATCCAGGTGCCAAGTTAGTTTTCCCCATTGGAGAGAGACCCAAAGTTGTAAAATTAAGTAATTCCCCTCACCAATAAAGCAAGAATTTCGAAATATTCTCTCAGATTTACAATAACACAATCTAGTAGAAACAACTACTCTTTACCAACAAGAAACAACTAAGAATGTGAAAAAGAAGAAGAAGAAAACAGTTTGAGGGGGCTTGAATGATTCAAGTCCAAGTTGAATGTTTGAACAAGATTGTCTGAAAGCACCACAACCTCCCTTTGCTCATATAACCACAGTCGCACCAAAGAAACGATGGATTCTTCTTGCAGATATCAACAGACATCTGGTGTGCAACAGCAACAAACAAAAAAAAACAAAAATTAAACTGTTTGTAAACACATGAAAGGAAGAAAATTTTTAGAAGCAAGCTCTTTTTGATGGACTGTAACAACAACATTTAGGGCTAATTTCGGTTTGCAATCACAATAATTGATCAATTTTGGTAATCAAATAAGTTTCAAACAAATGTCAATGAACGAGCAGACTTCGAGAAATCAAAGAAGTTTCCAAGCATAAAAGAAAATCTACCGATTTCGAAACTTTAAAAAACTTTGAAAATTCCATTGACTGTAAGCAAGAAGAAGATGATTTCACGCAAGACCCTAGAAAACAAATAAACGTCTTTTCATCACGAAATCGCATCAACGATCAATGCAGGCCACTTAGACTAAACCCAAAAATCACAAGAAAGAAAACCCTTTGGAAATCGAAAACCCATCAAGGCAATTGGAAATGGAGAAGACGAGAGACCACATCGGAAACCGAACCATACTAGTGAGAAGCGTTCACGGCGAAAAGTAAAACAAACAGAGAAGATGAAGAGCGTAGAAATCGCACCCGTAGAGAAGGAGAATCGGAGGAACAGACGACGGTGGTCGGAAGAGAGGCAGAGGAGCGAGAGGGCCAGAGAGGAGAGAGAGTAGCTTGAAAGAGAAGCCAGAGGGAGTGAGAGAGTGATGATGTTAGGGCTTATATAGATATAAATACGCGTTTATTAAGATAGAACCAAAGTAAAGGAGTCATTTTGCAAAAAGAAATGATAAATGTAATTAGACCAAATAATAAAATAGAAATTCATAAAATTACCAGAACCTCTAATAATTTCTTCAATTCTTTTTTTTCTAATTTTTTTTGTCGGCAAAAAAACAAAAATTATAATTCATAAATTGTTTTGATCTATCCTACCTTAATCAATTAGTTACGTTGATTGGATGATACGAAGCCTACGCAACAAAAAAAAAAAGGAATTATCACACAGTAAAATGCATCTTGCAAAATAAATGAAAATGGAAATGAGTTAGTCAAATAATGATGAAATTTGTTTTAATTGATTTAAAAATATTTTTCTACACAGTTTAGTTTAAAATCCTCTACTCTGGTAGTTGACAAGTTAGAAAAAACTTATTCTTTTGGTCAAATGTTTATGATTATATGTTACATGGTTGTCATCAGTTTAATATAAAACTTAGAGTTTTGTAAATTATCTACATTATATACCAATATAACATGATAAAGTATAAAGGATATGAAACACATATACATATTTCATTTTAAAGAAAAAGCTGCAGGCTTAATGACGTAGAAAAAAGCTGGCGTAGTAAAGGAAATGAATGGAGCTTAGATGTTAAATGTGAAAAAGCATACTTGTAGTTATGATCAAGATAATCACCTACAACAGTTATGAGAAATTAATTATCTTGATCATAATTACAAGTATGTTTCTGCGATTTGCTCTTCTAATTATTCAGAAAGTATCATTTTCAATTATATTACAACTTCTTAGCGCAGTTATGGTCAAACTCAGTCCCCATTCAACATTTAGATATATAATCCCATGTGGTAACTAGATACCATACCAGATTGTGAGATTGAGTCAATGAAGAGAGTGAGATAAAACAGAGCGGTTTTTTTTCTTGCTCAGATTCTAATTTAACAAAAGATAATACACAATTTATACAATAATATCACATCATCAGTTTTCACTAGGAAACAAAAACAAAAACATAAACCCTTTTTTGTCCTCTCTAAAAGGGTTTTGTTTTGAACCTTTTGGAACGAAGAAAATCGAGGCTTTTGCCTTTTTCTTTTCTCCTGCAAGAAGTAAGCAAAGTCAGACAAACAATCAAACCTCTGCAAAAATCATTTCTGTACACAAAGTGTTGTTTCTGTCTTCTACGTGTGAGTCACACGTGTGACTGCTTTCTTCTCCAACGTACGCACGCACCCACACACGATGATCGCTTCTCTTGGGGGAAAGGCTTTTGTTCTTCTGCCTTTGGAAGGATTCTGATTGCTACAACTATGAATAAAAGGGGTTCCTCAAAACGCATGGTTTTAGGCGATTTATGAGTTTATCCTTTTAGGTAGGTTCTTTGGCTTTGGAACATCACAATATTCCATTTAAGACCCTTTGGTAGTAATCATATTGACGTGTTCTCCAAGCATCTAAGCTACTGCTGATGAGAGAGAGCACCAACGAGACACATTGCTGGTTTCGTGGTCCAACCAAAAAAAAAATGAGAAAACTGTTACCAACAGTGGGATCATGCGAAAAGTTGAACTGAAGAAGAGAAAAAGCTTACCTCTTCGGTTAAACTTAGATGGAATCGCTTTCTTAGGTTTTGAATGGTTCGTGGACCGCCTTTGAAACAAGGGAAACCCGAATCCTATAATCGAGACAATGCCAGAAAATGTAATTGGCATTGCAAATAATTAGGCTTGTGTTGCATTGCTATAACTATATATGATTCAGGTTAGTAAAAAAAGAAGCTAGAGATTTATGATACCTGTAACATTTCAACTAAGAGAATAATCCGCTCAGCGTGCTTTCTACATGTAAGGAATCCTTGAATGCATAGCACCTAAAAACAATTGACGAATTAGAGGCTCTTCTTCCGCATAATAGCTATAGACAGGAAAACAAAGCCTTAAGTAATTAAATTCAAAGGCGAGAGGAAGAGCCACGCGGATACCTTGAAATAGTCAAAGAACTCACTTGGAACCCCGTCGGCATCAGAGTCCATGACCTAGTTTTGACAAGTGGTTTTTTGCGTATAAATTTGGACTAAAGTATTCAAGGAAATTTAAGCAGAGAAGACTTTGAAGAGACAAAAAAAAAAAAAAATTATTAGACCAAGAATGAGTGTCTTACCTCAAGAAGTTCACGGGTTAACTTAAAAGGAGCACTCTCAAAGTTTACACCACCAGGAGAATTTGAAAGCATAAAACCGAAATCAATGTGTATAATGTGACCCTCTTCATCCAAGAGAAGATTTCCATTATGACGATCTTTTACCTAAACCAAATGAAAACCATGGGCACATGAGCAATAAAACGTCAAAACATGCTACTCATGAAACATATGAACGACATCAGAACATGTAAACCAATAGATCCTCCCTCTGTTTTCAACGTGCTTAGATGCTCATACAGATGAATAAACAATGTACTGAGAGAAGGGGGGCGCTAAGACATGTACCTGCAGAAGGTAACAGACCAAAGAATATCCGGCCATACTCTCAACAAAATTTCTCTGCAAAAGAAGCCGGCTCGGAAGGTTATAAACACAAAATGCATCCGATACAAGAAGGTACGATTGGGTCACTTAATATTTACATAAAAGGTTTAAATTAAACAGCTTCTTTTCCTAGAATGATCCTAAAGAAACTATCTTGAAAATCCAATGCAACTTATGTTCTCAAGAGAATGCACTGTATGTAATTCCGGCGCCTTTCCCATTTCAACGCTAACAAGTTTAACAGACTGACGTCAAGCAAATTCCTGAACAAAATAACCAACATGCTGGTTGAATTAAACTATTAAGATCTACCTCAGCAGTATATTACCTGGGCGAGCTTAAAACTCGGAGAGTTTTCTTTATACTTTGCAGCAAAGAAATCATGTAGGCTCGTGATGTTGGGGTATCTACTTTTGATAGAATGAATAGAAGCCTGCAGGAGGGGAAAATACCTTTTACATACAATAACATTGATTACAGGATACACGTAGCAACTAAATAGGGTCTGGTTTACATAATTACCGTATCTGGAATTGTTTCTATAAGGGCAGTATACGAAGATGTAACCAAGACCTCATAAGGACGTAACCAGAGAGGCAGACCAGCTTCCTGGAATATATCTATCACATGGACAAGAAAATTCTCGATAAGGTGGAAATATAGTCACCTTTAGATAGCAAAATAAGAAAGCCATTAAAAAAATTTTTTTTGAGAAACCGTATCTAAGAAATAGGATATTAACAGACATTAGTAGATATAAAAAAGTGCACCCACCATAAAAGTGAGAAATGAGTTGCACAGCAAGATGTTCCTGCCGACAGTCATCACCACTCTTCACAATGATCTGCAAAGAGAGCCTTTTTTAAAAAAAAATAATTGAGGTAGAAAGGAATATATAGCAAAATGCTCAACACACAAGGATACAATTCAGTAAACATTAAGAAAGGAAAAGTGTGCAACTCCTTTGACAACAACTTTTCAATGTGAAAAAAAAAACCTTCAAATGCAGCTGGAAAGAGAACCAAAAGCAGAACTTTATCATGAGCTTCTTAGAGAGTTATCGAAGACTCATGAAACGTTGACGTCTACATTGTTGCAGGTTTATTAACAATCCTTAATAAACATTCGGGAATCACGAGTTACGGTCCTCTAGACCAAAAATGATCAACGGTATCAACCCGATTAAACAAAATTTGGGTACTATATCAAACTAATTGACACAAACATCTATTCTATCGTATAAACAAAGAACTTCATTTGGAGGCACCAGTATTAGATATATAGGGTATGGTTTTATGTAGCACTTACAGAACGCAGGTCCCAACCAGGTAATTTTCCATATATTGAAGCTTTACGAATTCTCTCTCGCTTTCCTTCCCAAAGTTCACCTGATAAAGCATCACCTTCCTTTAGCATTCCACCATTGGCCTGGTGAACATCACAATAAATAAATAGAAGGTTCAACATTTAAAACAGGAACAGGGAAAGGAAGTCTATATTCTATATTAAACACGTATTCACCCTTGGTTGTGCATCTGACGAATCTTGACCAGCCCCTTTGAGAGGAAGGCCTGGAGGTGCCTCTCCCTTCGCTGCAGCAGCCTGCATATATTATTAAGTTGAGCATTAAAATGATTAATGAAGGGTAGAGAAACAACACCAAACAGAACACATGCAATATCAATATATTGGCTTTCAAACCTTAGGTGCCTTTATAAGTAAATGAAGTGCTTAGGACAAGAACAAGAACAAGCACCAAAAATATCAACTCAACTGAGTCAGTTGTTTCAATTTGGCCAAAAAAAAAAAAATATATTTCAACGACCAGAAAGAGTTTCAAAATGGCAAAAACACACAAAGTAATTGCTTTCTACAAGTTACCGATCAAGAAATACTCACCCTTACTTCCTCCATGGCAACAGTACTTGGAACACGACGATGTTCCTTTTTACGCGGGACTGCTGGATCAGGAATGCTTTCCATTTGAAGTCCTGGGTCAGCCGTCACGACCACCCTTACCCATTCAAGATCAGTGTCCAGCCCAGTTCTTGGGGCCTCAGCCAGAATATCATCAAATGGATCACTCAGTGATTCAAGAGATGAAGTACAATTCTCCACTGAGAGGCTTACATTGACAAGTTTCACCTTGACCTCTGACTTAGGAGTCATCGCTTGATCGATTGCTTGGGCAGTGGATAACGACATTCGGTCAGCACTGTTGCGATAAACCTCCTGAGTAGTCCATAGTGGATAAGCCCATGGAGGTGGCTTATGCAAGAATGCGTCCCCGTTGGCCAAAGGAATGCCCCCTTTCGAAAGCTTCTGGGAGTTAGATGTATCTTTACCACTGCCACAACAAATTTCAGAAAAACAAAAAGAACAATGGGAGAGTGTTATCACGTTAAGTTATACTCTTGGTACGATTATCGGGACACAGAAAAGAAGGTAACTTCCTAGTAAAAGTAGCAGATTAGTATATTTTTAATAAAAAAACAAAAATTTACCTGGGTGTTTCTGCTTTCAAAACTTCTACGGAGATCATGTACGGCGCCTTTTCCCTAGAATTCAAAAGAATGGATTCGTCTTCAGGAATATGAACAACACGATAAACTCCTCTCCCCATTGGAAAACAAATTCCTGGAAGGTTATTGAGAAAAAATTTAATATCTGATAACAAAAACAGTTACCACAACAGAATCACTATATATGATATTAAAACAGGAAAAATGCAAAAATGATTCCAAAAGCTGAAGTTTAGATGGCAAAAAGATTGGACCACATGATCTCTCAAGGGAGAAAAGACGAGTCCAAGGAAATCCTATATAAGAGAGGAAAATAAATGATAAAGGTGAAACAAGAGTGGGAAAAAAAAAACCAAACAAGAGTGGAAAGGATGCAATATGTTCTAATAATCTAATCAGACAAAACAATGACCAACATCTGCCATACACTGAACTTACGTGAGCAGCAGATATAGTAAAAAAAGGACATACTACTTTTTTAAGACAAGAAACATGATTTAGCTCCAGCAACATAGAAATGACTATAAAATTTCACATACAATTTCAGAGAAAAGAATACATGACGAAAAAAAATGTATGCAAGCTCAATATATTTGAGCTACACAAGTAAAGTAAACTTTTGAATAATATCTCCTCTTAAGATCTAATTTCAGAAAATACCTCCGGTGGTTTCAGCTTCAGATAAATGGAAATTGATCTCTGCAAGAGACTAAAACCAAACAGAATAACATGAAATCTAGTCAGTTGCTAGTAAGGTATAATTTAACACCTAAAATTTAAAAATCAATATGGACAGAAATGATCACCTCCCGAAGAGCTATCTTCCGGTCTTCAATGGGAAAGATATCTACCAAACCATATGATGTTTCACATAACGCTTGTACAAACTCCAAGGACTCGTGGTAAGCCCCTTTCCTGAAATGTGATGCGGTATTGTTAGGTAGTGGGGGCTTACCAGATGGGGTATCATCCCGCTGTTTAGGTGAACCTGGCCGCTTCTGCAATGGTTAAATAAGAAAGATTGGTATGAGTAGAATCAAGCACCTATGACAGCAAAGAATGCTCGGTATAGATAAATAATCAATTGCAGTCTAACAACAACCCTGTTTCAGCCTAAATTTACGTCAAGTAAATTTCACAAGAAGTCGATTTATATGAGTATATCCAACAAGATCTTGACAAATGAATCTGAAGATAGTGATCGAAAGAAACGAGAATGTCAAAACAGTGCAGATAAAACTAGTATTTGCAATAAGACAGAAACACAAAAGACCACAAACCTCCTTGTGTTTCTTTGATCCGAATAGTTCAGAATCTTCAACAGACTGGTCACGATCTCTGAACAATTTACGGAAAAAGTTCTCTGTCCCAGGACTGCTTTCAACTAAGCCATTGCTGCTATTATCAATTTCTGAAGTAGGTTTTGCATCTTCTGGATGTATACGGAATAATCTTTTGAACAGAGAAAATTCTGGAGATTCATCACCCTCACTTTCATTCCCGTCATCGGCATTGACAGTGTCTTTCTTGTAGTCAGGCTTTTCCTTAAAGAATTTTTTAAAAAAACCCTCCCTTTCATCCTCTTCACCAGATTTATCATCAGCAAGCACTATTCCATTGGTCTCATTTTTTTCATTACCATGTCTTTTGTCCTCAAATTTTTCCTTGAAAAGTTTCTTAAGGAACCCATCTTTGTCCTCATCATCCATTGCTTTAGGAACTTTCTCTTCCTCGGTTTTACTGTCACGGAATAGTTTCTTGAAGAACCCTTCTGAGTTTGGATTTGACTCCTCATCTTCGTTTTTATTCTCCCGCAATAACCGCTTGAAGAAACTCTCTGAGTTTGCACTCAACTCCTCTTCATCGCCTTTACTATCTCGTAACAACCTCTTAAACAGCCCATCTGAACTCGATGTCAATTCCTCGTTTTCTCCTTTACTACTTAGGAGCCTCTTGAAGAACCCCTCGGAACTGTTTGTTATGTCGTCGTCTTCTGACTTACTGTCTTTCATAAGGCGCTTAAAGAAACCGTCTGAGTTAGATGTTGGTTCATCACCGTCACCTTTGCTGTCCCTCATGAGCCTCTTAAAGAACCCTTCCTTCTCATTCTCCTCATCATCTTTGTCAACTGACTTTCTAAACATTAAAGCATCTCGGACTTTAGGACTTGGGATAAGTTTCTTAAAAATCTTATTGTCCTCGGCAGGTAATTGACTAACATCATCCTGCATGTTGGTCCCGGGCGAAGGTGAAAATGACAAAGACTTCTGGGTGGGAGGAGATAACTTCAACGAGAAGAGCTTCTGTTTTGATGACAAAAGTCTACTTAGGACCTGATTCTTGCCCCCAGGGGTTGAGACCTCATTCTGCGGACGCATAAGAGGAGACCACTCACCCATCAAAGTAGCTGCAATTTGGCACTTCTCTTGAATCCTGCTGATGCCTTCATTATCGTCAGAATCCTCCAGCTCAGCCAACAAAAACCAATGCACTTTCAGTGCGATTTTCAGTGACTTGGCACTGATATCTATTACAAACTTATCAAGCGATGGGCTTGGTTTGTGAACCATCATGTAGCAAATCTGGAACAGATAACTCTCAATACCTGATAAGGGAAGCGTATACATCCTATTGCATAAGTAGTCCCTAACACCAGCATGTGGGTGCTTGTACAGATAACTGACTGCAATCCACTCGCAGAAGAAAGCAGAATCGAAAAACCTAATAAGCCAACCATTAGAACCGGAATCGCCGATGAGATTACTGTGTGAGGTAATCTCACGAGGTGACTCAGCCGAGTCTCCTCGGACCAGAGATAGGAACCGTCCCATCGGCATTTTTGTGCTGATCAGCCAAGCGTAAAAAGCCCTAGCTCACAGACGCAAATCATGCGTCGAGAAGACAGATCTAGGAGATTCTTCGACAAATCCAGACCAGATTAAAAAACTTAACGAAGTCTCTCTCTGATAACTAAACCCTGAGATTATCAGTAAATCTTCACTCAAAAACCTAATCGCCTGTCTATAACCGCCAAAAGCTCAAATCCCATTGCCCAATCGACGAAATTTTGGTTTTAGAAATGCTAAGCTTTCCCACCCAGCAAACCTAATCGCGAAAAAAACACAGCAGATAGAGATTTCTCGTATCCTACTCAATCCAATCTCCGGAAACCGGAGGCGATCGGGAATTTCCCCAGAGATCAAACTAATCTCACGGAAGAAGAGCCTAGCGATCAGCTAATTCAAACATAACCCGTTCTTCTGGGATTGTCTGCTTGAAAAATCTATTCAAAAGCAGAGCAGAAACAAGTAGCCGAACGACAAGAACCGATCGCCGTCGTCTCTGCCGGAAGCGGTTGTCGTGGATACGGTCGTCGTCCTCGGCTGTTGGTGGCAGACAACGAGAGAGAGAGAGAGGGGAAGTATAATTATTGTTCGCAATACTTCGAAATTATTTTAACTTTTTTCTTTTTTTTAAGTAATTTAAATTTTGTTCTTTAGTAGTACTAATTAATTATTTATTATATTTTTTGTCTTGGTGAGGGAAGGCATCTAACGTGCGCTGGAAAGTCCACGCGATCGGAAAGTTGAAAATCTTCGTGGGATATAAACATGCTTTGTCCACACCGGACATTTGATTAATCATTACATGAGGTTTTGAATTTTAAATCTGATAAGCTAATTAACTAATCACATGAAGAAACCGGAAGTATTGTGAGGAAAAAGAAAGATGAGGGTTAAACTGTAATTAGCTTAACAATTTGAAAGCCAAAAAAGAACGTAAGGATTGGAAAGAATGTTTCTTCTATGCTTTTTGGATTACTAAACATGTTGCACAATGTTACAAATACTATAAATAATTTTTTTATAATAAACTATTTCTTCACAAAAAAAAATTATAGAATCAAATTTAACCAAATTAAGAATTTGTGTTAGGAAAATTGATACATAAATGCTTAACTAAAGATACAATATCAAATTTGACACACGATATCATTTTTTTCCTTTTTTTGTGGATCAAAACTGGGATCTTTACATAAATCTCATGAACATAATATGGTGCAAAGCTACTGCATCATACATAATTTTAGAGGTATCGTACAGTTTGTGCATATGTATATTTCACCTCTCTCATATATAAGGCCATTAAGTCCATACCCGGTTCCTATTTGACAAATGAAGTAATACAAACCATTCTTTTTATTTGGCGGGTTAAATACGTGAACAATGAGTGGATCATTTGCATTATAAGGTATAATGACATTTCAACCTAAATTCAGATAGCTTTTACTTTTTGTGACTATAATTTCTTACAACTACATTTTGCTTTCACAAATTACAGAATGACTATAATTCGACCCAACTATTTTTCTTTTCTTTCTTCAGAGACATTCAATATTTGTTCTTATTTACGATCATGAGAGGAAGAAAAAAAACATATAATCAGAGATAACCTTATATAAAAGGACCAAGATAACCTTAAATTAAAGGACCAATGTGCGGAACAGAGTAGTGACATATATCGAAAGAGAAACTAATAAAGAAACCGGGATGGTCTCAAACAGAAAACCCCAAGACACACAAAGCTAAGTCTGAAAAAAACCTAAACCATTTCATACAGCCAAATCTAACTGGTGAAAAAGGTCGAGGCTTTCAAACACGAGACAAGAACAATATGAAGAATATGGCGCTGAATACGGTTGTGAACGAGATCGGGATCAAGGAAGATCCGTCGTTCCCTGTGGACGGACTTGGAGCTAGACTTCCGGCTGCGCCGGGTCCAGCAGCAGCTCCTCCTGGAGCCAGAGCTACAAAAAAAAAACGATTCCAAATTGAGAAACTTTAAACGCATAAACATCTCAAAAATTGAAAATTATACCACAGATTCAATTATTAGACAAGTCTTTAAAATTGTGTGTAACACATCAGAGATAACGAATCTTAGTTATCAAAGTCGGAATCTTTTTATAATATAAAGGGTTTTATATACAAACAAATTTTTGACAAGTCTCATATACAAGCTAGAGACAGTAAGATCGGTGTTTTAAAGTATAGATAAACAGAAGTACGGAACCCAGATGGTCTCAAATGGCATTTAAAAACAATAAAAAAAAAACAATGCATGAGACAAAAATTAAGAGTAAAAGATTAAGAAAAAAATATATCAACAAAGGAAAAAAGATAAATACCTGGAGCAATGGTAGGAGCAACAGACACTGCAAAAAAAAAAAAAAAAAAATTATATAAGCATTGTCAAGTTAATCAATGGAAGTATTTTCAAAATCCAATCTCAAATATTTTGCAAATTCACGAAATATTTCCTTAAATAAACTGAAAATTATTTTAAAAATGGTGGATCTAAGAAACCGCTTACAAAAACCAAGAACAACAAACTGAGATCCAAAGAATCGTAAGAGATCTAAGCAAGGAAAAGCCAAAAAGAGGCTAAGAAATCAATAGATCTTACATCCACAATTAGTGATAGAAGGAGCGTGAAGCTTGCATGCGGCGGGAAGAGTAGAAGCCTTAGTGATGTTCAAAGTAACGCCGAGAGAAGCGCTGCTTTTAAACGCCTCACAGAGACACTCTGCGTCTGTCTTAAGCACCGTCTTAAGCCCGGAGCAACACGACCCTGTCGGCTTCGCGTCCGTGCCTCCGCTCGAGACGAAGGACAGACAATCCGCCATGTTGAGTATGAGGGTCGAACAGTCCACAGCCGGCGCCGGAGCCGCCGTGCGGTGGTGAGATGCGCCGTAAACGGAGGCGGATGAGATCGAGAGAAGGATGATGAGAAGCAAAGGGGTTGCGGTAGAGATGGATGTGGCCATTGTTGATTTCTTCTCGCTCTTGCTCTTTTAGGTGTTTATGTGAGAGAGAGAGAGAGAAAGTGGTTTTTAATGGAGGAAGTGTGGTGGAAACTGGAAAGAGTGAGAAGAAGGAGAAGAAAGGGGAAGGCGAAATTTGTAGGTCGGTTGCTTTGGGTGAAGCGCAAAAACGATGACGTTTTGAATACGTGTCATGCATTTCATATGGATGCGTTATCGTGGGGTCTTCACGAAGAGACCTGCCCTTTCATCTTTCCTTCCTTTGTTGTTTTTAGTTTTACTACTCCATGTCACTTTTTTTATCTTTTTTTTGGTTCACTTTTTTTTTTTAATCTATTTCGAGAAATTTATAAGCTTTTCTGTTCATACTACGATCAATTATAAATGCGTTTCCATATAGTTCTCTTGTTCATACCTTTCCTTTTTCTTGTTCATACTTTGACTATAAGCAGCCTTACGGAAATTTTATTGATAATCAGATATTTTTCATTTAAAATTATTATCAATAATCAGTTATGATTAAAATCACAATGCAAAAGAAAAATTAATCATGATTAAAATCGTAAATTAAAAACTTGAAGTTACAAATCTCCATTAATTGGTTTCCCACTTTCTTGAAAATGTTAAACTTCATTTAAGTAAACGTTTTATTTTCAAAACTCGTCTTTAAATGAGATGTGGTATTCTCAATTTGTATGTGGTTGTCGATCGACATTCCATGATGGCATGACTCCATTTATGGTGAAATGATTGTCATTTTCATGGTATTCATCATTTGTTATTAATCTTAGGCTATTTTTTTTGGCTGCATAAATATTTTGTTTTGGAAAACAACATTACCTCTGTATAATGTTATGATCTGCCTCTGTAGTTTGATTAATTATGATCTTCTAACCTTTCATAAGCTACTGTACTAATGTATGAAATGGAGTCCGTACAAAAAAAAACTAAATACGCTTGAAAACATTGCTTAGCATATCAATACATCGCATTTCATGTTGATTCCAAATGTACACAAGTTGCCCTTAGCCCCTTAGTATTGGGAAATGGCGATTCTTACGATATTTCACACGTTGCGCTTCCCATATATAACCACTAGCTGGATTTAGTTTGAGAGATATGTTGATTCATTCGAGTTAATCGAATGCCAGTTCTTCGTCGAAAGAAATTACGATCCAAAAGTGTTGTAACTTTTTTTTGGTTAAATAAAGTATTTGTATTGAAAGATCTTTGATAAGAAACTACATGAAATTTTTACTGTAAACTATTTTTAGTAAATAGAAAAATAGTTTATTTAGATGTCACGGTTCACCTAAATTGAAAATAACTTCTTGGTTTGTTCTAATATTTAATTTGGAAGGTAGAGAATAATAAATGACACATGCATGACTTACTCTTTACTATTTACTCTTTGGTTCCACACATGCATTTATATTCGTATGTAGGATGATTTTCCATTGTATGTTAAAAGCATCAAATCTTATTTCTGAAAGTATAAAAGATTCTGATTGATGATTCGGACGACGTGGAAAGATCACAGAATCAAAACTATGCGGATCGTGAAAAAAGCTATCGACTTGAAGGAATATCAACGGTAAGAAAAACAATTCTTTCTCTGTTACCTTTTTAGCAATCTAATCTTTACGATAATCCATCTTAAAACTTTTTGTCAAAATATATAAGATATTAAAATGTGTAAATTATACAACCAATTTTAATAGTTGAAGAATTCATTTTAAAGTTGAAAAACTAAAATTTAACTAAGTGATGGAAGGATAGTGATTTTTCACAATTTGCCTTTGTTACTTTAAGTTAATGATCAATCTATTCTTATCTAACATAATTTTTTCTAATCATTTCTATTTAGTTATTCGTAGACGTCTCTTTGATGCCAAAAAATTTGAATTTCTATAGATTTCATGAATTAGTTTACTTTAAAAAAAAAGCACTTAAGATTTGAGTCTTTACATAAAGTTGATATGGGATTTTCCTGTTTTAAAAAATAAAAGTTCACAGCATTACCCTATTATCATTAATCATCAAAGAATCCAAGGTTTTTGCAAACCTCTTTTCTCTTTGTTTTGGGTGGCTTTGTTTACGTATGAATGAAAGTACAAAAGTATAACAAAGGTACCTTAAATGCAGTATTTTTAACCCGTAAAAAAAATGTTTTGGATCTATGGAATTGTAATTAAAGACGTAATGATTGGGCCGTGAGCCGGAAGACCATGTTAAACATGGCCCAATAACTCTTTACTCTTTCTAACAGTGGCTGGCTCGTTCCCTGGCTCGTTGATGAAATTAGGCCTGAATTTTTTGGGAATTGAGACGGGAATTAACAGATAAGGAATAAGAATGAAAATTTCGGAAATCTGAATATATTATCCAAAGTATTCCCACAAAATAACAGGAGGGAAATTTACGGATATGGGATGGGAACGGAAAATTCGGGAATCAAAACATATTATCCATAAAATTCCAAAATAAATATAATCGGGAAAGGGACGAGAAAGGAACGGAAAAGGGACAGGGAAAATTTTCAGATAATTCGAATAATTAGACTAAAATCAATTTTTGTTTTCTAAAAAATAATTATTTGTTAATAAATTGGAAAAATTATTATTTATTATTAAAAAAATTAAATTAACTGAAATCTCTAAAATTTCATTTTATATAATTACCCAACGGGAAGTTCGGGTAATCTCATTTCCGTCCCTACCCTTTCCCTTACTCATTCAAATATTATTTTCAAATCCGAATGAGAAATTATAGTTTCCCATTTTCGAAAAGTTCGGGAATTTCGGGACGGATACAGGACGGGATTGGTTACCCTTCCAAAAAAATTCAGATGAAATACTTAAAAGACTACCCCATAACTTCCATCATATTTCAGAATTGCCCCATAAGAAACGAATTGTAACTAACAGTCCTCAATCTATAAGAGAAGAAATCATTTCAATCTCCCCTTCATTTTCGGTGTTCCTAAAATCCAGCGAAAACTTCCCTTGGTCTCAACTCAGGTCCATTCCCATGGACTTCTCCGTCAAACCTCCCGGCGGCTCACCTTCTCCGTCGTCTTCCACCTCTTCCTCCACCCCTCACCGTTTCAAATCCGCCGGTACACCCACCGCAACTGCCGCTGTCGTCTCAGGGATCTCCTCCGATCGGGATCCGATGCATTCCTGGTGGGAATCAGTCTCTAAGCAGCGCTCTCGCATCCTCTCTCTTTCTTCTCTCCTCTCTGAGATTTCTCAGTCGGAGGACGGTGACGGAAGTCCGATCTCCTCTCTTGCCGATTCCGATAGGCCGGCGCTATCTCTCCTTTCCTCTCGCGCTGCTTACTCATTGATCTCGACGTCTCTTTGCAATCCGGCTTCTGGTTCCGGATCCGACCCGCTCTGCCAGTGGCTCTACGAAACATATCTCTCATCCGATCCACCCCTTCGTCTTGTCGTCCTCTCGTTCCTCCCGTTACTCGCCGGAATGTACTTATCTCGAATTCATTCCTCCGATTCGTCGTCTCTTCCTTCTCTCTCCGGATTCGAAGCTGTGCTTCTCGCAATCTACGCCGCAGAGGTCAAAGCCCGCGCCGGAAAACCTATACTCGTACACATCCCGGATCTCTCTCAGCCATCTCTCTACCACACGCCGCGAAACGGAATTGACAAATCGCATGATCCCAATCCAACCGCCTCCGTCGGAGTCTTGTCTCCGCAGCTCGAGCCTCAGGTTGCGGTCAAGTCAACGAAACGTGCCAGCATCGTTGGCGTGGGACTACAATGCTATTTCAAGGAGATCTCACAGATGCCGGGTTGGTCCAAGCTCGAATTCTGTAAATTCGCTGCTAATTGGGCTGGTCAGGACTGCGATTGCAAGGAAAAGATGGACGGAGACGAAGACAAAGTCCTAGCACTAACCAACGGTTTTGCAGATTCCTCGTCTCTCAATGGAAGCAGTGGACGGAGCCTTGAGATAGAGGAGGATTTTGAGAGATTAGCTATCAGAGAGAAGGAAGAACAGCTTAGCTCTAATGGCGTGGAAGGAGAAAGCGTGAGGATTCCACTTCCATGGGAGCTGTTTCAGCCCACTCTACGGATCCTAGGTCACTGCTTGCTCAGTCCATTGAATCCTGAAGATGTGAAAGATGCAGCTTCTAATGCAGTAAGATCATTGTACGCAAGAGCCTCTCATGATTTGAACCCACAAGCAATTCTAGCTACAAGGAGTCTAGTTAACCTTGATACAAGCGCACGAACCGCTGCAAAGACTGTAACTGCAGAGACTGTCAATGGCTCCTCAAATGCTAACACTCCCAGCAAGTCGAAGAAACCCGAGATTCTTCTGGCATCAAAGTAAGCGTGTCTCCTTCATTCTTGAATTGTTTTGTTTTGTGTAGGCTATGTATAGTTGAATTTGAGACAAGTGAGGGGAAGAAAATGCATTATTTGTGGGTTTTTAGTGTGTTATGATACTCGAGTTGTTTTTAGATCTTTTGGGGATGGATTTGGTTTGGGTTAGAGAAGTTTGTGAGTAAATTGAAGGCAAGTAATTTGCGTTTGGTGGATGATCTTAGTGCCGTGCTTGTATCATCTTAATTCAACTCTCTTTTGCCAATGGTCCTATCATATTCCGATTTTATCATATATCTTATTCTTGTGTTCGTCGTCAAGACTCTTAGCCAATTAACTGTTCGTTTTTGCCGTAGTCATTTGAGAAAACATTGACTAGAAAATGTTATTTTTAGATTGATTTTAGGAAAAATACTCATTCGAAGTTAAACCTTGGATGCAACCAACTCGGAGTACAACATTCTAAAGAAAACATTGCATATTAAACATCAAAAGAAGTGATTAAGGTTAGCTTATGTCTCTTCAAATCTAAAAGATGGCCAAAGATGTCTTCTGTGAGTGCCTTTGATCTCTTGTGTGTAGACATCAAGTCTTGGCCATTCAAGAGGGTTAGTCAATGCCTTCAAACAGGTTTTGAGAATTACTCTCAAATACAACATCAGTCAATCCAAGGTTATCTAAACACGCCATTGCCCATGTTAGAGCTGTTGCTTATGCCCCCAAGTTGTGAGTAGGCTTTGGCTTCATACAATTTTATCATCCCTTTAACACCCAGCCAATACCAGACAATTCAGAATTGCTAGTCCAAGAAGCATCAATATTAAATTCGAATGTACCTGAGAGGCTGAGATTGTTTTGCACATCTTTTAGTATTGTTTGCAGATGATAAATGATTATGGTTAAAACAATCTCGTTTCGTTTCAACGAAATCCTTTTTCCCTGGGTTTATAAAGTAAATACCAAAAAATGGGAGCCCAAATTGGGAAAAGGCCCAATAACTAATAAATCCAAAAAGCCCAAAATTTTCATTTGCGTGGCATCCATAATTTGGAGATTCCACCTAACTATTTTGTTGGTTTTTCTACTTTCTTAAAGTAACTAGCGTGACCACTCGTCTCTCTTATCTTAAGAGACTACAGTGATTTGAGTCGTCCGTAATGGTTTCCGAATTTAAACCATTTCATTTGAGAATCTCTAATTTTGGAAGTTGTGTATGCAAAACATCATGTGACTATGTTGTGTATATACCTTGGATAATGATTATAGACTGTAGCTTCACCGGTAAATCCACAGAAAGTCTAACTTCTCTAATCTATGCATTGACCTAACTACGTAGATTAAATCTTCAAATACTTTGAATGATCTGTATAAAAAACAAGTGATTAAACTACACATTTTATTTAATTATGAATTGATAATCATAGTGATGGAAATTATTTTATTTGCCTGGTTAATATTAATTAAATAAAAAACAGTTTCCACTTTACAAAGGCAGATTGTATGAGGAGAAACAAAGCATAACATAATGACTTTCAAAAGAAATTAAAGCACTTGATGGAGATCAGATTACCTTTCATTAATCTGACATAATCAAACACTTTCTTCCTTGAATAGTTTGTTCATGCAAATACTTTCCTTACACGAGTGCATAAACAAATGACAATTTTATATATGTAATACATTTTTGTTACAAGTACAATATTACACTTGAAAAATCAAAACGTAACCATCAACCACAAAATGCTATAACAACAAGCTTATTATATAGACCAAATGATTATTAACCAACCAAATCTTGAATTAAAACCAAACCGCAAATTAACTTATGTTTTCGTATATTCTCTTAATTAATTGATAGCAGAGCAAACCCTACGAATCTCCCCATCTGAACCAGTCTTAACTTCTATGAGACTCATCTTGATCATCGACCTCGCGAACTCTGATCCGAACCTCAGAAACGGGAAGCGTAAGCCTAAAAGCCTTTCTATGATGGCTCGGGTCTCGGGATCACTCCATAGGACTAGATCGGATTGGAGAACCACGCGGCTTGACCTCACATTCCTTAGGAACGATGTGTCGAACCTACCAGCACTTCCGGCGTCTAAGTCGACTCGGGTCGTTGCATCGCCGTTTTGAGGGCATCGAGCCTGAACCAGTGGTACGAAACTCGGGTCGATTGATGGGTCGGGTTGTCCTGTTCCGTTGAAGTTAAAGAATCTGCCTCTCACCAAACCGCAACCAGCAGTTCCTATCGTGTGTCCTCCTAGTTTAAGTCAAAACCAAAATTCGATTAACTAGCTAAACCAAACTGAAACTAAAGTTCTCGAGCCACCGAACCGAGTAACCCAAAATGCTGAAATTTTCCACCCAAATTAACCGAACCGAGTAATCCATTAGTTCCAAAACTAAAACGTTACTAATGGATTGTTTTTGAATAATCCTCGATCAAGTATGTATGTGCAATAGCAACGTACCGACAAGAGTTACGAGGTCCAATGTGTTGAGTGTTTTAGCAGCGAAGTCTCGCTTTTGCTTGTCGACAGAGTCGAATGGTCCGGGCAAGATCACATCTGAGGCTTGCGAGATTCGGCCGTCCAGGCGTCCTAATGGCACTCTCCAGCCTTGTCCACCGGTCTGCATCGATCACCCAAGTTTCAATTACCGTTACACATTAATTAAATAGTTACATACATGTAACATTTTTATACGTGCGTGTGCCAATTTAAACCAAAAACAAATAATTTTAAAATTATGTTACCAAAACGACGACGTCGCGAGCGGCAAGGGTGAGAATATCAGCACAAGAAACGGTTCCAGGACAAGCATCCTCAAGCCTAGCCTTAGCCTCTTCAATAGCTTCAAACCCTCTCAATGAACGATTAGGAATGGCGTTTCTCTCCGTGGTGTTACCAGCGAGGAGAATCGAGCCATCGCAGCCGCGAACAAAGCAATCGTGAAAATGCATACGCAAAATCCCCGGTGCATTAGCCGGGTTAGACCGGACATGAGATCGAACCACCGATGACACAATAGACTCTACGTTTCGGCATCTATTCCCATAAAACCCAACACGTGGTGTTCGACCACCACGACGGCTCGAGCCACGGTTTCCTTGTGCAGTTACTGCTGCAACCAATACTAAAAACGTTACTAGACTGAATAGTAAATCATACCCACGACCCATTTTGTGTTTTTGTTTAGTGTATAAGAAAATATTTCGAGCTTTGTAAATGTTGTTATTGTTTGTTGTGTGTTTTGAGTTTGGTGTTAAAGGGTTTGTATATATAGGCGAGAAAGTCGTAGCTTAGGAGCAAGTTCGGCACACGAAGCCAAAACTAAGGGGAATAATATTATTCTACAGTTGATTGAGTTAATCTTTAAATAACAATTAGTTGCATTATGGTGTAGACGAGACGGTCCATTCAACACATATGTATGTAACATACGTATTTTATCACTGTTATATTTTTCCTTGTGAGCGAAGTTATCTTCGTTTTAAGTTGTAGATGGTGGAGAAGAGAATCGAAGTTTGATCAATTAGTACCTAAAACCAGATCATCTATGGAGTCATGGACCCATCATTGTTGTTAAACGATGGAAAACAATACATAAAATTTTCTCAAAAAAAAAAAAAAAACAATACATAATTCCTCTATTATACAATAAAGTGTCTTATAACTACAATTTTTCAAATATATATTTACAAATTTATACAATATTCATATTAATAAACTGAAACAAATTTATGTTTCTAATTAATATACTAAAACAATAACTGAATTTTGATTAAAGTTTTAGGATTATAAATACAAAACATACGGAGTATTTTTTATGAAATTTTTTAATTGTTTAAAACAATATTTTTTAGAAAACAGAGAATACAGATCTTTTAGAAAAGGTAGTTTAAGATGTTTTAGCTAAAACATTTTAAACTAGTTGGCAAGAAACAAAACAAGATCAATTAGTGTGTTTTCGCTTTATTTAGTGAGATTGAGGAAATTTGTAGTTTATTAATGGATTTACAGTTAACATATGTCAAAGAAATGAAAGAAAAAAAAACTATCAAATCTTTTCAAGAAACACGAAGATGAGATTTTGTAATATATATATAAAAGCAATTTATTTATGAAATAAGGTATAATTCAATTGGTTTAAAAGCAAATCTCTGATACCAATTGTTTATGAAATAGTGATGTTTTATTTGGGTCACAAATATTGCTACATAGATTAGATCGATCAATTGCGTGGCGATAATATTGTTTCAAACTTTTTGGTCAGAACAGTTCTATGGTTAAGGATAATGAAATAGTATCGGCATAGTTGACCTTTTAAAATGATTAGTTTTATCTGTTAGATAACATCTCTTTCTATTGTTTGGATTAGTCTACTATTAATTCTTTGAAGAATTAAAAAATTAAAAGTATTCACCGCCATGGAATCTTTGAACTATCGGACAAGAGGCTTGTGCATGGGGAAGGTACAAAACGAAGAAAATAGGGAAATGATGGCTCTAATTATTTGATTTTAGAGCAATCACTTCCCTGAATCAAAGTAATTTTTTTTTGGAACAAGTGAATATATATATATATATATATATATATCAAAGTAATAAACGAGTAACAATATATCTCCCCATTATCATTATACTATTCACAGCTGGCTTGCATATGTGTTAATTTTCGGATGACGAAAACAAATTTCTGCTGACGAAAAAACGTGTGTGGCCGTTAAATTACAAGTTGAATGCATATTTAATATGTTTGCCTTGATAAACAACGTATATGAAATAATGATAAAAACGTCTATGAAATTATGATAAACATATGAAAATCTTAACAATTTTTTCATGGAAATTTAACAGCAAAATTTAAAAACATGAAGAAAATGTTATACATTAGGAAATAGATAGTTTATATTATTGATTGGGAAAAGGTTATACTAGCCGTTAGAACGTAGAAGAAAAAGAAGAAGCATATACTCGCTTTAATCGACAGTGGATGAGAATGTCTTTTCTACCACCAAGAGACAACTTCGATGCCATAATATCATTGACTCGCTTATTTTTCTTTATTGTCAAAGTCAACCATTTCGATATCTTATTATCTCTTACTAATATTATTCCATGAATCATTTTGCTCCAATGATTAGATTCATTTTTGTACAGTGAATTCAAACTGATTCATTAAACCTATATTTTTTAAACAAAAATTCAATCTTTATTGACTTCACGTATTTTTAAATTTTACTTTTTAAGTCATATTCAATTTAATTTGTTTTCATTTAAAGTTGGAGATTAAAAAAAAAGAGAAAAAAAAAGAGAGAGAAAAGAGTCAAAATTCACGTTTTTTTGTGTGAAGAATATCAAAATTCATGTTTCAACTTTAAGAAAGATAATTTTATACGGGAAAACTGTATAAATAATGTAATTAATGAAACTTTTTTAGAAATAATTTAAATTTTGTACTATCGGTCCACTTAAACAGATTAATTTTCCAAACTTAAGAAAACAAAAAGAGAAAAGATGAAAATTCATTCACCATCGACTACCTATATATGACATTTTTTTTGCCTTAACTAGTCACCAAATTTTTTAATCGGAAATTAGACACCAGCTAGTATTTTACAAAATTTGAACGGTAGTTTGATCTTAAGAAAAAAGTCATCTTAAAAATCATTACATCGAACTGAAAATTACTGTTTTTATGTAAACTCAATTGGTATGTTATTTAATGAATTTGCTACTCACTGTACTCTGTATATATACATTTGTATCTATATAGTACCTATATGCTCCGTCATTTCAAAATAAATTTGCATAATTAATTATACTATATGGTTTCTCTATTCTTATATGTATATATAACTAACTATATAAGACGATAAATATATACATAAATACAACTAAATAAGCAAAGAGGATACACATAGCTTCTTCTGAGTGATTTAAAAACTTGTTGCGTTATTTCCTCACACTCACATCGACGTAATTTAACACATAATTTTCACACCTAAAACCGAATCATCATAAAAATGCTAACCCGATTTATTAGTTACTTTTTTAAGTTATTCTTAGAAATCTGGAGAGACTATTGGATTATATAATCTCCATTTTTATTCATTACTTTATATATCATCATCATATTAGTTGATTCTATATTTTAAGGATTAACCGCAGAACAAACCCTACGAATCTCCCCATCCAAACCCGTCTTGACCTGAATCAGACTCATCTTATACATCGACCTAGCAAACTCGGGTCCGAACAACAGAAACGGAAACCGTATTCCTAACAACCTTTCCACGATGGGCCGAGTCTCGGGGTTATTCCATAGGACCTGATCAGACTCGAGGACACCTCGACCAAACCTCAAGTTGTTGAGGTACGAAGTGTCGAACTGGCCTTCACTTCCCGTGTCCAGCGCGACACGAGTAGCGGGGTTGCCGTTGAGAGGACACTGAGATTGGATCTGAGGGATGAAACTTGGGTTTATGGTTGGGTCAGGACTTCCAGTGTTGTTGTAGTTGAAGAACCTGTCTCTAAACACACCACACCCGACCGTTCCTATCGTGTGTCCGGCTGTTATATACCAAAACCCTCTATGTCAATTACAAGGCAACTCGAGATCATTTCAAGTGATGTAATTTGTAATATATTGAAAGGAAGCAAGAAATCTATACCATGCTACGATAGATCAATTGACACACGTTTGGTAAAGTTATATTCGGAGTTTTTTTTTATTTCTGAAAGTTTGAAAGAAAAAAATAATTTAATAAAGAAATTTCTACTTTCATGAGTGTACATATTCAAAATTCATTGATTTTTAAAAATTCAAAAATTACACCAAAACTTGTTCATGAAATTGTATAGACGTAAACAACTAGTATGTGTTTGTTATTCACGTGTATATTTTGCAGAAATTTCTAAGAAAAAAAGTTCACATATAAAAACAAAATGGCAAATGAGCTATGGTAGTAAAAATCGATGCTTAAATCTAAATTGATTTACGTACCAGCAAGGACAACGAGATCTTGGGTGTTAAGATTTTTTGCGGCGAACCTCTGCTTCTGCACCTCAACGGAGTCGGTAGGTTCAGGCAGATCGACATTCGAGGCTAGTGAAACCCGGCCATCGAGTCGTCCCAATGGAACTGGCCACCATGGTCCACCGGTCTATATATGCGTATATTAAACTTCCATTTAATTACGTAAATTTAAAATCAATAAATAGACTTACAACAAAAAAATAATAATAAAAAAAAATAAAAAGAGTATAGGTTATACCAGAACGACGAAGTCACGTGCAGCTAGCGCGAGAATATCAGCACAAGAGACTGTTCGAGGACAAGCGATCTCAAGCTGAGTTTTAGCTTCTTCGATGACATTAAACCCTCTCAGCGATAGATTCGGAATCGCGGTTCTCTCAGAGTTAGGTCCGTCCAGGAGAACGGACCCGTCGCAGCCTTGAACGAAACAATCATGAAAATGCATACGCAAAATGCCCGGTGCATTGGCTGGATTTGTAATAAAGTTAGACTGTACAACGGACCGCACTATCGATTCTACATTCCAGCATGCACTACCGTAATACCCGATCCGTGGCCTCGGGAGGAATGCGTTCGCCTTTGTGGTTGCAGTTGCGGCTAGGACAAGGAGTAACGGTAATAGAACGTAGCGGGGATTCAAACTAGTAACACTTCCCATTTTATAGTTTCTATTTAGTAATACACTATTGATATGTTGAGTTGTAAAGTTTGAGATTTTTTTGTATGTATTTATAGTGTAAAATAGTAACAGATTCGTTGGGTTAAATGAGTAAGCAATGCCGGGCTACGCATTAACTTATTGGAGCTACGCTTTACAAGTAAAATTATAACTTTTCTATTATAGATTTGAATATGGTCCGTGTATGTACCAAACTACCTACATGTAGATTTGTGATTTTCTTCTTTGTTTTGTGTGTGTGTGTGTGTTTTTTTTATTTTTTTTGGCTATTGGCTTTATAGATAGTTTTGGAAAACCATTAGTATTAGTTGAACCTTAACAAAGAGTGGTTAGTGATTTAGTTATGTTACGAACAATAGACATCAACGTTTATATATATATATATATATATATATATATATGTCCAAGTTTATTTATTTACATCTAGTGTCTAGATACAAATTAATATATTTGAACTATCAATTTAATTAGTAAGATCGTACCACTTCAAATGTTATCAATCATTGATCAAATAAGTGGCAACATTTGACGATAAAAGTAGCAGTAAGAAAATTAATTTAATTTTGCACTGGTTTGCTGATTAGAGCTATATATCATTAATGTTTTAATTACATAAACCTAAATTCGTAAAATATTTAAATCATTTCATCAATGCATTTCTTAACAAATATAGTCACAATGCGTTATTTAAGACGCAACACATAAGAATTAACAAATCTGGATATTTTGACCAGACTGGGACACCTTTTATTAAATAGAGAAATATTAAACTCTTGAGTTTGGTTTGATAGCGAATGTTTGTCTATGGAATAAACTACACCTTTATCTGTAAGTCGTGCTGGGGAACACTGTAACTCAAATAATGTCCTTCTTGGGAAGGATCTATAAGGAAAATAAAGTATTATGAATAATATGTTTTAATTATATCTACCATATTAATTCTTCAATTCAAACTATTTTACAAAAAATTAAACAAATAGAAAAGTATGAATAAGACGGAATTTCTGCCATTTTCTGTGGTAATTATTTCAAAAGTATTTTTGTTATTTTCACGCGCTTTTCTTTGCACGAATGCATGCCAGGACGGTTTTTGAACGTCAATTATCAGAGCACTTACAAAATCATTAATATTATTTTCAAACCCACACAATCATTTAAATTACCCAAAAAGTACATTCTCTGGATAATCTTCTCTAATTTTTTAATCGATGGATAATCTTCTCAGTGTATTCTTTTTTTTTTCTCTCTAATTTTAAAGCTTCATTATAGAAATATGATATTAGAAAAAGTGATAATAAATAGGATGCCATGACTTGTCTTGGATTTTTAGTCCCATCCGGAAACCTAATATGGTTGTAATTCTAATCGATATTGTTCATCTTTTGTCTTAGTAGTTTTGTTATCTTGTTTATAAAAACTGTAGAATGGTGTCGATGATCGATGCTGGTCACATGATAAAACATTTGTTGAGGAAACCAATCTTCATAAGAATTCTAACTTTGATCAAAATATGTAATGTGTAACTACTGAAAATAATGAATTAAACGGTGGTGGTGGTGCCGTGGTGGAGATGATGACTCGATTGGATTGTGTCGTTCTTTATTTTTTTATTTTCCTTTTCACCATTATTGGACGGAAATAGAAAACAATAGAATATAAATGGAATCGTTGAAATAATAGACGTTTTACACGGATGTTGTCTTCTACTCAGAATGTTTCGGAGATGTCGAGTCGAATCACAAATTGACAAGACGCGTGAGCCACGCCATGTTACGTTATTATTTTTAAACAGAGAAATTTGGACTCAAGGTTATGCTAAATTGCTAACCATGCATAGAACCTACAGAAATATGCAATTTCAGGCGTATATATATAATGACTTTTTATTTATATATATGATTTTCTTATCTTGATCCTGTAAACAGTGTTTGTAAAATTCGACCATATTTATATATATAGTCAGTTTAATCAGATCTATGGTGATCGATCAAGGAAAAACCAGTTTTTTGTTTTTTTTTCATCAGTCCATGTTTATATATTTTTATAAAAATTGATAATTTAAATTTAAAGAGTACTGGCAAATAATATCATGCGATCAAATAAAAATATACAAGGTTAAATTAAAAATATATAGCTCATCTCAACTGATACATATATCATATATGTAGATTATTTGACTTGAAAATATTACCTTCTCAAGTTATCCAACTCGCTTTTTAAAAATATCGTGAAGAAGGCATCAATTCAAAATCTAATTAGTTCTGTGAAGTGTGAAAAGAATTGTTTGCTCATTCCTCTGTCTAAATCAATACAGCTTATACATTCACTTTGTGTATATATTCAAACTTAATACGCGTACATGCACCATATTAAGTATTAACTCTAATAGCCTATATAGGATTGCCAAAGTTCATTGAAACATTCGCACGGGGAAAAATAAAGTGAAAAATTTAAGATAAGTTTTGCCTGATTATAAATTATATAAGATCTCTTGGTCTCTAGCTCTCTCTCTCTCTTTTTTTTTTTTTTTGTATTGACTCATTATGAAGTATTACTTAGGTATATATTGTTATTATTTTTGAATTATACTCAAAAGTAAAAATAACATTTTTACAACTTAAATAAAAAAAATTGAACTTAAGTTACAGAGAACAACTGTCCTTGACTTTGTCTTCTAGAGAACCATGTTCTCAGTCCATCTTCATACCACAGGTATATTAATACGTTTAAACTTATTTTGTCAGCAAAAAAAGTCTTCAAGTATCTCATTTTTTTTTTACTTTGATTAAAATTGGTACATGATATAATTAACGAATCATTTGATGTATTGTAAAAGAGTTATTTTCAAGTAAACATGTATTGAAAAAAAAGTAAACATTTATATTGTCCGAAAACTCCATTTTGTGCACTTTCAATTAAATTATATTATATGTATTTGCACCGCTATGAATGCAATGATATTTTATGCAAATAAATTCATAACGGTCGTCGTGCAAATTGCATTAAAGCATAACGGCAGAAGAAGTTATGCAAAGGACGCCTTTCACTCAACGTATGACGAAATTAAAATGTTTTTCTAGCATATAAATTATACAACATAAGAAGCAAAAGTATGACCAAATTAACTCATTCTATTATTTTTATGAATCAACCAAGGTAAAGCCAAAAGAAATCGAATACAAAACACCTTATAGATACAATTTCATCAACCCACTTTTGGGTTTTTCTTTATGTCGTTTTCTATTGGATTATTTATTATTGAAACTAAAATTTCACTCGAAACAAGTACTTAGCCAGCCATGAAAGTTTAACATCATGCTAACCACTGATTTTAATCGGTTAATTAATTAACCGCGGAGCAAACCCTACGAATTTCCCCATTAGCCCCCGTAAGCACACCGATATTACTCATTCTGACCATTGCCCTCGCAAACTCAGCGTTGAAAGTGCTTCTAGGACTCATCAACTGTTGCACAATGGGTCTAGTGGCTGGGTTGGTCCAAAGGACCTGATCGGATTGGAGGACTCCACGGCCACGGCTTAGGTTGTTGAAGTAGGAAGTGTCGAAAGTGGTTCCACTTCCGGTGTCGAGATCAACGCGGACTGTGGCATCACCGTTTTGGGGACATTGTGTCTGAAGCTGTGCTAAAAATGTCGGGTCGATGGTTGGATCCGCTGGGCCTGCGGTGCTATTAAATAGCCTGTTCCTGAATACACCGCATCCTGCAGTTCCGATCGTGTGTCCTCCTGTTGTATTATATAATTGTTTTAGTTTATGTTGTTATTAATAATTATCCATTTTATAAAAAAATTTGCAAATCAGATTTTCCATGTTTTCGAATAAATGTTTAAATTACTCCGACAAATTAATTAAAATGGATGAATTCGGGTGAAAATTAGTCCTTAAGTGGTTTAGGACCTTTAGGTGTTAAACGTAGGGTATTTCAAGTATTTCACATTAGTCATGAAGAGTTTCTTGATTAAATAAAGGTCTTGAATATTGTGTAACTATACTGACCGGCGAGGACGACGAGTTCGCGGGTATTGAGTCCCAAAGCCGAGAATTTCTGTTGTTGAACGGCGACGGAGTCACCGGGACCAGGGAGATTGTTAGTGTCCGAAGCCCGAGAAACTCGACCATCTCTACGTCCGGTTGGTACTTGCCAATTTATTCCTCTCGTCTGCATGCAAATCAACCCATGCACGTAAAAACGTTGCTAACAAAAAAAATATTCTAAATGCATGTTAATATACTAATTATTTATGACTTACGAGGACGACGGAGTCACGGGCGGCTAAAGCTAAAATATCAGCACAAGAGACGACTCCAGGGCAGGCAGCTTCGAGCTGCGTTTTGGCGTTGTCTATGACTTCAAATCCACGGAGATTGAGGTTCGGACCGGCAGTTCTCTCAGTGTTAGTTCCCGAGATAAGGACCGAACCGTCACAACCTTGGACGAAGCAGTCGTGGAAATGCATTCTTAGTATTCCGGGTGCGATTCTTGGGTTAGCGCTGAAACCAGATGTCACGGCGTTTCGGACAATGGTTTCAGCGTTAGGACACGTGGTCGAGTAAAACCCAATCCTCGTACCACCAAGACCAGGCCTCGCTGCAGCTTGGCCATGGACCGAGATCACAATACAGCTAAGGAAAGTACTGAATAGGCATAATGATCTAATCAAACTCATGATCTTGTATGTTTATATTTTAGGGTTTATAGAAGATCACGTAAGAGAATTTAAGTTTAGTGAGTATAAAGTTAGTTCGCTCTAGACTACTATTTATAAAGGAGATTGACAAGTCAAAGAATGACCTGTACATGGGTCAATGAAACCGGCTATAGTGTTTGTGTGGATTAAATAAAACGTTGTGTGGATTAGATAAAACGACATCGTTTGTAAGAGATTCAAAACTCCGAAAGCGCGTGTTGTTTGGCCAGTGCGGTGTCCACTCGTTGACTTCAAAAGCTTTTTCTTTTGGATTTGGATTTGTTCGTTTTCATCATTCTATGAACTTGCATGATTGATTAATATTTAGTAATAGAAAATTTGTTTACGTAGGACTTTTGAATATTGTTATAAGGTTTTTAGAGAATAAACATATATATATATATATTGTTATAAATCAGGAGAATTGTTTGTATTAGAGAAATTTATAATACATCCACTTTTAGTAGGTATCTATCAATTAGAGGAATAGAACGAACACCATATTTCTTAACAAAGTGGACAAGTCTGCCAAGTGGTGTTCAATACGAAAAATATCCAATGGTTTACAAGGAGTATTTAAAGTAGTGGCAATTAATGAAATTACTTATATCCTGGTTCGTTATATATTATACTCCAGTTGTGGATTTTTGAATTTTATAATTTAAGTTAGATATAAGTTAGCTACCTACTAATCTTTTTTAATGATAATTAAGATAATTATTTTGTAAGAAAAATCGTTATAAGAATTATTAACTTTTGGTTGAGATTCACATACATTTCTTAAATGTTGATTGTTTTACCAATATATTTTGGAAACTGTAGAATATGTGATATTTTGTAGTGCAATAATCAAAAGAAAGATTAATGAACTCATATATATCATTTTTTTTAAGCAGAAAAAATTGACAATAGAAGCAAAGGGACGCAATATACCCAATATTTATCTTTTATGTTACAAATTAGGAACCTCATTTGGTTAGCAAGGATTCCTTTTCTGAGAGGTTAAATTATTGCTCCCGAATTCGAGTTTTCGGTGAAGAAAAATTGAATTACATATCTTAACATGTTTATCAAGTGTTGACCGTGGACCGAAAAGATAAAAGAACAAAAATTTGGAACTTTCTTGTTAACCAAAAAAAAAAAATTACGTAATTTTTTCCAAAGACGAGTACTATACTGATTTAAACATTGCTCGAGTTACATTTAATATAGAAACACGTAGATTACACGAAGAATCAGATAATCAAATTAAGCTAGATCGAAATTAAGTATCTTTAATATTCTCTCTGTTCAGAATTATTTGATGTTTAAAGTTTTTGCATACAGTTTAAGGATTTATTTAATTTTTATTTTTCCTATACTAAAAATATTATTTATAATCTATTTAAATATCATTCAGCCAATAAGAAGACAATCTGCAAAATATAAAAGGTCAAAAACTATAAAAATTCATTAAATTTTGCATTGAAAAGTGAGAACATCAAATAATTCTAAACAAAAAAAACCTTCTAAAACATCAAATAATTCTGAACAAAGAAAGTAAAAAAAAAATTAAGTATATTTTTGCTATCGAACCCAATTAGTCTATTCGTCAGAGTTACGACCGCTGACCTTATATGATAATATATCTGATCTAGATCATATATCATCAGGAAAATTTGCGAGCTTTATTTGTCAAGCAATCCCTATGAACTCTGATCTTTATGTGGTTATACTAGTTGTTTTTTATTTGACGATATTATTTTTTCAATCAAATAAATAAGATCGAGATCATGACCAATGCTCATGGTTCTTTGAAACTACGGTTTTTCGACGTTTGTATATGCATCTTAAGCGACATCTAAATGTTACATTGAGTCGTATATATATAACTTATATGTCTTTTCCCTACGTCTTTCCGGATAATCTGGGATTCGGGGTGGGCATAAAGTTTTACCAATACATATATGAGAGAAGAAGACTTTAGTTTATGGTTATAGAAGATAAAAATACAATAATTAAGAATAGTGATAATGTTTGGGAAGCTGACTTTTTAGCAAAATCATCACAAGATGAGTCGGAAACCGACTGCGGAATCCGGCAATTAGTGGTATATTTTTGGAACTATCTCCGGTTAAAGTTCACCGACTTTTCCATATCCAACCAAATTTGAAATCTTCCTTATCTTCCGGTTTCTATCATCGCTCTTTTTTTTCTTGTGATGTCAAGTGTTTGAAATTCCAATAAACACACAATTCGTGTATGCCTGTATACGTAACAATAATTTGGATTTATATATATTGACAAATAACTACTACAATTTTAAAATTATTTTTACAAATAATTAGCTATTGAAATTTGCAAACGTACGTGTTTGTATTGGTTAACGTTTTTTTTTTTTTAAAAAAATATAAGTTTGACTTCTCATTCTTTGTGCGGAAAACTGTTTTTTTTTTCTTTTATTCAGCCAAATTGATGAAATATGTGAATTTTTTTTAAGGGGGAAAAAATGTTTATACTATTCCGATTATACATATCCTTCAAACAATTAGTATTAGCTAGGTTAGGTAAAAGACATTTGTTTTAGCTAGGTTAGTACAAGAATACTACATTTTTTTTTTGTCGACGACGTACAAGAATACTACATAAAAATACTATATGTGTGTTTAGAACCTCTGCAAAATCAGTTTGCTTGAGATGCTCTCTTTTCATAGACTCCGATTCCTCTAGTATGTGTATATCCAGAGGTTTCAAAATGAGATAATTACTCGATTCAACTCATCATGATAAAATATTCCATGAGTTAGCTCAGCTCAATTCATTTATCAGTATCAATTGAAATTCATATTCTCTAATCGTTTGTTAAATGACGTAGCTCGCAAAATTAAATAATTAATAAGAACAATCCAAAAACATTAATCTATTTGAAACAAACACTTACAGAGTTAAAATATCTAAAAATAAAATATTGGAATTTACAGATCATGCAGTGATCGTCTAAATGGTATTTTTTTTTGTCGTCAACCATCAAAATGGTAGTTTTTTTGGTCGTCAACCATCTAAATGGTAGTTAGATATACTCCATTTTAGAACTTTGAGATGAATTTAGTATAACATTTTCACCCTCGTCAGTCGTCATCTGTGCTGTAACGACATATTATTAAACCAACATCAATGGCAATACTTACAAAGAAATAACAATAAATAAATTAACAATAGTACAAGACAAGGAAAAATAACATAGATAAACTAACGAGTAGATAAAACATTACCATTTTCGTAGGTTGTTAATCATTATCTGAAGGTTTTAAGATTAGATGAGAAAGAAGTCTACAACCATATTTCTCCACATGCCTGGAGAGAAAAAAATTTCTACTACTTGGCCTTCTGACTCCATTGTCATCGCATGTTTAGCAACATTTTATAGTTACGAGTTAAAATAAAATAAACTTCTTTTTTTTTAACACCAACTATGAACATTACCCAATCCGATGAAAGTTTGGCCAATATTTAGGTATTCCAAATGTTTTTCATAAAAATCAGCTAGGTATAACCGGAGATTCCAGACCAAAAGGGTAAACTATAATTTGAACTTGGAGATGCTATGCGATTAAGTTGAGATTTAATGAAAACAACATCTGTTGTTTCAAATGGACATAAAATATCCGATTATAACAGAGTTCTTACACAAGAGTTTCCATATCTCTCCCTCTCTCTCTCTCTCTCTCTCTCTCTCTCCCTCAGATCTCTCTACTCCTCGTTGCCGGAAACTCCTTCGGCCTGAGCAGCTCCTCCATCTGTAAATAATATCAGAGCAAAGAGATGGATCAGTAAGTCGTCTTATAAATTGCTTTGAGATGGAGATGATATATAATATGACAAAATTTACCTTCACCGCCTTCAGATGGAGCACATGGAGACTTCCTGTATCGCGTTTGTTGCTGCGTTGGCTGCAAAAGCGGGACAAGATCTTCAAATCAGATACAGACCACTAGAATAAGCTGGAAACATGGTTCAAGCTCATTTACCTGCAACTTGGGACGAAGAGCTTCGAGGGGTCCCTTTGGCTTCGCAACACCTTGCTGTTAAAGACGACATTAGAGTAAACACCATGAGACTGGGACCATTAGCGACAACTTATATTTGAAAACCCCAAATGAAACAACACACTGTGGAATGGAATCAAAGTTCTAGGACTTTTACCTTTCCAAGAGCCCAATCAGCTGAGTCAAAGTATGCTCGCTCATGATCCTGATATATAACCGCATTTCGGATAAACCGAGTGAAAACCCAAAATCTCATTAAGACCAGATAAGTACCCTACCTTGGAAATGAGAGGTGGTTTCTTTGGCATAAGCCCTCCATACTTCTGCTTTACAACAGCTTCCTACACAAATGCAATTCAAGAGAGAGTTAGATCATGGTATCGTATTAATTACGGTATTTGATCATTATCTAGATTAGATGGGAACCTCCTGCGCTAATGATGGCATTGACTTTTCTGCCTCGTTGTTGAGGTTTCCTTCTACTGGTTGCTCTTTCAAATCATCTACGCTAGACATTTTGACGTCTCAACGCCACCAAAGACCCCAAAACAATGCTGCACTAGTTGTAATACAACATTACTTCACTAAATATACACAATTCATGAACCAATAACGAAAAGCAGACTCGAAGGTTGACCAACAAAGACAAAATATCGAAAAAGGGAAGCTAATTAATCAAATGATAGGCTTCCTATTCGATACTAGTTCCACAATCCTGTGACTAAAGGGACTGTTCTGTAAAGTGTAGTATTGTACTGGTCAAGAGCACTATTGAGCCAACTATGAACTACCTGTAATAATCGAGGCAGCCTAACACAAAATCCTAACTTATAAGGAAAAAACAAGTGTATAGAAATATGCAAAGCCTCCAAGCTTTATCTCAACGACTATATACATATTGGTTTCTTCAATCAAAGCAAACAAGACTTATCGGGTTTTGCGTTTAAGAAGATCTCTATATATGTAAACAATATAGCATCCCGATTTTATAGAGATGTGAATATATATGAACGTAGTAGAAGCTTCAGAGTTTGTATTCTACGACTAATCTAAATCAATTTCCAGATTGAAATCAAAATCAGCCATTTAAGTCAGATCTCCACAATGCAATGTGCATAAACCCAGAAATTCACCTAAACAAAGCCAATACGATCAGATCACAAAAACCTACGGCGAATCAGATACAATCAAACCCGATCAAAATCAGATTCATTTCAGAGATACACCAAATCAAAGCCTAGCGATAAACAATCAGATTCCAGCGTTCCGAAATTGAAAAAAGACATAACGATGTAGAGAATCAGAGAATACAATCGAAGATCATCGAGATAAGAAGAAGATACAAAACCTATGGAGAAGAAAGAGAAGTTCTATTTAAATCAAGGTCGAGAATCGACGCACCAGGAGGAAGAAGAAGACGGATTTGTTGTGGCTCTCGTTGAGGTGTTTCTGTGTTGTTGTCAAAGAGATCTTGAAGCTGATATATAAAGATCTGTGGGAGACAGATAAAAAGAGAGATGATTGGGATAGAGAAACTAAAGAAGAAACGCGGCGAGAAGGTTAAATTGGTAATTATGATAATCAATAGAGTAATAGACGCTAAAACACGTGATTAGATTGATTGACATAAATAAAACCGTTAAATAGAGAGTGATAGAAATGACATAAAAAACGTATTTTTAATGTCTTTTTAAAAATGAATATATTTGTTTTCAAAACTAGATAAATATTTTTTTATGATAGAATGTTACGTATAACTTAATTGATTTAATAACACACGATCGAATCTTATGATGTAAAATCCATTTAGTTTGCTACTGTTTTTTACCAATTAGATTGTGTTAATCAAACTGTAAGAAAGCACTTTCCAGATCACATTTCAGAGATTAATGGAGAAGGAAATATATATATATATAGGATATATGATTATAAGATTCATGAAGGCAATACATCGAACACCATTAACGCAAAACCTAATCGAAAGCGGAAATTAGAAGAAAGATGTACATAGACAAAACGGAAGCAAATCATCAAGCTCTCTCGCCTCTGATCCTCCTGGCAAGCTGGATGTCCTTTGGCATAATGGTAACTCTCTTAGCGTGAATCGCACACAGGTTAGTGTCTTCAAACAGCCCAACGAGATATGCTTCTGCCGCTTCCTGTAGAGCCGCGACGGCGCTGCTCTGGAAACGCAGATCTGTCTTGAAATCCTGAGCGATCTCTCGAACCAATCGCTGGAACGGAAGCTTGCGGATCAGAAGCTCCGTGCTCTTCTGATACTTCCTGATCTCTCTAAGTGCCACTGTTCCGGGACGGAATCTGTGTGGCTTCTTCACTCCTCCGGTCGCTGGAGCCGATTTCCTCGCCGCCTTCGTCGCGAGCTGCTTCCTTGGTGCCTTTCCTCCGGTTGATTTCCTTGCGGTTTGCTTCGTACGAGCCATTTGGTTAGGCGATGAAACTCTCGAAACAAATAGAAGTTGTGTATTTGTGAGGTTAAAGGTTGATGATGGGATTTCTCAGAGACTGGATTGGTTTATATATAACGAAGCGTAGATGAAAAAAACAGAGACGAGAAAGAGAAACGTTTGTTTTGATTTCCTTTAGCGCTCAATTTTTGTTATCTTTCTTTCGATTTTTTCAATTAGGCGCGTGTTTCAAAATTTTATGCTGGCTTGTGGAACCTTAAAATTTTATGCCTACATCGGTCAAAATAAGAAAATGAAAAAGACATTAAGCATCGGTGAGAAAGCCCAACTAATGCAGTTTTGTGAGGCCTGTTAAGTCTGTTTTCAATTTTAGTATTTCACTATCAAAATTCAGAATTTCATGACATTCTTCATTCTGCGAATCCATTCAGCATTCATACAAATGCGGCATACCAGAGATCAAACCAAAGTATGAATGATGCAGATAAGTTAAAAGTAGAGTAGCTAACATTAATTTTTCCGATGACGGTGACTCTTTGAAAATTATAAAAAGCTTCCGTAACAATTATTATCTATCGTTGATACAACGATATAAAGGCAACGTATGGTCAGATATCGGGAAATAGTAGGACCACGACGACTTGTGTTAAACACTCAGAGACGAAAGCCAGACACGAACCGATCGATTCCAGCAAAATCAGACACTATCCTCAGATCAGAGAAAGTGTCCTTGAGATCATTGGTCATGTAATCTACGATCATCTTGCTTTGCTTTTCACCATTAGTCTGCATCATTGTACAAATCAATAGGATTTCATTATTCACATGAAACCCAAACGGAAGGATTTGGAGAAAGAGAGTACCTCGAAAACGAAAAAGCCACCGCGTTTAAGCATCCGCGAAGCACCGTGACAGAGATGGAGAAGACTATCAGTCCCATCGATACCACCATCCAAAGCAAGTTTCGGTTCGTGTCTCCCAACTTCAGCTTGTAGGCCTGGAATGTCACCACTTGGTATATACGGTGGATTACTGACTAGCCCCACAAGTTTTCCTTCAACATCTTTCAATGGCTCGAACCAAGATCCTTCCCTCACCTCAACCATCCCCTGCATACAGCAAAATCTATCCATCATTGTGAGGATAAAACCAAAACTGAAGAATGTTAGGCTTCAAAACCACGATCCTTCCCTTACATCAATCATCTCTTAGATACTATTTCATAAATCAAACTGAAGAATGTTGCAGGAGAAATTCTTCAATCCACATTCTACTGGCTTGACTACCAAATCCTCAATCCATAAACAAAATTTTGATGTTGAAAAGATCACAAATTGGATGAATACGACTGATAGATTTTGTCATCATTACATTTCCCTTTCTCTTAAGTTGAAGAAAACGATTAGGTTTTGTTTTACATGAAAATCTACTGACCTGAAGGCCGTATCTCTGAACATTGTTTCCAGCGACGGCGATCGCCACCGGACTGAGATCTGTGGCTATAACTTTCCCACGGCTTCCCAAGACTTTAGCAACGCCGATCGCAATTGCGCCGCTTCCTGTCCCGAGATCAGCCCAAATACCTTTCTTATACCATTCATCTCTCGTTACCAGCTCCTCCACCATTTCGACGATCAGTTCCGTCTCCGGTCTCGGAATAAGAACACCTTCCTCGACGCACACCACCAGGTCTCTCCAGTGTTCGCATCCGACGACGTACTGAAACGGCCGCCGCTTCTCGATCCTCTGCCGCCATAAATCGTAAAGCTCCTCCAACGACGCTCTCAATTTCACACTCTTCTCGCAATCGTCCCCGATTTCTCTTCTGTGAATCACCGGATCATCGTCTACGATCGAGTCTTCGATCAGCCATTTGAGCTCACGGAGGAGAACGACAGAATCAAGGCTATCTTCAGAATTGGTCGACGAATCCTCTACGGAGGAGGCTAGATCTTTCGCCCAGTCGTGCCATTTCCAAACCTCCGACAAAGGAGTTGCGTGCAACGGCGGTCTAAGGAACAGCGGAGTCTTGGGAGTAAAACTGAGAGAATTTGACGCCGGGGAAGATTTTTTCTCTGCAAACGACGCGCATTGCGGTGGTTCTCTCGTCGGAGAAGATGAGCAAGCGAAGGAGCGAAGAGGTTTAGCGGCAGAGAGCAAAGAGGTAAACCGAGAGCTTGGAAAGATTCTTATCATTTCAAGGTTTTTGCCGCACTAGCAGACCAAAGCGGTTAATAAGTATTTCCGACTAAACCGGAAAATTCGGCATACAATTGTATTTGTATGTACAGTAGTATATCAGAGACTCGATTCTCTTTCCGGTTTAGGTTAAGCCGTATTTGAAGCGAGGATTGAAATGCGATTTGCAGGGACTCTAGGGGGCTAAAGGATAATTAACAAAGTCCTTCTTACTATCGTTTTGCGGCTCTTTGAGAAGACAGATCTTTGGAGCATCAAACATGAGCTTAACGCTGCTTCAAGGTTATTCTTCTGCAGAAGAAGAAGATGCAGAGGAGAGAACTATTGGGGATTACGAGAACTCCGAGGAAGATGAAGATCATGTCGTTGAGAGATATGGATCTTCTTCTGTGTTCGATTTCTCTGCATCCCACTCTGCTAAAGACTCCGGCCTTCCTTCAGCTAACGACGTTTTCTCTCAGGTCATCATCATTCTCTTCGACTTTCTATTTCTAGAATTCATCTAATTTTCGTTTTCGTTGAGGAGATTCGTGGTGAAATTGAATGATATTATATGATAGATGATGTAAAGTTACTTGGATCCGTAAGTTTCCTGTGATTGTAATTTAGGTCTTTTTTTCCGGGAGAAACGAAAAAATCTTAAATTTTCGATTATAGGGAGCTCGGGACTAAGTGATTTCTGGGTCTAAAAACATTAGAGAGTTGTTCAGATAGTGAAACCTGTTAGGTTTCGTTGGCCTTGCAAGTCTATGAACTTTTTTGGTTACTTGAGAAGCTTACAGTAAATGATGTTTTTCTTCTATGGAATATTGCAGATTTCTGGGCCACCGGAGTTTCTGAACAACCGTACGGAAGCGGATGAAGAAGCTTCAGCTAGAGATGCAGAGCATGCACAGCGTGTTAACCGCAAAAAGAAGAAAGTTAAACCAAAAGGTAATCCACCTTGTTTGCATCTTTGTAGCATTTTTATTATTTCGAATTTGAAAAGGTTCATCTTTTGATGATGCTGAATTGTGTATCAACAAAAGTTGTGCAGCCAATGCCAAATTCACATCCTGAGGTTTAGGTTCACAGTATTATGGATCAGTAACTCGAAAAATAGATGTAAATTGTTAATTTTGCTTGTGAGGCCTGTTTTGTAATCTCTGTCTATTGTGGTTTTTGCGGTTCTGTTTAAGGAGCTGTTGTTAGATAGGCGTTGCTATATCTCAATCCAAATCTGAGGCATATTGGCCTTGTAGGTGTTGTTTTGGAAGCAAAACCTCAACTAGTAGGAGTCCATGAGAGAGTAAGAAGCGATATTGATGCACCACCATCTTCAGAGCGTGATGAAAAGCGGATATCTACTGCAACCAATCCAAACGCAGAAGAAGCTGCAGATCTCTTGAGGTATGAATGACTCTTTATCTTTTCTTCATTCTTTGGTAAAACCTGAATCGCACAATCTGAGCTGTTTGTTTGATAAATTTAGGATGTGTCTGCAATGCGGCGTACCAAAAACATATACAAGCGCGAGAGGAATGGTATGCCCGGTCTGTGGTGACCGGCCATTACCGGACTCGGACGCGAAGAAGAAAGGCTCTACGATCAAAGATAAAGAGAAGAGCAAACGAATGAGAGGACAATCCTCTCACGCTTCTTGGAAAAGTGAAACCGAGATGCAGCTTAGGCAACATTTCGATTAAGAGTGTTTTAAATCTTCTTTTCTCCTTTTACTAAGTTTGTGACACAGTTTGATCTTCATCCACATCTACTGGAATTTGTAGTGCTACAAAACTCCGAGTCAAAAGTTGGAAGTTTCAGAAGCACAAAATCATTATTGGAAATCATAATCCTTGTTTATTAGTAATTGATTAATAAACAGGTGAAGCAAATTCGCAACATAATTATTTGTAGCACGCCAAAAACCAAAAAAAAACTAACATCTTTATTTACAGTGGCAACGTAACTCTACTTCCTTTTTCCTCTACTTAAGTTGAACATATTACAAAGGCAAAGAACATGTCTCAAGACCCGGTTCGAGCAACCAAGCGTACAATTACATTCGAACCAAAATATAAACCAGAAAGTTTTTCCAACTGTGTTACAAAATCCATGATGCTAGTGAAAGAAACAGTCAGGACTTCGGTAACTAAGTGAGCAATTTTGGTGAGCCAAAATCAAGATTAGTGTTAACAACCATATCTCGAAAGCTTCAGCACTGAAAGAGCCCCTTTTTTTGTTGAAATTATTATTTGTTGTCACTTGCTACAAGTTCTGTTTCGGTTCTAAGTTCTGGAGTTTCCTCTTGCTTCTCTATCCTCAGGCTCGGACTACTATTGGGCTGAGGAATCTGTGGAGATAATGATGATTACAATGAGGCACTGTGTGACACAGTTTGCAAGTTTGAATGGCTGTGTGAGAATTAAGGGTTTGTTTAACTTACCATTGGATGAGATTTATATGAGAGAACATCGTTATCTGATGAAAGAGATGGGTCTGAGGGCCTGTGAAATAGCAAATGAGCTATGGATCGGTCGATCGGGTTTGTATCAGTTTCCATATCCATGAATCCAACGTACCTGGATGAGACCAAATACAGATATCAAAGATAGAATATACACGAATTGAAAGATGAGTTGGCAACAAGATATAAAGGATGAAGACATTGGAGAAGTATGCAGTTGGTGCTTACTTGTCTGTTTCACAAGTCTTGAGATGCGAGCCTGCACCTTTCTCCTGTCTAGTTCCACCATCTGGATGTATACAATTATGTCTCTGCTCTGCACTTTTTGCCAATCGGTATAAGCTGTCTCTTATGCACAGCTTTGTCCTCACATCCAACTGAAGCAAGCAAAGTGCACATCAACCAAGTAAACAAATGTACACGTAAAATTTACTAAGATACACACACTTTGATACCAATCACAAAGCAAGAGCAAACTTTTACCGATCACCTTCAGAGTTCACTGGAAATCTTTTCCTTAACCATCCATTATTTATTGATAACTCGTACCTGTTCTATGACCTGCTGAAGCTGGCGAAAACTTGTTGCTTCCAGTGAAATGTCATCTACAACAGAGCTAACACAAGAACTTTCCTGCGTGTTTGATGTTTCCAATTCACCTGCAGCTTTTCTGTGGTCATTCTCAATTCCGATCTTCTGGATAGGAGCAGCATCAGGATACACCATTGGGTTTGTCTTACTACTCTTCCTGGTACTTGCAGCAAAAGAAGGAGGCATATTTTTCCCGGGCTGCAAGTTAATTGTTTTTTCGAAGCCCTTCCTACACCGATCATCAACAGTTGGACCTTGTAAGCTCTCGACAGATTGTGCCTGATTTGATGTGAATGACTCATTTGAAGCAGAAGAAGGATTGGATTTGTTCTCAGATTTGATACCAGATTTAATTTCACTTGCTGATACTTGATCTGAAGGCTGCTCACAGTTGAAATGTGAGTATGGAACACCTGGCTGTTGGAATGCGGAAGGAGTGTAATACTGGTTTGTGTCCATTATTTCCCCGGAAATCCCACTATGTTGTAACGTAAAACTGTTATCCGAGTACCCATCACTTTTGCCATCCAGATGATGAAGATGACCAGTCTGCTTCTTTTCAAAATTAGCCTGCAAACCAAAAAAAAGTTCACAGTTATGAAATAGCTGGAACACTACCAAAACTTCAGCATTATTTTAATAGAATATGCCATACATGCAGTAACTAGCCAAAGTCATCATACAAGGCAACATCCCATGTAATGTGGTGGCATGAGCTTTGGAGGCCGCAAACATTGTGAAATAAATAAGTGACTAACCTCTTCATGGAGCATCAATATATCCTTGTTTTGTGTACTTGTATCAGATACATTTTCTGATGATTTTCCTTGCGCTGGACCGGTCACAACGGTATATCCATATTCATCTTCAACAGCATGGTTGGTCTCACTGTTGTTCAAAAAGTCTTCAACCTGCATCATAGGGGTTCTTTGCTTTTCCAACATTATCTCTGGTTTTATCTCATCGGTCATCACAGCTTCTGTATCCTCATTTGGCTGAGCAGAAGAGAACCAACACAAGTCATCTTCATTGTCAAGACTATCCAAGCCGAAAGTTGAATCACAACTCCTGTAGCGTCCAAAAAAAAAAACAAATGTAAGCTCAGTACAGTGTTATCGTGTTTGTCCTGTAAGCGATGAAGCCCCCAATGTGTTAAGAAAGTTTCTCAGAATGAATATCTAAAGGTTACCTAAGCATATTGTCCACATCCTCAAAATTTCCTATGTCACCCCAGCCATAGAAGAGATCATTGCTTTCTTTATCTCCATTATTCAAAAAACTGAGATTATTTTGAGCATCAGGAATGTTGTTGAGGGGATAATTATATGCGCCATCATGTGTTGCAGCGGAACTGTCACACAACATGGGTTCCGCAGAGCAGAAATTCTCAACCACCTCGACGTGTCCACCGTTGTAACCATGATCTGAAATGTTTGTATCCTCCAATGTCATATCCTGAACATCATTGCCTGATCCCGCATCACGAGAAACCGGAGAGCCACCACTATTTTTCTCAGGCCATGGATTTCTTCCTAACATATCGCCCTCCCTCTTGATAAAAGAATTACTCTTTAGATGGTTTATTTCATTACTCAAATCTTCATGTCTTTGTTTCTTCCTGCTACTAACTAGAACGGGACCTCCATCCTCATATGCTGAGTCTGGCACTATACCATCATCGTCCCCATGATATTCATCCGAAATATTACCGTCTAGCTGAACAAAGTAGGAAAAAAACTTCAGCTACCAATTAAAATTCTACGATAGCCACAGAACACATCCAAGTGGTACCGATAAGAAGAAGTATAATATGAAATGGCTGACTTTTCCTTTTACAATTTTAAAAGATTTGAACCCACTAGCAGTGAGAAATTCCCAACAATTATTTCCATGAGAAGAGACAAGAAGACTAGAAGAGCAACAACGAAAGCTCATAGTCAAGATCATAATCTCATTCACGTCATTCAGAGCATCCACCAATAGTCATCATTTTCATGAATCTTGGAAAAATGCATGTAACCCCGACCAGAGTTTTTATCGATGACTTTAATGAGAATAGCAACATGGCAGCAGAGCCAAAAGAAACATACAAACCACATCACCAAACTGAAAAATGAATTAGACAATAGAGCCTTGAGTAGAGACTTTCAAAGCTAATATGTGAGTACACAAAGAGCCTTGAGTCTAGAATATGCTATGCTAATTGGGACATTCTACCCATATGAATGCCCTACTCCAACGTATGATAGGTTTCCAGGAAAAATTATGCAATTAAACGATTGTGACTCAACTCACCTCATCTATGCACAACTCCGACATTCCTCCCAACTTCAAGACTCTTTAATCACCACTAAAATCATGCACATTATCCCGATATGTCATCTCTATTGCAAAACATGCAATTCCAACAACTAGTTCGGTTCTGGATAAGAAACATAAGATATTAAGCAGCTGGAGAAGGTTCCAATAATAAATATATGGAGCCCAGCATATGGGAAACTTCGATATGTTTTATTCAGAATCAAAACCCATGAAATCAGAAAAGAGTCTAATCCAAACCCCTAAAATCCACACATCATTTCCTAATATTCAAGATTCCAAAAGGTAGACTCAAGTTCTACAGCCAAAAAGTCAAATCTCATAGCAAGCCTATTTAAGAGAAAATTTTCATTCCCACTTGCCTACTCAACCAGATTTCCATTCCACTCCTAATAATGGTTTATCTCACAGGCCACAGCAAAAGAAAAAAGTAGTGAAATAGAGCTCATCCATCTTGTGCTAGTATATTTCTAGCAAGATCGAGTTAACCAATAATTAATATTTTAGTTGAAAGACCTTTTCTCATTACAATCGAAAGCCGTGAGTGTACTAAAACACCCATTTCAATGAGAATTAACCACTAAATGCAAAAACCTAAAAAAGAAAAAACAAATCTGAGAAATTCTCAGCTGCTGCTGCTGCTATTCAATCACTGAGCATAAGAACAAATTAAATCCAATCGAAATGTAAGAACAATCAAACCCCAAGAGACTCAACCAAATATACTCACCTGCCAGGCAGATACTTCCACTAGCAACTCCAGAAATCTTCACCGATCAAATAAAATCAATCAAAACAAAAACAGCAGATTCCTAGCGATTGTATCGATTCATCGAAGCTAGATCGGAAGAAAAACTTTGTAGGACTTTCTAGAGATGTTCGGCAGAAGACGATGAAGGCTTCCTAATTTTTGTTTTTTTTTTTTTTTAAATTAAAATTATTGTTTTTGTTTCGGGAGAATCAAAAGACAAGTGACCATGATGTCGACACGTGGCAACTCAATCAAAAGGTTTAACGGGCTGGCTTTCATATCAGAATTCGTGGACGAGAGAGCAGTGTGAGATCCTATCACTTCCAATGATATTACTGGTACACGTCATTGGTATGTTCTCGAAACTGGACTCGTGTTTTTTTCTTATTGTCGGTAATGATGACATCAGCTTTAGTTTACTGTTCTTAACCAAACTTTTCAGTTTTACATAAACTTTCCCCATACGGTAAGAAGTAAAAAGTACAAAATAAGGAGGGAAAAACATTGACGACAAAAAAAAAAAAGGAGGAAAAAAAAAAACTAAAGAAGCTGTAAGTTAATATGGGCCGACGTTCTGTAAGCAAACGAAAGCCCAAAGAATCTTTTGATTGTATTTGTGATTGACTCTCCGGGTGGAGAAAAGGAGATCCTTTGATCTTTCCGATGGAGGAGCAGATCGGAGGGAGCGAGGATAGATGGAAGGGATCATTAGAGAACATAACGGAGATGGCATCGAATCTCGATTCTCTTCAGAAGCTTCTTCTCAAGAAAGCTGTCTTCGTAGAAGAAGATACTTTCGCTAGAGCCTCCCTCGTCTCCGAACAAGCTCGAACAATCAAGGTCCGTTAAAGCCATTTTTCCGATGATCCATTTGGAGTTTATCGAGGTTGATTGGCTGCAATTTTTCTTTCTTTTCGTGGATTTTGATGATTGCCTCAGTGATCTATGGATTTGATAATTCGATTTGGGTTGCCTCTGTGATTTGGGGAACTTGATTGTTCGATCTAGTTGATCTTCTGAGATATCTCATTTTGGTTAGGTTGATTATTACTCTATCTCAGTGTAGTATAGTTTGAATTTGGAATAGCATAAGATGGTGAATTTCGAAACTCATAGTGATATTGTGTTGTCTGGGTAAAACAGAAGCTCGGAGATTAGAATCTTGGTTGGTGCCTTGATCTCCTGATCACTAGTAACTTTTTGGATTAGTGATTACCACATTGTTTTTTTTAATGATTATTGCTTTTTTGGGATTGCAAATTGCGCTTGTTAGTTCGAGTTTGTCGTTTATTGATGGTGCAAATCATCGCCAAATCCTGAAAGGCTGTACCTTGAGGTTCCATCATGAAGTGTCCAAGTGCAATAATGGTTGTTTCTGTATTAAACCATAATTTTTTTCATGATGTAACCAAACTGACTGTTATACTGTTTAAGATAAGTGATAGTTTCAAATTTACTATCTTCAATGTTTTAGGTTCTTGAGCAAAGGGTACAAACACTAGAAAGAGAACTAGATGCTGCCATCACAGCTGCTGCTCATGCTCGGTCTGAGAAACGCCAAGCTGAGTCCTCTCAAAAAGCTGCTGAATCACGTGCCCAAGAGGTCACAAAAGAGCTCGAAAACACCACAAGTGCGTACTTTAAACTCAGTTACAAATTATTATCAATGCGCTTCCTTGGTCGATGCACGAGCTCCGATTTCATATTCTTCGGTTTGAGTAAACGAGATTGTTTGCTACTATTGTTTTCAGAGGTTTTCAAGCTGCATATGGAAGAGCTCCGAGGGATGCAAGAACAGATATCCAAACGCGATAACGAGATTAAGCTCTTGGAAGCTATAATCCAAACGCTAGGTGGAAAAGAGCGGTTGGGAAAAAGCGGTGTAAATGAATAATGATGCGTGTATTTGTCACTTGTAAAGGTTGTAACCTGAGTCTTTGGAAGACTGTTCTTGTATCATATACATACAGTATCTCCTCTCAATAGATACAATCACATTACCTATTTGGTACGTTGTTGCCTGGGTCTATCAAGAAATAAACTTTACATGGGCTTGGGCCTATGATAAGCCTGATGCTTTCGATATATGGCCTTAGATAACACACGTCTGTGCTTTCACACACGTGTGCCAATAGTGCTACGGTGCCAGATTCAGAAACTCGCATCTCCAGCCGTGTGGAGCAAGAAACTGCATTAATTTGACAGCTGATGAATCGATTTCTTATCTAATTTCCCTAAAAAGAGAAAAAAAAAAAAAAAAGAAAAAAAAAGAGGAATTAGAAGCAGTGATGGATGGCTTTAGCGTGTGGGTGTCTCTTTAGATTATCTAATTTTTTGGTAGAAACTTGTGTTAGATTATCTAATTTTCTAGACACTCATGTAGATTATCTATTTCAGTTTTTTTTTTTAACTAAATTTAGTAAAGAGAAAATACCAATGAAAAAAGGTTTCAGGACTTTTGCTCGTGTTTGTGATGTGACTATATAGTGGTCGCTTTCTTTTCTTATTTCAATGGCTCAATATAGCAAGGTATGAGAAAAGGCAAGAAAATTGGGATTGTAACTAAAATTAGTAAAAATTACCATCATGTAGCGATGAGGGTGAACCAAGGGAATACGTAAAGTGAATTAATGCAAAAGCCATTGTTGTTTACTTCACGCTGCGGAAGTGGCTAATAGAATCTATGGCTAATTATTTTCTTCATAAATTTGGAAGAAAGAAAGAACAAAAACCCTTTTTGATTATGACAGATAATTTGAATTTCATTTTCTTCAGGTTACTAGTCAACTCCTGTCATGCATATCGCACAGTAACAATCTTATCATAATTGGAAGAAATTTAAAAACTCAATCGAAATTCCGATATACAAATAATATTTTCGTTATCATGAAACATATAATATTAGTTTCATTAGCAATTAACAAAGAAAAAACGATATTAGCATTCAATTTATGGTAATTACTAAAAACTTATTACTCTCTGCCAAGAATAGAATAGTGCTTACCGTTGATTTGAAAAAGAAAAATTCGTGAAGTGATAGTTTTGATAATTCTCACGACGAGTATATCCAAAAAGTCTCCCATAGATGAAATATTCCTTCATAGCAAAAAAAGAAAAAAAAAAATAGATGAAATATTCCTACGAAATGCCATAGTTTATTATTCCACTTTTAGCAAATTTTAAAACTTTTCACTTCAGTTTTCTTTTTGCAAAATCCTACACATGAATCAATATGTTCATGACCACTATACAATGCATTATATATATATGTTTCTGTGTGTGTACATATGCAAGCAAGACACAAAACACAACAACATATTAAAAAAAAAGATGTCCGAGAAGTTCCCTGATGTATTCACTTGGATACAACACATTCCACAAATCAACAAATGGCACACAACTTCTCTTTCCTTTTGCATTTGTCCCTCAGCTTCTGATTTCCCAAATTCAACCATAAATCTCCTAGCACAAAGAAACCCGAACCCTACAATCCCCACTTTCTCCATCATCGTCCAGTCCAATAATCATCCTCCATTGTATCTTTGGACCTCTAAACAACAACTCAACATCAACCCAAACACACCAAACCCTTTTGATGAACAAACAATCATCTCCCTCCTCTTCAGTTTCGTTGAATCTATCTTAACATATACCTCTAACAGTTGCAATTATTCAACCATCAAAATACCTAAACCCGATTCAGAGATGATCAACGGTCTTAAAGAGATATTCAACACCGTGATCCTCACTCTCTCGTTCGTAGTTTGCGTCTACGAAGCTCCTTTGTATCTCCGTGAAAACTGCCTCAATACCCTCAAGAACCATCTGGTTACTTCTCGTGCAAGGCAAGCGACGATAACTCTGATGAAACTTCTAGGGTCTAACCTGGAAGAACAGTGGATGAGATCGGTGAATCTAGCGATCACGAATTGGATGGTTGAGCATCGTCGTTGTCGGTCCCCCAAGACAACAACAACTACTCTGTTCTCTTACTCTGTTTCGGCGTATGGATTGTGGAAAGTGCAACTGTATTGTCCGATTGAAGCCATGGAAGTGGAGAGATCGAGCAACCCAATGGCTGATTCGAGATTGTTGTTCTCTCTCAAGTTTAATCAGCTCGAAGGTGTTATGCAGTTCAACCACAGAGTTGTAGTCAGAGACAAGTGGATCGATGTGATTGTGAAGATAGACAACATCAGGTACATACAAGATCAATAACAGCAAGCAATTTTTATTACAGTAAAGCCGTTTACAAAAAAAATAATAAAAAAAAAAATTAAGATAAAGACATATCAATGATTATAAAATTAAATTGGTTAATCTCAAATACTGTATGATGTACAGATACGATGTAATAAAGCTTGTAAACGAGAGACTGATGTCGAGAAAAGGAGCAGGAGAACACGAGAAGCATTTCCCATCAAGAATCTCTCTGCAACTGACACCAACTCTCCAAACCGACTTCATAAGCGTCTCGGTTAGCAAATCATCAAACAACCCGGGACGAGAGTTCGAAGTCGAGAGATCCATAGAAGGCTCGTTCGACCCACCAAACTCGCTAGGCCTAAGAGTAGCCGGACGGGAAGCCTCGACGATGACAATGACCCCGTGGAAATTCGAGCAGTCTGTGCTTGGCTACACGGCCAATCTAAACTGGATTTTGTACGATAGCAGCGTTGGAGGCAGAGAGGTTTTCTCGACCAAGCCATCCCGGTTTTCGATAATGAGTCCAAGGTCTTGGTTCAAAGATAGGTACGCAAGGGCATATCGGTCATTTACTAGGAGAGGAGGAGTGATATTTGCAGGGGACGAGTATGGAGAGAGTGTTGTGTGGAAGATTGGGAAAGGAGCAATGGGGAAAAGAATGGAGTGGGAGATTAAAGGTTCTATTTGGTTGACTTATTGGCCAAATAAGTATAAGACTTTCTACCACGAGACTCGAAGATTGGAGTTTACACAGCTTCTTCATCTCACCATTGCTTAACCAGTTTTTTACACGTTTGTATAAGTAAAAATAGAGATTTTTTTTTTTCCTTCAAAACTTTTGATGAAGAAAGAATCTTAAAACAGAAGAGATAGAGATAAAGTGAAAATTAATTAAACGTGGATAAAAAACGAGGAAATTGATTACGATCCTCCCAAAATTGGATTCAAAACTGAGGGCAATCAACTAACGACACCAAACCCTTCTTAGTTTTGAAAACAAGTTAGAGACAAAGATGCTAACTATTTTATGCTTAAGGGGAGATTCAGCAGATTGCTGCGATCGGCATCTATCATCGAGCATGACATCTATCATCGATCATGACATCAATCATCTACGGTTTCATAAACAGCATCATCCATCATCGACATCATATCTACGGATTCTTAAAACAGCATCAACAGCTACAATCTCAACATGGTTGTGCCATCTTCCCAACTCAATTCTTTTCTCGAACCAGACTAGAAAAATCCAAGACAAGCCATAGAATGAGGTTAGCATCCTATGAATTTCAAACCGTAATACACTAATAAAACAAAGAAGATTCAACCAGACAAAGGTCTATTAAAGCTATAACACTTCAAACGTAACAATCCTTGCAGATAGACAACCAAACTGGAAAGATCATCGCTGGAAACAAACATACAGTAGTAGTTTAGGGCACCTACGGAAAAGCAAGCAATACTACAGAGGATAGAAGTTCCCATATGCTTGAAGATGAAACATCATTAATACAAGCGAACATGTTTTTCATACACCATGTCTCCTTCACAAGTATCCGATCATTCCTGCAAGAGATGTAACCAAACACAATTCAGACATCAACTTCCATTGGTTGATTTATATATAAAGCCATGTATATTTAGCCCACCTCAACATCAGGAGATTGACTACGAGCTTTGTCCCGAGGAGAACGGCTATCAGGAGATGGGGACCTGTCATTACTCTTCCTCTCAGGAGACAACTCCTTAGAAGGAGAGGCCTTTTGCAGGGAGGGACTTCTTGGGCTACGGCTGCGGCGAGCAGGAGACAGAGACCTCTCTTTGCTTCGCCTTTCAGGAGAGGCTTTTAATGGGGAAGCACTTCTAGGGCTGAGGCTGCGGCGAGCAGGAGATGCACTGCATGTCAAAAAGTTGGAATCAGGATCATTTTTACATAATGCTGAGAGCAACAACATGAAAAAAAAAAAAAAAGAAGATTCAAAATGGAAGAGACCTCAAAGAGCGACTGCGACTGCGGCTATCATCATCATAACGACCTCTGACTCTGCGTTTGTCATCTGGGCTGGCACTACGAGACCTACTGCGGCGACGATGATCTCTATCCTTCTCCTGATGCCTTTCACGCCTTTCATAGCTTCTACTTCTGCTTCTGCTCCTCTTCCGGTAGTCTCTTTCTCTGTAATCATCTCGGGACCTAAAATTTATGTCACTCGGTCAATATATTTCATTCTTGGGTTGGGATGAAATTCTTTGATGAATCAAGTAACAAAAGCGAATCGTGTAATAGTATAGTACAACCACTAACTCTCTACGATTCACCTCACCATTGTTAAAAGAAAACAGATTAGAAAAGGAACTCACCTCCTACGGGGACTGCGGCTTCTCCTAGGACTACGGCGTCTATACGGACTACCGCTCCTTCGAGGACTACGGCTTCTTGACCTTCGTGACTTTGGAGGCGGTTCCACAACTCTTCCTTTGGAACTGAAACGACATTTACAAACTAATTAAAATATAATTACAGAAGCACCTTTCCTCCTTAAGGGGAAGCATTCATATGAATCTTGAAATGTGTTTAATAGACCAAAAAACAATGAAAGGTGAATACACCGAAATCAAATGGCAAATAAGATAAGAAACTCTAACAATCAATACAGCGGAAAAAAAAAACTTACATCTTTTCAGCATTTGGACCATATTTTGCAAACTGAACAGTAATTTCTCTGCCATCAACAACTCTTCCTGAAATGAAGACATAGACTTCATGTTTAATACAGGCACCAAGTGCATAAACTGATATCACAGACAGACCAAGAATAATTTACCATCAAGCCTTTCAACTGCTTTGTGAGCTTCATCTTTGTACTTATAGCGAACAAATGCAAAACCACGCGAATCACCAGTCCTACAATGACAGAGCAATACGCATCCAATAAACTGGTTAAATAACACGAACAAAAAAAGAAATCCTAATTCTCACTAGGACTCAAAGAGACCTAGAGACTAGAGCAAATTGCAGATGAGGGATAAGACGAAATAGGACCTTCGATCTCGGGGGATAAAGACATCCACGACCTTTCCGTACTTTGCGAATAGTGGATACAGATCATCTGCAGTCGTACCTACACACAGAACAAAACCCTAAATCTCTCAGAACGTTGATAAAATTACAAAGAGGTTGAGAGAGAGAGAGATTACGGAATGTGATGTTGAGGACGAGAAGAGAGTAGGTGTCGCTGATATCCGGCGGACCTGACCTTCCGAAGTGCGACATGGTTTTCCCGCCGGCGGAGAAAGTGTGAGGGTGAGAGAGAGAGACAGAGAAGGGAAGTGAAATTAGGTTTATGAAACGGCCTATGGCTGTGAAACAATGGAAGCTGCAAGATACGGGTTACATTCATTTGGCCCTATTATTTTATTGTTAATTACAGTTATAACCTTCAAATAGGAATACCGCAGAACGACAAACATATAAAAAAAAAAAAAAGAACTACAATCCAACCGGATCATACCGACTTTGGTTCGTACCGAATTTCCAACGATTAGTATAAAACAACGTCACCTGAGACGCGGTTTTGCAATCTCAGACAGTTTGTTGTCAAAATAATCCAAAACTCGTAACCGAGTAAATTACAAACAGCGGATAAAAACCTTACAAAAATTAACGATTGATTCTGCGTACTAACTCCCTTGAAATACACTCATATCCAAAGTTACAAGAAAACTAGAGTAGCTAACACTTTGAAACTTTGCTAGTGGTAACCAATCGGAGCTGGCGCTTCTCGCAGTTCCTTTCCTTGATTGCGAATGTCCTGCAAATACCTCACAATCTTAACCACAACACAAATAAAAAAAATGATCGATATAATCCTGAAGATAAATAATGGGTTTATACAGAAAAATCCATTGGTGAGAAGAGATGATAGCATCAACTCTGGTCTATCTAGACCCAATGTGGTTAAATGTACTACTTAGATGTTATTTTAGTATCCAAAGACCGAATTTGACTTGGAAAAATGTATGGAAACCACGGTTGAAAAATGAACAATGATTTGAGTGTTTTGGACTTACGGAAGCAAAATGGTTGACATCTCGATGATGAGCTTCATCAGCACGAATCACAGTAACAACGTCTTTCAGCTTAGCATCTTTAGGCAATCTCCAATAATCAATGGCAATCGCCGGGGCCGCAACATTCTCGATCTTCCCATCATCAATATCTTTGAGAAACTCGGTGTAAGAATGTATAGCTTCTTCTTCTAAATATCCAACAATCCGATGAGCCAACCGTGGCGAAACCACGTAGCAAATGAAAAAACAGTTGAAGAAAACCCCTTGAACAAGCATCACTAGAAGTCGCTCGTGCCATACGGGTTTGACTAACTCCATCATCGTCATTAGATGCATCCTCTCGTTCTCTGCTTCTTCGAGTAATGCCTTTATCCAACCGCCGCTATGTTCGAATCTTCGGATCGATTTCAGGTGGAGAAGCATTCCTCCGACCATCCCTGGTACAGCAGCTACTGTCTCTAGCATCATTGCTCTGCATCCGTATCGTCTCTGCCGATCGACAAAAAGAAAAACATATATATAACAAAGTACTCTAAATACCATAACGAACCGAATCAGCAAAAATAACAAACTAATCAAACCAAAATCGAACCGGATTATTAAATTTTCGAGAACTGTATAACTCGAAATAACAGTATTAACCGAAAACTTGGAGAGTGGAAACAACCGAAGCGTATAACAGAATACTATTGAACAGATTAAATGGAAATTGGGAAATAATCAATTTTTTTTTTTTTTTGTGAGATTTTAAATTTATGATCATGCCTGAAAGAACATATCGGTGGGGATACGGAGGAGCTTGACTGTCCAGTAAGCGATTTTGTCGGCGATATTTTTCGGAACGTGGTGTTTCTTCAAATCTATAGACAAGTCTGCATGATACGTCTCCCATGGCTGTTCAATATATACATAGTTCATAAATAAATTATATGTAGATGCTTAATTTTTCTAGGAAATTCGAGATATACCTTAAAAGAGTTCCAAGGCCAGTCCGATCCATCTTTTCGAGTAATTTTCATCTTCGCTTTCTCTATACCCCAGTAACTCGGAACCGCCACAGAGTCACCGCCGTTTTGACCTTTCTTCACCGTCTCTACGGTCGGATTTTCTTCTTTGTTCTCATCTTTATTCTCCATCGCCGACGACATCCTCCTCCACTTCAAGTTGAAATTCTCCGGCGCTGTTCAAATTTTTAAACATTTCTTTAACTTTGGATCATAATCAAATTTTGTTTTTAAAGGTTGTCGAGGATCCTATACTACTGCACACCTTGCACATGCTTAGACTCGATCTCGAAATCGCCGAAACCATGAATTCGCATCGGTTGTTTAGTTATCTCCTCAGAACTTTTGACCACGGAGGCGGCAGAGACAGGCATCACGACTATGTTACAGTTTCCTCCGACGCGGACAAGCAGAGCTCGTAAAGCTGTCCTCGCTACGAGTTGACTCATCTCACGATACTCTCCGTGTCTCTCGGTTTCCGATCACTTCCTATGTTCCGGTGATTTGGATACTTGTAGATTCGCTCTTCTCAGGTTTCCAGTCTTCCAGATATTGTTTTTTAACTGTGTGAAAATGATCATCCGACTCTGTTTTAAGTAGAGAGGAAAGAAGAAGACAGAAAGGAGAAAATGTGACGTCAGCTGTTTCGCGGCGAATGCTGATAAATACACGTGATTCAAATCCAACCGTTGATTTCGTATTGAGAAAACTTTTGGATGGTAACGATTTGAAGAAGATTTTGGATTTGGAGTATGTCAGCCTGCACGGATCTTGACGTGATGTTCAGAATCAGAGAGCACGTGAATTATAGGCCTTGATTCAACCGTCCGGTCCGATATGTTTTGATTCGGCGTCATAAATTGGTTTTCTTAAAATGAGTCGTAAGAAAAGTCCATTAAAGGAAGTTCTTTTTCTTTTTTTTTTGGTCACACCATAAAAGGAAGGCTTGAGGGGAAAAAAAAGGAAAGTTATATTTTGGAATAAATTTTTTTTTGAAAACCAATGTTTCTATTACAAGTCCCTTGCATTTAATAATTAGTCAACTTAGATAACTATTGTCAAATTTCAAGCGCAATTTTTTCATCATAATCAGAAAATTCTACATTTTCCCTTTTTCAGAGATTTTAAATCATAGAAAAATTATGATTTCATTCATGGTTTATCAAAAGAAAATTAATTTTACATTCATGATTTCAGCAAAAGAACACATGCGCAAATTTCATCAGTGTGTACACGTGTAAGATACTAATTGGATAGTAGTGTTTCCTTCACTGTTTTTTATAAACAACCTCCACCATATCGGCGCTTTCCTTCCGATTTCCTTTAGACTCTCGCTCCCAAGAAAGGGATTAAAGAAAACAGAGAAAGGAAAAAAATCCGATTCGCTTTCACACCTGGAAAGCTCGAAAAGCGGGGGAAAAAGATAATAAGAGTTAGCTCAGTTTCACACATAATCAGATCGATTTAGGGTTCGTTGATTCTCTGTGATTGCGGCAAGCTAGAGATCTCTGGTGGATTTTGGGTTTATGTTCCATGGCGGATCGCGGATCTTTCGGATTTGCCCCTCGCTTAGGTCTCTAAGCTATCCATCTTGTTTTTTTTTTCTTCTTCGTTTCCGTGTTTTTTACTCCCATGGTAGTTTGGATCTGATCATTATTCATTCTTAGGATATTGTTCCCGTCCTTTGTTTTCCTGCTGCGACATTTTAGCTTGGGGAAGATTTCTAGGTTGTGTTACCCACTCAAAAAGGACTTGGATAGGGTTGTTGTTTGCCTTGTTCGTCGGAATTGTTAACTTGATCTGAATTGCGAGGAACTACAATAGTTCTTTTGTTTCTTAGGCGAAATGAAAGTTGTCTCTGTGATTAATATAATTGCTCTGTTACATTTGATATATTGATACTGGTTAGTGCAAGAGAGTGTTACCCGCTGTTTAGCTCTGGAACTGTATCCATATTCAAAGTTGTGGCATTGATGTGTTTCTTTTCCCCTTGTGAACTTGTAGATATCGAACAGTTGCTATCAGAAGCTCAACACAGGTGGCTGAGGCCTGCTGAGATTTGTGAAATTCTTCGGAACTATCAGAAGTTTCATATTGCATCAGAGCCTCCTAATCGACCACCCAGTATGTTTTTTTGCTGGATTTCTTCAGTTTTGGTTGCTTAAGTTATGAAGTATATAAATAAGCAATGACTACGATACTGAATAGACTATTGTAGCCTACTTGGGTTTTAATTCTGTCCTGCACTTATGTTTGGGTTGTCCTGCTTCTATTGGCTTTAAGATTTACTCGCACTGCCCGGTTTATCCTATTACTATTAGTCCTGAGGAGATAATTTTTTTTTCTGTTGCGGTTTGACAACAATTTATTACTGTTCTGTCTTCTATAAACTGACAGAAACCTTGTGCTCTTCTAGGTGGTTCACTCTTTCTCTTTGATAGGAAGGTGCTCAGATATTTTCGGAAAGATGGGCACAACTGGAGGAAGAAGAAAGATGGTAAAACGGTGAAAGAGGCTCACGAAAAGCTGAAGGTTAGTATATCCATTGATGTTTCCTCACTAATTTTTAATACTACGTTAAAATGTTGGAGAGTAACATTGTTCAAGTATATATAGGTTGGACGCATTGATGTGTTACATTGTTACTATGCACATGGGGAAGACAATGAGAATTTCCAGAGGCGTTGCTACTGGATGCTTGAACAGTGAGTCTATGTTTGTTCATATTTTATATTTTGTGTTCTGTTTAGTATACTGTAAATGTTACTTCTTCAGCATTTCCGTGGTCTATTCACTGGTCGCACTGCATTTTTCTTCAGTCTGGTAATTTGCTAGTGTAATGGAAACGGCCTTTTTATTGTATTAGCAGAACACTAGCAATAGAAAGGTAATATGTAGTGATTATTTGTGATCCTGCTATTAAAATATCAACTAAAGGTTAAATCAAAAATAATATTGTCATCGAGAATATGAAACACCGCAGCCTAGTCACCCAAGACTGAACCAAAGGATTAGGTGTGGAACTCCAGGGTCATTAATCTCAAAAATCCTAATTTATTGGAATGATATGTGCTTATTAGTAGTTTTTGGTGTTACTTTTCAGTTTTAATGCTCATGTCCTCTGTTTTTATGGGTACAGGGATCTGATGCATATTGTTTTTGTTCACTACTTGGAGGTTAAGGTATAGCTTTTTTCTTTCGGTACTGTACTAATATATTCTTCAAATATGAACATCCATCACTCAACATTCAACACTATATTGTCGTTTTTAAGCGGATACTCTTTTTTCTTTGGTGGTTTTTATATGGTCATCTTATGTATTATACAGGGTAACCGGATGAGTTCCAGTGGAATTAAAGAAAACAATTCAAATTCTCTGAGTGGCACCACTTCTGTAAATATTGATTCAATTGCAACCCCATCCAGCACATTGTCCCCACTATGTGAAGATGCTGATTCTGGTATACAATTCTCTTTTTACTTTATGTGCTTTGGTATCTTCTGTTTAGGAATATAGTTTTGTTATATGGATGAGTCTCTGTGGTTGATTGTATTCCCGCTCTTGGTTTTGCTTGTAATTTTCAACACAAACTTATATCAGTTTTGATGCAGGGGATAGTCGTCAAGCAAATTCGAGTTTGCAACCAAATCCTGAACTTCAAACTGTTGCTCCTCAGATAAGACATCAGCAGAATGCTAGGACAATAAATTCTTACAATCCGACCTCTATTTTGGGTACTAATTTTGCTTTCTGCGTTACAGGCTACCTTGCCGTACCATTTTTTTTCATATTCGCTGAGAATGTCTTCCCTATATAGGAAATCGACATGGTTGGACATCAGCTCCTGGCATTGGTATTGTTTCGCAGGTTCATGGGAATAGAGTAAAAGAAAGTGATTCCCAAAGATCAGTTGATGTCCCAACATGGGATGCTTCCTTTGAGAATTCATTGGCAAGATACCAGAATCTACCTTATAATGCTCCGTTGACTCAGACACAGCCTTTTAATGCTGGATTAATGCCCGTGGAAGGAAATAAAGAGAAAGGTTCTCTGTTAACGGCAGAGCATCTCAGAAGTCCTCTTCAAAACCAAGTAAATTGGCAGGTATTGTAACTAAGCTATTCATTGGAAATCTCAATAGTTTTTATGTTAGAGAAGAAATGCACAAAAGTGGGAGAAGTACCCTGCAGAAAAGATAAAGCTTATGAATTTTTATCAAAAAATGATGCTTATGAATTTTTGTGGCAAAACTTCGTGATATAAGTCATTGCAAAACATAGTCTTGGTGCAATATATATTTGTCTATATGGTCTTTTTTCCTATTCGCTAAGTTGCCGATGTGAGTGTGTCAATATTTGTTGACAGAAAGATTCTCGTGTCTGTAGATTCCAGTTCAGGACAGCTTGCCAGTGCAAAAATGGCCCATGGATTCTCATTCTGGAATGACTGATAGTACTGATCTGGCCTTGCTTGGGCAACGAGCACATGAAAATTGTGGGACCTTTTCCAGTCTTCTTGGCAGTCAAAATCAGCAGCCTGTTGGGGGTAGTTTTCAAGCTCCGTTTACAAGTATTGAAGCAGCATATATACCTAAATTAGGCCCTGAGGATCTGCTATATGAAGCAAGTGCAAACCAAACGCTACCTTTAAGGAAATCACTGTTAAAGGAAGAGGATAGTTTGAAAAAGGTTGACAGTTTTTCTCGGTGGGTTAGTAACGAACTTGGCGAGATGGAGGACTTGCAGATGCAGTCTTCATCTGGAGGTATTCCGTGGACCACTGTTGAAACTGCAGCTGCTGCGTCTTCCTTAAGCCCTTCCCTATCCGAGGATCAGCGGTTCACCATAATCGACTTTTGGCCTAAATGGACTCAGACAGACTCAGAAGTTGAGGTAATTTTGATGTTATATTTGGAAAAATTGTTTTGTGGTGTAGCACTGAGTTATGGTTTAATGGTTAAATGCAATAGTATTTTTGTCTCTCTCTTCCTCTGGTAAGAACTGAAAAGCTTTTTCGTCGGAACACATTTTCTATGTGATAATCTAGTCTCATAGCAAGTCGCTATGCTTGGGAGCAGCAGTATTATTCCACTGTTCTGTTTTCTGTGTATTTGGTTAACGTATTACCCTTTTAGATCCTAGTTTTCAGCTCTTTTGCTTTTTGAGGTTTGTTAGGAGATAACCTTTTCCTCATCTACCCTTTTAATTATCGAACAGGTCATGGTTATTGGGACATTTCTGTTGACTCCTCATGAAGTAACTAGCTATAACTGGTCATGCATGTTTGGAGAAGTGGAGGTTCCGGCTGAGATTTTAGTAGATGGTGTTCTTTGTTGCCATGCTCCGCCGCATGAAGTCGGTCAAGTCCCGTTCTATATTACATGTTCTGACAGATTTTCTTGCAGTGAAGTACGAGAGTTTGATTTCCTTCCTGGATCTACCAAAAAGTTAAATACTTCTGATATATATGGTGCCTTTACAAATGAGGCATCACTTCATTTGCGGTTTGAAAATCTGCTGGCTCGCATATCCTCTGTTCAGAAACACCATATATTTGAAAATGTTGGGGTGAAACGAACAAAAATCAGTAGAATGATGTTGCTAAAAGATGAAAAGGAATCTCTTCTCCCAGGGACAATTCAGAAAGATTTACCAGAACCGGAAGCAACAGAGCGACTTATTAGGGAAGAGTTTGAAGATAGATTATATATATGGCTCATCCATAAGGTGACTGAAGAGGGAAAGGGTCCAAATATACTAGATGAAGAAGGACAGGGTGTTCTACACCTTGTTGCAGCGCTTGGGTATGATTGGGCTATAAAACCAATTTTAGCAGCAGGAGTTAGCATCAATTTTCGCGATGCAAATGGGTGGTCTGCTCTTCATTGGGCTGCATTCTGTGGCAGGCAAGGACCTCAGACTCTATCTTCCTTCACTTGCTTTTTGTTTCATAAACTTCTTTAGCATCTATCTTGGACTTAATAGTTCTCAGTCTTCTTATGATCTGAGCTGTAGCTCAAAGCGATTCTTTTTTACACTCTGACAGCTGTTTCGTCTCTTTGTTTACTATTAAATATCAGGGAGGATACTGTCGCTGTACTTGTCTCTCTGGGTGCTGATGCTGGAGCATTGACGGACCCATCTCCAGAGCTTCCTTTGGGTAAAACAGCTGCTGACTTGGCTTATGGAAATGGACACAGGGGAATTTCCGGTTTCCTTGCAGAATCTTCTCTCACTAGCTACCTTGAGAAGCTAACAGTGGACGCTAAGGAAAACAGCTCCGCTGACTCCTCTAGAGTAAAAGCAGTTCAAACAGTAGCTGAGCGTACAGCTACTCCGATGAGTTATGGTGATGTACCAGAAACGCTGTCGATGAAGGATTCACTCACTGCGGTGTTTAATGCTACACAAGCAGCTGACCGTCTTCATCAAGTGTTCAGGATGCAGTCATTCCAACGAAAACAGCTATCTGAGTTTGGTTACAACAGCGAGTTTGATATATCCGACGAGTTAGCTGTTTCTTTTGCAGCTGCAAAGACTAAGAAGCCAGGACACAGTAACGGTGCTGTTCATGCCGCTGCAGTTCAAATTCAGAAAAAATACCGTGGTTGGAAGAAGAGAAAGGAGTTCCTTTTGATCCGACAAAGAATCGTTAAGATTCAGGTTTGAATAACTTTCTTAAAACTAGTCAAGGTTTTGAGCTTAGTTTTCTTTGGCCTCTGTCTCATTGCTGATGGATATAACCTTTTAGGCTCATGTGAGAGGACATCAAGTCCGAAAACAATACCGAGCCATTATTTGGTCCGTAGGATTACTCGAGAAAATCATCTTACGGTGGAGGCGTAAAGGTAGTGGCCTTCGCGGTTTCAAGCGCGACACAATCACCAAGCCTCCAGAACCTGTAAGTGCTGCCCCTCCCCCACAAGAAGATGACTATGATTTTCTCAAGGAAGGAAGGAAACAAACGGAGGAAAGGCTTCAAAAGGCTCTCACCCGAGTTAAGTCTATGGCTCAGTATCCAGAAGCACGGGCTCAATACCGTAGACTATTGACCGTCGTTGAGGGCTTCCGCGAGAACGAGGTAACAACTGTCTCCATAACATACTTACCCTCGATAGAAACATATATACAATTGAAACTTGAGACCGGCCTCTGTGAATTCCTGAGCAGGCTTCTTCTAGCTCAGCTATGAACAACAATAACAATACAGAGGAAGCTGCGAATTACAACGAGGAAGACGATCTAATTGACATTGATTCTCTTTTGGATAACGACACTTTCATGTCTCTTGCATTTGAATGATGATCCACTGCATCTGAGAAAACCGTACATAGAAAGAGAGATAAAGATCCATCTGGTATCAATCGTCATCGCAATGCTTTTCTAACTTCATTTAGGTTTTCCATGTAAATACAAGCTGGAGTAGCAATCTCTCTACATAGTTGGAAAAATGACGGATTTGATTGATTAGTTTGGGTTTCGGTCCATGATGGATAGAGACATGTTTTTTTTCAGTTGTATGTACCCTTAGATTTTTTTATGTCTTCTAGGAAACTGGCTTGCGCATAGTTTCAATGCGCAAAGCTTTTTGTACACAAAGTGGTTGGGTTTTCACAGTTTACATGGTGAATTGGTCTCTAGGGGTTTGGTTTTTTTTTTTTTCTTAATTTTTACTATATACATATATGGTTGGTCTGCAAAATTTCTTATATTATTATTTTAGTCTTCGACTTTTTTGGGTGAAAACTTTAATTGTATTTTCAGTTATTCTACTTTATACACTCACTTGAGCGTTATCTTTTGGATTACCTGACAGCAAAAGTGATTATTCCCGGCGAACCTTCTCAGATGCCGGCCATCGGAGTTTGACCGTCTCAGTCACTAAATAAAATTAAATATACAGTAAATGTCTTCAAAACCCATGGTTGAAATCCAATCTCTTTTTCCCACGGTGACATTGAAAACAAGAAAACTCAGACTGAAGTCATAATATAGGACACGTGGAGTGAATGCAAGTAACAAAATGCAACTTGAACAGAAAAATTAAGGGAAAACAAAAATGAAAAGAAATAGAAAAGCGCGTATATATAAATGGAAATAGACACTCATATTCAAGAGCTGTCCGATCATTTATAACCAACGAAAGGGAAGAAAAATCAAAATAGAGAGTAACCACGAAGAGAAGAAAGGAAAAGCTGTCATCAGCTGCTGTAGTTCCTCAGCTCCTCCGCGACATCATCCTCGCCGTCGTCGTTTTCGCCGATGAATCTCTACTACAAATCTCTGCAAACTCGAAGCTCCTCGAGAAACTCCGTGTATTTCTCGTCACTTGTTTCCTCTTCTTCCTACGCTCGCTTCCTTCAGTTGTCCCTTTCGCAAACCCTAATTCGAATAGAGGTTTCAAATTCACGTCGGAGAAGAAGCTCGAGATCAGCGATTGTGCATCAGAACCGGGAATAGGTCGAGCGATCTGGCAGTTATTGTCGGCTATGAATGAAATTCCGGTGACTTCTAGAAAGTACGAAGTCGTTCGATCCTTGGCGGAGAGACTACTCGACGAGAATCACGGTGAAAACTCAACCGCCTTGTTCGATTTAAATCGTAGGGTTTTAAACGCGTCGTTTCGTAGAACGCTAAGCCGGTTAGAGGCGGCGGTTGAGCGGAATCGGAGAGATACGGGTGAACCGGTTCGTCGTGGATTAAACCGGGTGGTGAGAGCTGCTGTTAAAGCCGTTGGAGATGGATTCACGGGTTGGAGTGGAGAAGAAGCGGCGGATCAGTCGTCGGAAACGGCGGAGAAACTGGCGGCGGAGCTGCTTTGGTTGGCGGAGAAGATGTCGGCTTATGGATTCGGCGATGAAGCAGTTGAGAAATGGGCTTCGGCTTCTAATTTGGCTTGGCTCGCTCTTTTGTCTGAACCAAGGCTTCAATGTTCAATGGTCCAAATTTCTGGTAATATACCTTCTTTTTTTTAATTATTACCCATTTCTCCTATTTAATACGCTGTCTGAAAACATAATATTCCCAATTCTTAAATTATTTTTAAATTTTCGTGATTGTCCGCTGTTTTTATTGTTCTTCCCTTTTTAACAACTCTTTTCGTAAATATGGTAAATAGAATAATATCTTCTCCATTAGGAAAGCAAGAAAACAGAATGATGCTGTTTTCAATAGAGGATATTCTTCTTCTTTTTTGGGGTAAAATACAGTATATGACTTTCCACAAAATAATTTCATGTTTAAGCTACATATAGCGATCACATTTTGCTGCTGCAATCTTTTTGTTTTTTTTTGTTTTTTGGTATTTTGTTTGGTACGTATTGTTGTGAACGAAGCTTGTGCCTTGAGGTGTGCATTTCAATGGTCAAAGTAGGGTCTACAAATGGCAATTGTTCTTCTGATGTTCTGGATCCTCCTTAACTGTTTTGGGTTTTTTCTTTTCTGTGAAGCCTTGTTGTTCAAAGAAGCCAGGGACATTGGAATTGGAACAGAAGAAGAAGCAGAGGAAGAGAAATGGAGAGAAATAAAAAAGAAGATGCTTACCTCGTGGCTTCCTTTGCTGTGTCGGGCCAGCAACGGAGCGGATAAACCGGTTTTGAGAAGCGTGGAACGAGCCGAGCTAGAGAAAGTGTTGGAGAAGATGATATCAAAGCTGAAAGAAGAGGAACAAGAACAAGTTCTCTCACTCTGGATTCACCATTACACAAGCTGCTCATCCTCTGACTGGCCTGACCTCAACGGCTCTTATGTTCGTTGGTGCGATTCGTCTCGCCAGCTTTTGCTCTTACATTGCGATCACAAAACCAAAGCCTAAGTTAATTAGATGTGTCATATGTTTTTCTCAAGATTATGGCAAGGGAAAAAACATTATACAAAAATTCAAGAGAGAATCAAAGTTTTAATCATATTGTTTTAGTGTATTAATAGTCTGAAGATTCCGTTGCTTCTCAGGCTAAGTTAATGGTGCCCTTTTACACCCCTAATTAAAAGGGTTTTTGTAAAATTAAGAAATAATCAATTTACTATTGAATCGTGTTAATACATTTACTTAGCTCTGCAATTGCAGGGGCAAATTCACAGTAGAGAAGTGACGTTAGTGGAAATATATGCGAGACAGATGAGTCAAATCAATTTTCTTTTTTTCTCTCTCGCAGAATCATATTCCGTTCTAATTTTTGAAATATTGTTTCCGAATTGATTCACATAACAACATGGTAGCGTAACTGATCTAATTACGTGGAAAAATCCACATTCCACATTTGTTCTTTTCAATAGATAGCGACGAATATATATATATGATATACAGTACATTACAACAACCTGTAATTCTCTATATAAAACTCATCACCCGAATGCATTTTGATGTAGCAAAACAAACACAAAAACCTGATTAATCATGGCTAGCCGGAGAGAGGTACGGTGCCGTTGCGGTCGATGGATGTGGGTTCAACCGGAGGTCCGTGCCGTTCAATGCTCAACCTGCCAGACCGTCACGCAGCTCTACTCGGTCGTGGACATAGCGCGCGGTGCAAACCGCATGATTCAGGGGATTCAACAGCTACGTAGACAACGACAACAACAACAACAACAGATGATGGCTCAACCGCCACCACCACCACCGCCACGGCTGCTCGAGCCTCTTCCTTCTCCGTTTGGGAAGAAGAGAGCCGTTTTATGCGGCGTCAATTATAGGGGAAAAAGCTATAGCTTGAAAGGTTGCATCAGTGATGCAAAGTCCATGAGATGTTTCTTGGTTCAACAAATGGGTTTTCCTGTTGACTCTATTCTCATGCTCACAGGTTGTTTTGCTTTTCCCAGCTCTCTAAAGCCAATTTTTTTTTTTTTTTGCAGAAAAAAATATCTCTGATGCATGATCAGTGCTAATTTGTTGGTTGGTTGGTTGTTGTCGCAGAAGATGAAGCCAGCACGCAGAGAACACCGACCAAGAGAAACATTAGAAAGGCGATGAGATGGTTAGTTGAAGGAAACAGAGCAAGAGACTCACTCGTGTTCCATTTCTCTGGTCATGGATCTCAGCAGAAGGACTACAATGGAGACGAGATGGACGGTCAAGATGAAGCCTTGTGCCCTTTAGACCATGAAACAGAAGGTAAAATCATCGATGACGAGGTTAACAAGACACTCGTGAGGCCGCTTGTCCATGGAGCTAAGCTTCACGCTGTCATCGACGCCTGTAACAGCGGGACTGTCCTTGATTTACCCTTCGTTTGCAGGATGGAGAGGTCAAACTCAAATCTCTTTCTCTGCTAATTAAATTCACTGAAACTGAGAAATAACCTCTTGAATATGCGTGTGTGTGAAAAATTAAATCAGGAATGGTTATTATGAATGGGAAGATCATAGATCAGTGAGGGCTTACAAAGGAACAGATGGTGGAGCAGCTTTCTGTTTCAGTGCTTGTGATGATGATGAAAGCAGTGGTTACACTCCTGTATGTTTAAAACAACTTTGCATTATTTCGTCATTTTCATACACTAGCTAGTACCATCTCTGTGTGTATATTACCTGCCTGGATCATTGCGACCAATATACAGGTGTTCACGGGAAAGAACGCAGGAGCCATGACTTATAGCTTCATAAAAGCGGTGAAGACAGCTGGACCGGCACCCACGTACGGACATCTGCTTAACCTCATGTGTTCTGCGATACGCGAGGCCCAGTCTCGCCTCACCTTTGATGGGGACTACACAACCAGCTCTGATGCGGTATATATATATATATATGATTACACTTGTATTATCCAAAACTTGCATTATTCTGAATGATTTGAACAATTTTTTTTCTTCCTGTGTTGGTTGCAGGAGCCACTGCTAACATCATCGGAGGAATTTGACGTGTACGCGACAAAGTTTATACTCTGAATGCTGTACAGATACAATTTGCCTATACGGGAAATGATTCAGGAACGTTTTACACATGTACACACCTACTTATAAACCGAAATGTAACTTTTGATAAATAAAAGCTATGAACTTATGAAGGCAGCAAGCATGAGGTTTCATTGAACATTATAAAGGTCACGCCTCACGGGCATTACTGAAAATTCACTTAGAAACTGTATACGACATCAAGCTGTATGGATTGCGACTTCTAGAGAAGTTAAAGGGCATAAACCTGCAAATATTCTTTGGTGACAAGTCATGTTTTGGGAGAATGTCTAAAACTTGGTGTGAGCTGATGATCAGACCAAGTTTAAGTCATTGTCTGCAATATGCTTTTGATAAGCGATTTGCTTTGGGACCAAATTGGGAGTTCCTTCTAAGTCAACATCCAAGGCTTGGGGAACTGCTGTCCTTCCACGTGCGTCCAGACCTGTTCTTCTTCCTCTTCTTCTTGGCGTTTTTTATACGTCTTCTTACCTTGTGTTTTAGTCATTGTCTGCAAATATGAACAACCTAAAATTGCAATGTGGAAATCACATACAAGGTAGTCCAAAATCTAGTCCAGAAACTAGCAACATGGATTGAACAAGACAATCGAGAGCAAGCTTTATGCTCTATATGTTTCGAAACGAGAAATCTAAAAAAAAATAGAGGAAAACATGAATGCCAAATCACCCACAAAACAAGCTCACATGAAAGGCAACACGTCGAATTAGAGAAAATGAATCTTGCGCAGAGCTTCGTCGAAGGAGAAGCTAGCGTTTGGTTTCAATGGCGACAATCGATGTGGATTTTTCAGAGTTGGGAAGAGCTCAAGGATGGATTGCTGTTGCGGTTTGGAGACTAGGACGATCCGGACAGAGTTGATTGGTGATATCTCATCTCCTGCAATAATATTACAAGTTCAAGATTTTTCGGCAGACAATCAAGAACTACTATAAATGCTCTCTTCGAACCATTTGACTCACCAACAAGATTGTCAATATAGCAGGATTCAACCTTATGGCCTTCATCTTTCAGCATTTTTAAGTCTGCTATCTGCAGAGCATTAAGAAAGAAAACCCAAACTAATATGAATTATCACTTGTTCATAAGAACACAAGCCCCTTGAATCAGCAAAAAAGTGAGCTTTTTGAATATATAGAAAACACACACACACAAAAATACGGGTATGTTCAAGAGTTTTCAAGAACTTAACTCAAACAAAAGAAAATGAAAACTAGCTAAATGATTGTTCAAATGCAATGCAATGGTTCTGTACTCACTCGGTATAAGGATGTTCCAGCCTTGATTACATCCTCGATTGTGAATGCCTGAAGAGTAGTGTACCCTCCCGCAGAACCAACAGACACCTGCTCAAAACCAAAACCCCCAAAAAAATGTCTTGGAACTGCTTCCAACTTTTGTTTCTCGTAAAAACAGACAAATTAAGAATGAAACATTACCACATAATTAGCACAGCCACAACATTCATCAACGTCAACAATCCACCAGGGATTCTCTCGACCATAACCTTCAAAAATAATGTTAACACTTTGTTACAATAAACCCATGTACGTGTGTGTAACTGAGTAACAGAAATAAGCTGGAAACCATAACAACAAACCTGTGCTTCCATCAACAAATATCATGTGCTTCCAGCACTGGATATTCAGATTTAAGGATCCTCCTGCAAATTCAAATTGTGGACAAAAAAACAAGCACATACTTGAGACAAAAACTTGATCTTCAGCATTTTGGTTAACTTGTATATTTATCATTACCGTCAAGCATGCTATCATCAGTGGATGCCTTCACCATATGTAAATCTATTGAAGATGTGAGACTGACAGCAGCTGCTCCATCTTGGCTTAGATGTTGTAATTCTTCTATAGTTTCAACTAGAGTCTGAAAAGTAGACTCTTGTTCACTGAAAAGATGGTGAACCAGCGACTCGGGCTTCTCCATGGAAACACTGCAGGCATGAACACAAAAGCAAAAGCATAAAGTGAATAGCAGAGAATGGGTATTTGAATTCTGGTAAGGCAGAGGAAGACGTTATTACCTACTAGATAGAGGATTTTGTTATTTAGGGGGCATGCAGGAGATCAACACGATCAACACGATCAGGGTCGACCTAATTATATACCAAAAAAACAAAAACATGAAACTCAGCGGCTATCAATCCACAATAAAATAAAAATAGATAACACTCACACAAACCTTAAACTTCATGTTCTCCTTTGCTAGATGTGGCTCCACATTTATCAGTGGCTCAGAACCCATTTCCATGTCAATCGAGTAGAAATCTTCTAGAAGATACTGTGGCTTGGTTTTCCACACATTTTTCTTACCCTTTCTTTTTGTGGCACCAACCAGTGTTAACATTATTTCAACATTGACTGCTATGTATCCATGATTATGCCTACCTTCTCCGTGGCTAGATTTGCAAATTGCTACCCTAATCCCATTGATGACTTTGAAATCAATGATGATTACAGCATGAGTACTGATAAATCTACCACCTGATTTCGGGCCATCGTAAATGTATGTTGGCTGATCATTATGTTCCCAACGCTTATCCCAACCCTCAAAGACTAGTAATGATGCAGCAACCGGATATCCTGAATTCACACGCATTAACGCTAACTCTAAAGTCTCATACTCAAAGATTTCACTTATCTTGTAACGTTCCTCATCTCCATTAAACTCCTTTGACATGTGGCAATCAAATACTCGCTCTTCGGGTTTTTCTCTAGGTATTCCATATAGCTTAGCATACATCAATCCTTCAAGTACAGTACCAGCAACGCAACAGTGTTCTTCACTATTCTTCTCTTTCAAATTTTGTGTATAAGTCTTTTCATAAGCATTCTGACACAAGAACATGGGAGAGAGTGGGATGAACTCTTTGTCTAAGCCGTGTAATACCCTGCAAGAACTGATCAAATCGCAAACTGTATATGCCCAGCAGATAAAATGTGTCAACTGATCTCGAATATGACCTGCAACCAGCTTCAATCTTATTCTGTTTTTCTCCTCTACTATGTAATCATCTCCAGGTCCTCGTGTTAACCACCAAAGAAAAAGATATCCAAAGGAATCAGACATGAAGTATGAGCCAGGGAGAGGATTGGTTTCATGTACCAAACTGAACCTTTCAATACATAAACACGGTCTTGCCTCATTTTCTTCAATAGGTTCCGTGACGTTCTCTCTCAAAAGCTTACGGTAATCTGAGGGAAGCAGAGTGAGTGCTCCAGTCCTACTAGGGTATTTTATCCAGCCTGTTTCCCCTATTTCCCCTATTTCATCCTCTTCTGACATATATTCATAATTGTCGCCATCCCAAACAGATTCAATACTGGAGGAAGGGGAGACAGCTCCTTCTTCCTCTCCAGCTTCCTCCCCACCGGATCTTTGTAACATCCCGACCCAAGCCGTATACGTATATGTGTATCAGTGTATGTATCTCCCTCTCCACTAAAACCCTAGACGTGAGAGGAACCAAAGAGAAGGAAATCGATGGAGAATGAGAGAATGTTACTTGAGAAGTGAATGAGATGCTTATACACCGCCGCAACAACACCGGATAGCTTCGCCGTCACCGCCACTTCCGTTTCTCCGTCGCGGGCACCGTCAAGAAAGGTAACCGGCGGTCTCTTTTTCACCCCTGACTCGTGATGTGTTGACGATGATGTGGTTTGAAACCGATTTGTAGTGGTTTTCTTCTCACAATGCCACTGAACTTACTAATTTCCCTTTCACTTCCCTTATTTTGTCATTCCCCCTGTTTTTTTTTTTTTTTTTTTGTCAAGAGGACGACGAAAGAAACTGTGAAGTATTTCTTTTTTTTTTAATTTTGTCCGTTAGACTAAAGGAATTTTGAAAGCAAGAGGATGATATTACTGGAAATAGAAGGGTTGCAGAAAAGTTAACATAGCTATGTCGTGATTTTGTACGTCATTTGTTTACTACCGTTGGATTAGTGACCGACCACTGCTGTGGTATCCTAGCCGTTGAACAATTATGTAAAATCTTGGGGAATCAGAGAGTTGTTGAACAAAAAAAAAACAGAAAATAGAGAGTTTACTCTTCATTGAGGATTTTTTGATTTAAAAAAAAAAAAAAATCTATCTCAATTGGAAAGGAGAGCCTAATTAAAATAAAAATAATAATAACAACAGTAAATTAAAAATAGCGAATCAATTAATTCACACTTTAAAATCATTATCTTTTATTAAAAAACAAAAATTCACAAAATGCACCTAAAAGGTTAGCCAAAAAAATAGTAAATAAAAAATAACACAAAACGATATACTTTTTTCACCATCCCCTTACGTTAAATAAAACCTCTTTACTTTCTAAACGTATAAAGCTCTACATTTACTCACTTAAAGATCCCTTTGCCTTTATGTGCGTTGAAAAAAAAAACAAAAATAGCTTGTAAGAGACATGGAGGATTTCGACGGTCTACAACTCAGGCTCTCAACATTACAAACCTGATTTTACCGCTAAAGACATGGTAACAGGAGTGGTGATCGTATGGAAAGAGAAATTACAATTATGAAGAGATGTATGAATCTAATTTCTTTTTCTAATCTTAGGGTTTGTATACTCCTTTTTTGCGAGCGATGAAAACCACACCAAGTATTTGGTTTATGTAAGTGTTTATTGCCTTCTTCTGTTCCTCCTCCTTTTTTCTCATTTCCTCTCTGGCGAAGACTTCTCTTCTTTCTTTTATAATTATAATCCATCTTCACGAAGTTCATTACTTGCGCTCCAAGCAACGTCAACTCCGCCCACTTACTGTTGACTTCTTCGACTAAACTTATCACGCCTTCAGCTCGCGGACGAGCTCCGAACTTCATCTCCTGCTTTCTCTCTTTTCATGACACGTGTCCTGAGATCTCGGCCACTTTCTCTAGCTCGTTCTTTCTCTTTTGACTTGCTCATTGAACTTGGGTTACTTCTCTTTCGCCTTTGACTTGGTCGAACCTTTGATTTTACGGGCTTTATGGTTTTCCCGTGTGGGCTTTATGGGCCGGATTTCGGTAGAAATCCAGCACCAACACTCCTCATACAGAAGGAAGATTTAAAGACGATAGAGAATTGCCGCCTAAATGATCTAATTAAATATAATCTAATTATTAATGAGAGCCTACTCAATTGATTTTATACAATGCTAGTGAAATCTTGATTATAATTTCTGTTTTCTCACAGCTAATCTCTAATGGAATGCTTGAGTCGGAGCAAAAACATTTGACCTTGAAAATAGATGCTTCTGGTAGTTGTATTTCTCTAACTCAGTTAGCGATAAACTTCTTCTTCATTTTATTTTTGGGTTCTGTGAAAGTAGTTTCCATTTGTTTGCAGAGGAAGCTGCTGTAGTGGAGCTTTTGAAATTCATGTATATCAATTCAGTTTCAGTCACGACGCTCTTTGCTTTGCTCGATCTTTTAATTAATATGGCTGCAGACAAGTTTGAGGTTGCTTCGTGTATGAAGTATTGCAGCAGTTTGTTGCTAAATATGCCTATGACATTGGACTCTGCATTGCTACTTCTTGATCTTCCTTCGACTACGGTAATGTCTGATTCAGTAAAGCTTTAATAAAAATGCTGCAAGAAAATTCCTCGCATCTCGCTACAAGGATATATCCAAGTACGTACGTCTCTTCTTGATCATTCATCAAAAAGCCCTTGTTGAATTTTAATTCAACGTTTTGGAGCGTTTTGATTGATTAGATTTCCATTAGAGGATTTGATTTGATAGCTTTACCATTAATTAGTAGGTATGGAGGCAATTCTAGCGAGTGACGATCTAGAGATTCCGACTGAAGACCAGTTTATACGAAGTTGTGTTGTAGAAGAACGGCAAAGAGATCCCCGTGTCTCATCTCGCTCGCTACATCCGTTTCCAATGACATGTCGAAGACTTAAAAGAAAATCTTGACATCAGACGACTTTAAAACCTTGTGTGGCATAAAAAAAAAAACTAGTCCTTGAAGCTCTGTTTTTTCAAAGCAGAACAATGCATTCTAGCCCTCGAACAACCCGACCACCGGTTTTGTTTAAGAACGAGCCTACAGATGCAGACCCATCAAAGTCCAGGTTCCTCGCCAACAATGCATGGTGTACTTGGACTTACAACGCAAAGAATGCTCGGCACTCTATCCGTCGAGTCGGATAACTTCTTAAGAGAGTTTCACTTAGGAGGACAAGGGTTCTTTCTTTCACTTCACTGCAACAGGGACCAGCTAGATTCATTTCACTGTTTTGGATTGTGTTCTTGGGATGCAAGATAGAGGGTCTGTGAGTCTGACTGTGGGCTCGGTCGAGAAGCCAACAGAGGAGTTTGTTAAAAAAATTCAAAGCAAAGTAAGACTTCTCCAGAGGTAAAGGTGTTGAATACAAGAACTTGTTTGCAAGTCCACTGGGAGACTTTCATCGCTAATGATTCTCCTTACTTCATCAATGATGTTCTTCATCTCCGAGCCGAGCTCTCCATCATTCAAAGGAAACCATGAGTTCAACCCTTTTTTCTCTTATGTTACTTCTATTGCCTTTAACCACAAGTTATGTTTTGGTCGGACTTAGGTTGTGAAGCAACGATGATACTTCTTACACTTGCATATATATATATGTGTGTATGTGTGTGTGTGTTTAGGCTTTTCAAGCCTGTTTGACCATCTTTTTCTTTAGCTATCTATTTCGGAAACCAATTGATTTCAATGCTGCGGATCTAAGATAATAGTTTCAGAATGCATCAGATACATTGTTGAAACAGAGACATTGCATAATCATTCATGATATTACAGGAAAAACCTCAGAAAGAAAGCTGGTTTTTTTTTGATAAAAATAAAAAATGAATCTATTCGGTCCCTGCAATCTTCTTCTTCAAGGAATCAATATCCTCAGCCAATTCCGTTCTGCTTGACTGAAACGACAAGAAGAGAGATTTTGATTCATGATCAGATCTTTGATGCTTCCATTGATTATAATTAAGTTCGTCGCAGTTTTGTTACCTTGAATTGAAGAGAATCTGTAGACGAACCATCCTGTGTACCAGAGACCAACAAGTTCCATAACTTTTGGAAGCTACACTCAAACACAAACAAGAAGCATTTGAGTCAAACCCATTAAAAATTCTCTGATCTCAAATGTTTTTTTCTTTTTTAAATACTGTGTTGTTACCAGCTGAACAGAGTTGATGGCACCAACAACAATGGAAGATAATCAAACAGCAACAATGGCTCCTCCTCCATAAACAAGTACAGTCGACTTGTTCTCACACTGTACCAATACCAACAGTCAAAACACAACACAAAGCCAACAAACTCCGGTTTTATCGATTACATTGCTGCAATGGCTTACCTTTTTCCTTTGAGTCTGTGAAGATTTCGTTTGTGTCGATGGACCTTGAGGTCTCTTCTGATGAAGAGGCTCTCGTCTTCATCAATTCAACCTTCTGCAAACCATTCCCTGCGGATTAAATCCAGATAATCCAATTTTCGGTGTATATTTACATTTACAAACCGGATCTATTAAACCAAGACTATAAACCGGGTTAATCGAAATAAAATTCAGAATATACCGAACCGCCGGGTAGTTAAATTTCATTTCCGGGCCGGAATATTCTAATTTCATACAATTTGTGGCAAAACTCACGATTTCTCGAGAATTTCTAGACTCCATCGTATAAGGGAAATTGAAACTTTAGGTTCGCCGGAACAATGAAAGAGAATCGGCCCAAAATGATTGAGATATTGGGTTGTGAAGGCCCAACTGAAGCCCATAAAATGAGTCGGTCGGATAGATAAGGTGACGAGTGAGAACCTAATCGACCAAAAATCATCATCGCCCTAAATCGAAACCTAAACCTAAATCGCTTGATAATATGATCTCTGAATTTCGGGATGCTAAGAGTTATTCTGATGCGCTTGACGCCTCTCGTAAACGACTGGAGAAATGCGGTGTAATTCTTTCATTTTCCTTATTTTTAAGAGATTGATCCATTAAAATCGTGATTTGTTAGCTCTGATTATTTGCGTCTGCTAATAGATGTTCGATCTCAAGGGTTGTGATAATACGCTCGGACTACAGGAAAGGATCTGTAATAAATGGTCTCCTTGTCCTGGCAAAGTCCTCCTGTATGCTAAGATGGGCCTTCATCGTTATAATTTGCTGCAGGTCTAATTCTTTGTTTTTTTTTTTTTATTATCCACATGCTCTGTATACTATGCTTCTACAATCAAATTTTTTCTTCCTGATTTCAGGGTACAAAGTTTCAACTCATTCGCGTAAAGAAATACATTCTCTCAATAGGTTCTCCTGTTGGCTCTTACTACATAACATTATATGCAATAGCTGCTGGCTCTTCGCTTCAAACTTTTCAGACTAGAGTATCAGAAGAAGAGGGTGGTAAATTTATTCTGACGTGCAAGATTGCAAGAATCCAAGGTCAAATATCTTTTCAATTATTTTTCCTTTGTATACAACGAAATCATCTATCTCAACTTAATTGCTGATTTAATAATATTTGTATTAAGGGGAAACAAGCCATAGCAAAAGAGTCATGTATATGGGTACTAGCTTGCCTGAGTGGCCGCCAGAGAATCCTTTTGAAAAATGTTACCTGGTAAGATTCAGATTCAGACACACAATTGGCATCATTTGATCAACATACAATGTAGTGGTGATATATGTTTTGCCTTTTTGGTCAAAGGTGAAGGAATCAGAGCTGCAAGACAATGACTGGATTCGTCTATATTTGGAACTTGCTGTTGCCACCACCACCGGTAGGGACTGTGGTCTCTCCAACAAGTTGGAGATTGTGAAAGTGGCCATAGATGACGCACTCAATGCCAAAAATGCAATTATCTACATAAGGTACAATGACTTGTACAAGGCTGAGCTTGGTAAGGATTCTGATCGCATTGCTATAGTTAGAAGATCCTTCGATGAGGATACGGGATGCTTCATGCTCGTGGGTCAGACTCAGAGTTCAGAAATTATACCAAAAAACCCTAGTCTCGTCGTTGCTAATGAGGATACGGGATGCTTGAGTCTCAAGGGTCAAAATCAGTTTATTAAGGGTTTTGCAGAGAATAAAAGGATCAAGTTAAATCCGACCGGACTTGCAAATCAAATCTCTTCATCTCTAGCTACCTGTGAGGATCATCAAGTGGCAAATCAGCACTCGAGCGATGTAGAAACTGCATGAGAATCGATGAAGTAACCGTGGCGGTGGTGGTGGTTGCTTGACTCGTCGTCGTCTGCACAAGACAAGATCCATTCGAAAGATAATTTACCTATCTATCAATGCTGGACTAAGTTATTTGGATTGTTAAGTAGATTGGTTTTTAAATGTGTTGTGCTTGAATAATTAATCATAAACATATGTTTGCTTAAAATATGGGAAGAATCGGAGTCACTCTTCTTCTTGCTTTTTTTTTTTATCTAGAAGGATAATGTGTATAGTAGGAGTACTAAGTTGCCTGTTATGGACGTATGGTAAGAGGTGAATCACATTCCTGTGTCTCCTTGCATCATCTTCTATGTTAAGTCACGGTTTTAAGGCTATAAAGTGACACTGCCATAATTCTCTCACGCTTCTTCTTTATGTCTGTCTTTAGACCCCGAATTGCTAAACCCTTGTTATGGAACACTCCTCAAGATCCTTAAACTTGGATCTGCTGGAATCGCTGCTGCACCTTCACTTGATTCATAGATGATTCCAAGCTCCTTTGAACATTCACCCCAATAAAGCTGCAACACATCGACCTTCTCTTCTAAGATTGCCTTTATGTTCTGGTCATGTGGAAACGCAAGAACAACACCGATCCCAAATGATTTGTCTGTCAATGTCTTTTTCTTTATTAGCTCTCTCAAGTAATTAGGACACTCTTGATTAATTCAAATCATCAAAAAATATTAATAAAATCAGTGTGGGAATTTTCACCCAACAAAACTGAACAATACGATGACTGTGAAATGATCGAATCATACAGGAAAACAAAAACAAAGAGTGATATGATGCTCGCATCCAGTGAGGTTTAAGGCCTGTTGAAGAGTCCATTATGTATATGGGTCTATTATAAAGCCTATATTATAAGCGATCTCTTGGGTCTATTATAAAGCCTATACTATAAGCGATCTAAGACGGTAACAAAAAGATGAACTCAAGATTGAGGAATTCGACAAGAAACTTTAATACACTAATCTTATAAATGAAAATGAAGATAAAAATATTTTGTGTAGTTAATATACTAAAAATACGTGTTCATCTTGGAAGAGTTGGCATTAAAAAGGTTCCTAAACTCAATATATGTGGTCAAAACCTAAACACCATTATCTACTATATTATCTATTATGCTGCATCATCATACTTAGAGCATGTCCATCAGGAGTTCTTGAAGAGTTTGTGGCAGAGATTTTAAAACGAAATACAATAAAAAGATAAGAAAAATGGTAAAGGTTCATGATCCGGGTTCTTCTCGACGAACCTGGAGAGACAGTCTTTTTACACGTGATACATCCTAATTGGTCCAAAATAATAATTTTCGAATTTAAAAAAAAACAAAAAAAATAATATTATATTTTGATGAACCCGTCTTTGTTCACTGATAGACATAGTTTTAGAGCATGAATTACACTCAAAATGAGTGAGATATTGGGTTGTGAAGGCCCAACTGAAGCCCATTAAATGAGTCGGCCGGATAGATAAGGGGACGAGTGAGAACCTAATCGACCAAAAATCATCATCGCCCTAAATCGTCAAACCTAAACCTAAATCGCTTGATAATATGATCTCTGAATTTCGGGATGGTAAGAGTTATTGTGATGCGCTTGACGCCTCTCGTAAACGACTGGAGAAATGCGGTGTAAGTCTTTCGTTTTCCTTATTTTTAAGAGATTGATCCTTTAAAATCGTGATTTGTTAGCTCTGATTATTTGCGTCTGCTAATAGGTGTTCGATCTCAAGGGTTGTGATTTTACGCTCGGACTACAGGAAAGGATCTGTAATAAATGGTTTCCTTGTCCTGGCAAAGTCCTCCTGTATGCTAAGATGGGCCTTCATCGTTATAATTTGCTGCAGGTCTAAAACTCTTTGTTTTTTTATTTATTATCCACATGCTCTGTATACTATGCTTCTACAATCAATATCTCTCTTCCTGATTTCAGGGTACAAAGTTTCAACTCATTCGCGTAAAGAAATACATTCTCTCAATAGGTTCTCCTGTTGGCTCTTACTACATAACATTGGATGCAATAGCTGCTGGCTCTTCGCTTCAAACTTTTCAGACTAGAGTATCAGAAGAAGAGGGTGGTAAATTTATTCTGACGTGCAAGATTGCAAGAATCCGAGGTGAAATATCTTTTCAATTATTTTTCCTTTGTATACAACGAAATCATCTATCTCAACTTAATTGCTGATTTAATAATATTTGTATTAAGGGGAAACAAGCCATAGCAAAAGAGTCATGTATATGGGTACTAGCTTGCCTGAGTGGCCGCCAGAGAATCCTTTTGAAAAATGTTACCTGGTAAGATTCAGATTCAGACACACAATTGGCATCATTTGATCAACATACAATGTAGTGGTGATATATGTTTTGCCTTTTTGGTCAAAGGTGAAGGAATCAGAGCTGCAAGACAATGACTGGATTCGTCTATATTTGGAACTTGCTGTTGCCACCACCACCGGTAGGGACTGTGGTCTCTCCAACAAGTTGGAGATTGTGAAAGTGGCCATAGATGACGCACTCAATGCCAAAAATGCAATTATCTACATAAGGTACAATGACTTGTACAAGGCTGAGCTTGGTAAGGATTCTGATCGCATTGCTATAGTTAGAAGATCCTTCGATGAGGATACGGGATGCTTCATGCTCGTGGGTCAGACTCAGAGTTCAGAAATTATACCAAAAAACCCTAGTCTCGTCGTTGCTAATGAGGATACGGGATGCTTGAGTCTCAAGGGTCAAAATCAGTTTATTAAGGGTTTTGCAGAGAATAAAAGGATCAAGTTAAATCCGACCGGACTTGCAAATCAAATCTCTTCATCTCTAGCTACCTGTGAGGATCATCAAGTGGCAAATCAGCACTCGAGCGATGTAGAAACTGCACGAGAATCGATGAAGTAACCGTGGCGGTGGTGGTGGTTGCTTGACTCGTCGTCGTCTGCACAAGACAAGATCCATTCGAAAGATAATTTACCTATCTATCAATGCTGGACTAAGTTATTTGGATTGTTAAGTAGATTGGTTTTTAAATGTGTTGTGCTTGAATAATTTATCATAAACATATGTTTGCTTAAAATATGGGAAGAATCGGAGTCACTCTTCTTCTTGCTTTTTTTTTTATCTAGAAGGATAATGTGTATATTAGGAGTACCAAGTTGCCTGTTATGATTCGGGAACGTTTTACACATATACACACCTACTTATAAACCGAAATGTAACTTTTGATAGACAAAAGCTATGAACATATGAAGGCAGCAAGCATGAGGTTTCCTTGAACATTATAAGGTCACGCCTCACGGGCATAACTGATCAGGGATTCACTTAGAAACTCTATACGAAATCAAGCTGTGTGGATAAAACCGTAATCGCAACAGACATGATGATTCAATACCATAACGAGTAATACACATGATGAAAACAACTTTTTACAAAAGATATCCGGAAGGGGTACCTTATTATATTTGATGAGACTAATCTCATATCAATTCCAAAAAAGCAGTAAAGTTTTTTTTTTTAATCATGATTTGAGGGCATCATGTAGCATTTTTGAACTTTTGGAGGATCAGAAGCTGAGCTGCTTCCACAAGATTTTTCACTACCTCTCCAGCCGGTAAAATCTCTTTGATGAGGCCTACGCTTTGGCCTGCATACATCGCCATACTCTCCAAGTCCCCCGTCGTTGTCATGTTTGGTACTGTTCCTGCAAATCTTCTTATCTCCTTTTCCTGCAGTGAGCTTCCCTTATTCATCAGTGCGAGACCACAATATTTGGAGGAAATTGGACTTTATATATGAAAATGAAACTTACGACGCCATGTATGGTGGAACGTCCAATAATAGGCTGGTTAACTTCATTCTCATCAGCCGAGAGGGATCTCCAGTCGTCGAAGAATGGTGTCTCCAGAACACGTTGTGGCGCACCAGGCCACCTTGCTCTTCCAAAGATATCTGTGTATTCGGTTTTTTCATATTCCACCAACATCCTCTTGTATATAGGGTGTGCGTAGCTCTCATGAGTCGCCACAAACCTAAGAAAACAAAGCTCAGCCCCGACAAAAACTCATTCAAGCAGTCAAACTTGAGAACATGTGGAAGGAAGAGCACACCTTGTGCCTAGACTAACCCCTTGAGCACCAAGTGACAAGGCTGCAACATAACCACGTGCATCCACGATTCCTCCAGCAGCGATGACAGGAATACCGCATTCCCCAACCAAATCAACCACTCTTGGCAACAACGAAAATAGAGCATCCTTGAAAGAAAAGAAAATAAACTTTTTTGATGTATCAAACATTTAAACTAAGGATTATACAGGTAACAATTAGGCTTACCTTGCCAATTACATGCCCTCCTGCTTCATTCCCTTGGACGATAATGGCGTCTACTCCTACAGCAACGGCCTTTCTAGCTTCTTCCACACTCCCCACCTACGCAAATCACTAAGAAATAAGACAAAATCCTCGTAATAATATATAACTAAGGGGTATAGGTGAACCTGCTGATAAATCAAATCAAGAAACCAAACTCTTTATAACTTAGGCCCATGAATCTCTGCAAATTTAGTGGAAAACTTTACCTGAGGAACAACTTTGACTCCGGCACGGTGAGCATCATCCACAAGCTCCTTTGAACATTCACCCCAATAAAGCTGCAACACAGCGACCTTCTCTTCTAAGATTGCCTTTATGTTCAGCTCATGAGGAAACGCAAGAACAACACCGATCCCAAATGGTTTGTCTGTCAATGTCTTTGTCTTCCTTATAAGCTCTCTCAAGTAATCAGGACACTCCTGATTGATTCAAATCATCGAAAAATTGAACAATACGAAGACCGTGAAATGATCGAATCATACAGGAGAGAAAAAAACAAAAAGAGTGTTGCAATTACCCAATCAGGACATCTGAGAAGACCGATCCCTCCGGCATTAGCGACGGCGGCTACAAGCTCTGGTCCGGAGATATCTGGCCCTAACGGCGCCTGAACTATTCCGTATTCGAAACCTAAAATCCCCTTCAAACCCATAATTTCACTTCCTCTGCTTATCTCTTGGTGTTGTTATTATATTCCTCTCCAGCAGAAAAAGAAAAGTCTTATATAACGCTAAAAACACCAGAGCCGTATTCGAAATTTCCTTCGCCTTCTTCTCCATTATTTTTATAGATTTATTTCGATTTTCTAAGCGAAGCTTTCGTCACATACTACATCACGGTTGATTCATCGATGCCATAACTCCACCATTTCTCCTCAAGAAAATTACTATGGCATTCTTCGTTTATCTCGATTTTCTCTAACTCAAGTCAATGCACCAACAACTATCAGAACATGGCGGAATCGATTTATGGGTTGAGCTACAAAAATTCTTCCTGAAATCGAGGGAAACAAAGCTCTTCTGCTACACAACATCTGAGAGACGGTGATCAAACAATTCTCTTGTAAATCGATTGAATCCCTCCAGAATTTGTCAAATCAGTATAACTGATTCATTTACTTCTCAAATCACCCATTAAGGAGGGAAAAAAAGACTGTTAAGATACTAGACTAATCATGCTTGGGTTTTAATATAGATCATGGGCTTCAATTATAAAGGCCCGTTATGTTGCTCAGATAGCTGACGCCACACTGGGAATTTTTGATCGATTATTGCCACAAAATTTGCAAGTCCCGTCACAGTAGATGGGGAATATTCAAAAGAAAGTGGACTCTTAAGTCTTGGGGTGGATAAGATATGGTCCAATTCACGGCACGATAACCTCGAAGTTCGTCACAAGATCTGTTTGATTAAAAGGCTAAGTAATGCTAATTAAATTACTTTCGATATTTTATATTATGTATTTATTTTCTGTTTGTAAATTCATTTCCTTTCCTAGTATAGGAAATTATATTATATATATAATTTGTGTGGCGAACGTCCGCCTCAATATGGACAGTTAATAGCAATTATTTACGAAGACTATCACTATCATAGAATTATGTTTTTATACGCCTCCTTGTAGAGTGTTATGAAAGATAACAAAATTATACCTTTTTCTTTTGAAATTGCTGAAATAAATCCAAATTCAGTTTTGAAATTATTATGCTTAATTATTGGTTTGTCATTTTCATATTTGTGCATGCCATTGCCGTACGAACAAGTAAATAATTGATTTCAGCAGTAGACATCCAAAAGATAAAGTTCTTATAAAAGATTCGTTTGTAATTTTCTGACGAACGAATTGTTTGCAAGTATCAATTCGGAATTACGAACAAGTACTGGCTCTCTCACCATGGCTCTGATACCATAATTTTCTTGGCTTATAACAAAATTAATTACACATGGCTAATCAGACGAAACCACAATAGTTACGACTTACAATTATTTTATATGTTCGTATTGATGATGGTTCCCTCCGTAAAACATTCATTTCAATACCTTAAGTTGTTTTGTAAACCACTTATTAATCTTGTTTCCCGATGGATATTTTTTTCCCTTGTCACCTAAAAACAAAATATGGGAAATATCATAGAATATTTTTTTATTGATGTGATTGGTTGTAATATTTTTTGATGTTGTAATTTTATTATTTTATACTTTCTATGTAACTTTCAATACTATAAGTACTATATTCTACAGGCAATCGGGTCTAAATTATTTCCAATTTCAAGAATTTTAAGACCTTTTTTTTTAGTTGATCTGACAAGGTATAGCAAACCACAATAAATGAGTCAGTGGGCTAATAAGGTCACGTATAGAATTGAGACGGCCTACTGAGAGAAATGTCATTGATAAAAAAATAAAAAATAAAAAAATATTAGGACAGCATCAATAAGTATAACATAAATCGTGGTGAGAAAAAAAAAAAAGAAATGCGCGCGTGGCAAGATATGAAAAGACAGTCGTGGATAAAAAAGGCTAGTACGGATAGCGCGTGATTTCCACTCTCCTTTTTCACACGATGTTTTTTTTGTTTGTCGCTTTCCGTGCCGACTACGCAATATCACATCCGCACGTGAGACTCCTTTGCCTTTTCTTTGACTCCTCTTTATTATTGGAGTAAGTATTTCTTCTTCTCTCATTTGCCATCCGCAAGTAATGTACTGGCCCCTTTGTAAATTTGGATCGTCGGCCACAATTTTTTTTGAATATGTAATATATTCAGCTCGACTTTTTATTAAAGTGACGAAAACATAACCACTCTCGAATTTAAAGTCCTATACTCCTATTATATGTATTATTGGTATACGATCCCAGTTACTAATGAATTTTAAAGATACCTTTCTTTTTCTTTTAATTGTCACACCTTGTGCACACAAAAAAAAGTAATATTTTTAAGCATAGCTTTCGTTTGTAGTTCTACCATCGATTTTGCTGTTACCGAACGTACTTGTTTCATTTGCCATGCACGTGCGTACTTGGCTTCGGACTGATGTCCCCAAAAAATGAACGATCGACCGTTATAATTAGTACAAATACCGTATGCAAATTAGTTTTTTCTTTTAACTAAAAGTTGTTAATTTAAATGTCAAGTTGGCCATAATTTTATTCAATTTTTATAACTTATGGTAAAATATCGCAACCATATTAATTGCCTTTACAGTCTACTCTTCATACTTTTCTTCACGTACATAACTAGAGAAGGATGAAAGTTTTTTCACGTGTCCAAATTAAATCGTAGAGGCAGAGGCGCAGAGATAAGTGGATTGCTTCGAATCCTATTACTCTGTGGAACTTCTGACACGTGACGTAAGTAGCTTATTTTTTCTTACTTTCTTTTGAGTTTTAATAACAAGTACCCACACTTACACATGATCCACAAAATTCAGCTACATCGTAGATCACTTTCAACAGAAATCAAAATTCATTTAACGGAGGTGAATTTACCCTAGTTATCTACCCACATTCTTTTCAGCTCCACTATCTTCTTTAATTATGCCAAAAATATTGTAATAGTAAAAAAAAGAAAGAAACGTGTGTTTTCTGGTGTGCGGAATATATTTATACATATAATTTATATATATATATATATATATATTAGTTTTCTTGCATCCCACCCACTATAAATAATTTCTGTAACACACAAAACCAAATAATTTCTGTAGACAGTATACCAGATTTCAGGTTTTTGTTAAATAAATTTCGATGAATTTTTTTAAAAAAATATTAAAGAAGAAGAGAGTTTTTCAAAATAAAGTAAAAGGTAAAGGACAAAGAAACAAGGGAGGAGTGGGCCCTACAGATGTAAAAGGCAATAATGGACTGTAAGGACGTGGTTCGTACGCATCGTAGTCTCGTAGAGCCGTACCTTGCCTTGCTAAACACGACTAAACTACTCAAGTGCTCCGTATATATCCATACGTACACCTAGCTATTCATATAATTGTACACTGTTCGTAAGTAAATACGTATGGCTTTGTGGTACCCACAGAAAACGAAGGTAGGGACCTCCCAAAAGTAAGACGATCATCACACGGTATCAATTACTTTGTTTATCTCAAAATCCTTCAAGTACAAAGGGAACCTCCCCTAAATAAATCCCCCCTATATGATGAATTTGTTTTATCTTACAAATACTATCATATAAACTATTTTTTTTAATCGAATATTGAAACGCGTAATGACTTCTTCTAGAACGGCCAATTAATTACTGTTCAATGTATTTGCGTATAGAGTATGCACAAGTTACACGCTCGTGCCTCATGATGCTGAGGAGTCAGCAAAATAGATGAACAGAAAAAGAAGCTTTAAATTGTTAGCTGGTTAACATTTTTTTTGGGGGGGCATACCAGTATACACTATTATGCAGAAATATAGTAGGACTATATGAGATTTATTCTTCATTCAGTTTCAAAACGTCAAAACATAACGATTAGAAAAATGATACAGTACATAAAAATGATTTTAGCGTTGTTTAATTTTTTTTTTTTCTGAAAAAAGGGAGTGAAGAGAATGTTATTTTCTACGGCCCATCTCTTAAAACTTAAAGCTGGTTTTTGACTATATGCGTGTTGAATGTATCGTGGTATTTCAAATCAGATCGACTACAACCACTATTTTTTTGTTTATTTTAAAAATAATCAGTTGATCAAATTAATAATCACAATTTAATAGATTTTAGTTGTATTTTATAACGAACTTTTTTCATTTAAATCTAGAATGGGAATTTTGCATTTAAATTAAACTCGGTGTATTTATAAAGTTCTAATAGTTAATTATAAATGACAGCTCAAAAAAACTATCTTAGTAATTCAGTCTTTCTTTATCTGAAAATCAATGTATATATGCATTATGTATATGTATATATCTTTTGTTTCTAATTTTATGTTTGGGGAATGTATTACAAATCTTATGCAACTGCGCATGGAGATGTTATTTGCCCATTTCTCCGAATCCAAACTAAAAACAGCTTTTTGTAATAACAAATTAATCGGCTAAAGCCTTTAAATTTAATACACGTTATGGAGACTACCACGTCAAGAACCTCACAGGCTGTCAAAATACCCTTATCTACCATTCAAATCCGTCCACGTGGTAGTATTTGACGTTAACACCTTTGCTAATACAGCTGTCGCACTCGTCTCCCATTTCACAAAAATGAAAAAAAAAGAAACTTTGGTATAAATAACTCTCATATCACACACTATACCAGTATCCTATAAACCCCCAAACAAAACCTCTGTTATCTCTTCAATATCTTCTTTGCCCTCTTAATGGCTTGTAATTACCGTTTTGCTATCTTTCTCACTTTGCTCTTCGCCACCGCCGGTCTTTCCACCGCCGCGTTGGTCAAGGAGCAGCCGCTAATTCTCAAGTACCACAACGGCGTTCTCTTGAAAGGAAATATCACAGTCAATCTCGTTTGGTACGGAAAATTCACACCCATCCAACGGTCCGTAATCGTCGACTTCATCCGCTCGCTCAACTCCAAAGACGCCGCAACCTCCGCTGTTCCTTCCGTCGCGTCGTGGTGGAAGACGACGGAGAAATACAAAGGCGGATCCTCAACGCTCGTTGTCGGAAAACAGCTTCTCCTCGAGAAATATCCTCTCGGAAAATCCCTTAAAAATCCTTACCTCCGTGCTTTATCCACCAAGCTTAACGGCGGACTCCGTTCCATAACTGTCGTTTTAACGGCCAAAGACGTTACCGTCGAGGGGTTCTGTATGAACCGATGTGGGACCCACGGATCCTCCGGCTCGAAATCGCGTCGCGCGGCCAACGGCGCCGCTTACATATGGGTCGGAAACTCCGAGACGCAGTGCCCGGGATATTGCGCCTGGCCGTTTCACCAGCCGATTTACGGACCACAAACGCCGCCGTTAGTTGCGCCTAACGGTGACGTTGGAGTTGACGGAATGATCATAAACCTCGCTACACTTCTCGCTAACACCGTCACGAATCCGTTTAAAAACGGATATTACCAGGGCCCACCAACTGCGCCGCTTGAAGCTGTTTCCGCTTGTCCTGGCATATTCGGGTCGGGTTCTTATCCGGGTTACGCGGGTCATGTCCTCGTCGACAAAACAACCGGGTCTAGTTACAACGCTCGTGGACTCGGCGGTAGGAAATATCTCTTGCCGGCGATGTGGGATCCACAGACCTCAACGTGCAAGACCCTGATTTAATCCAAGGGAGGTGAGTAAGACACGTGGCAATATATCGATAACGATTGACGAGATCTAGATAACATCTGTAGTCAACAACACAAGTTGCACGCGCGTGTAGAGACAAATCTTTCGGGTTTGGATCTCGGGTTTGGATTGTGGATAGCGCTCTTTGCTTTTGTCGTTTTCTTGTGATGACGTGTAAATTATGTTGGGCTCCCAATGTGGAAAATATATGCCTATAAATATAATAATAAAATCTTTTTGTTTGGTTGCTACGTTATTCAATTAAATACACTCCGTTAACATAATGATCGAAGCCTATATCACTAATTATTTTATTTAAAGCAACCTGACTTTTTTAGTATTAGTGGGTAGAAGACAATAATGTTATCTGTGTATTTAATTTAATTCGATCGATGATAAAGTGGATAACAATACAAAGGAAGATGGGAGTATAAAGCAGGCTGCTCTCAGTGTTGTTGGGGCCTAGGAGACCAAATTAATTGCTTAGTAAGATACTCGTTTCATACTATTATAAGCTTTATTATTTTCTATGCATATTAAGATAATATAAGCAATTACAAGTCTTCCATTATTTGTATTAAGTATGATTAAAAGTTCCTTTGGAATTAAACTGTAGGGGTAAGTTAAGTAAGGGTTATCGAGAAAAAAAAAGTTAAGCAAGAGCTATCGAGAAAAAAAAAACCTTTAAAGAAAACAACAGCTACAAAATGGGGTAGTAAAAATTTCTTAATATCGCGTGAAAAGGTACTCGATTGGAGTCCTGATACAAATGTCAATATAGTAGTTTAGCTATGCAGTATCTCCTGAACAGGGTCGGTGGGTTTTGGTGAAGTCCTCCATTGCTTCCGTTCTTTGCTCCAAAGGAAAGTTTGTAACATTTAAGTATCACGAAGGCCTCTCTATATTACTTTCAATTTTATATTACTGTATTAGAATTATTTATGTAGTTTTTTTATCGAATAGTTCGTATCACTAGTATAGTATATCTACTACGAAATTGATTAAGCTGTAGTGGATCCGGACTTTCGGCTATATCAGTAGTTTTAAAAAACAAGCTAGTGAGTAAGGATAATGTCTAAATAAAGCCTCTTTATTAAAGGGGTACGACTCATAAAGTTTTTTAAACAAAACTGGCTGTGTACTAAATAAGAAAGGCGAACAGTGTAAGATAGTGTGGCTGTTGGGGAAACTTACGAAAGCATGCACTTTTTCAACAAGGGTGTTGTGTTAATATGTTTTTTTGTCTTGTGAAAATATAATTTTTTGTCATTACTAAAATATAAACACTTATGAGTAACTTATAAAATCTAAATGGAAATGTTACGGGATATTGTTAATTTAATTACTTTATAGAATGGTACACCTAGCATATAGCATGCATATTGGCTTTCTTTATTTTTTTTCTATATGATCGAACTCAATTTCAAAATTAAAAACTAGTAGCCTACTAGCAGCTGTGTTGGGTGCCTATGTTTTTGTAAGTATACACTCACCTTAGTTATTTTTTTTAGTTTTATGAATACATACTACATATGGGTGCAGTGGTTGTAAATTTAAAGTAGCAAAATGGTGGAATTATGTAATTATTTACTTCGTTGAACAAAAGTTTATGAATTTAAGCAGTACTCAAAAAGTTTAGATGTGTAAGCATGCTGCTAAAGTTTGAATGTTCTCGTAGTTGTATACTATCAACTGAGGCCTGAGCCAATCATTAGGACTTACAAATTAGTCAAAGCATGTGTCGACAATTTCAGTCATTTCTTGCAAAACAATACGTGTATAGTTTTAAAGTATGACATTTTTTGCCTATCTACCAAAAAATATACAATATTTCATTGCCTCAAGTGGATGTAATGCTTACATGGCTATATACAGATATTGTCGGCTTTGTATTGGCGCTTTGGGCTTTTTTTTTTTCTGTAAATGAACCCAATAGATAAAAATAGTTCACGAGCCCAAATTAAGATCTGACTCGATCTTAAGAACCGACTCGGTATATATAATTTTTTTTTCTTTTTCTCCTGGATTTATCTGGATAAACCCTAGTTCTCTCATTTTGCTTCTCCACATTCATTCGCAGGTCATATCCGATAATCGGTGAGTTATTCTCGTTACCTTGATTGCTTTTTCTTTGATCTAGTTGTATTATGATCTCGATTCGTTTTCTGATTTACTGTTTTCCCAATATCTCAGTTCCTTTTTGTGTGTGTGTGTGTTGGAAACAGCTTCGTTGAGTATCGATAATGGCGGATCTAGATCCAGAGATCGCCAAAATTCAAGAGGAGAGACGGAAGATGGAAGCAGACCTCGCTTCTCTCACTTCTTTAAATTTCGATCGCGATCTGTACGGAGATAACGACCGTGATTCCTACTTGACATCTATAGCACCCAACGATGAGGAGGATCCGAATCTGGACACCACTGGTTCGCTCGTGGCTCAGCGTCTTGCTTCTTACACCGCTCCTAGGTCGATTCTCAATGACGTAGCTCGTGCTCACAGCGAAGATGACGATGGCGGATTCAAGCCTAGGCAGACTATTGCGGAACGCGAGGGTGATTATAGGAACAGGAGACTCAATCGAGTTCTCTCTCCGGATAGAGTTGACCCTTTTTCTATGGGCGAGAAGACGCCGGATCCGAGTGTTCGGACTTACACGGACCATATGAGGGAGACGGCTTTGCAGAGGGAGAGAGAGGAAACTATGAGGCTCATCGCTAAGAAAAAGAAAGAGGAAGAAGAAGCTGCAAAGGGACAGAAAGATTCTGCTCCTCCTCCTCCTTCTTCTTCATCTTCTTCTTCTTCCAGGAGGAGACAGAGGTGGGACCTCTCCGAAGAGGACGGTGCTGCTGCAAAGAAGTCTAAATCGTCAACTTCGGATTGGGATTTACCTGATGCAGCTCCAGGGATTGGGCGGTGGGATGCAACTCCAGGGAGAGTTTCTGATGCAACACCATCTGTTGGACGAAGGAACAGGTGGGACGAAACTCCTACACCTGGTCGTGTTACTGATTCTGATGCAACACCAGGTGGTGGTGTTACTCCCGGTGCAACCCCTTCAGGCGTTACATGGGACGCGACTCCGAAAGGGCTTGCAACGCCTACCCCAAAGCGTCAACGTTCAAGGTGGGACGAGACACCAGCCACTATGGGAAGTGCTACACCTATGGGCGGAGTGACTCCTGCTGGTGCTTACACTCCTGGTGTCACTCCAGTCGGTGGGATCGATATGGCTACACCAACTCCGGGCCAGCTTAATCTGCGTGGTGTTATGACCCCTGAGCAGTACAATTTGCAGAGGTGGGAGAGGGATATCGAAGAGAGAAACAGACCATTGAGTGATGAAGAGCTTGATGCCATGTTTCCTACCGAAGGGTACAAGGTTTTGGATCCGCCTGCTTCTTATGTTCCCATCCGGACGCCTGCTAAGAAGGCTGTAGGAACCCCGACACCTATGGCTACTCCGGGCTACATTATTCCGGAGGAAGTCCGTGGGCAGCAGTATGATGTGCCCCCGGAAGTTCCTGGTGGGTTGCCGTTTATGAAACCTGAGGATTATCAGTACTTCGGAGCTCTGTTGAATGAGGAGAACGAAGAAGAGCTGTCTCCTGACGAGCAGAAAGAACGCAAGATAATGAAACTGTTGTTGAAGGTTAAAAATGGAACTCCTGCCCAGAGGAAAACAGCTTTAAGGCAGCTTACAGATAAGGCCCGTGAGCTTGGTGCTGGTCCCTTGTTTAATAAAATTTTGCCATTGCTCATGCAACCCACTCTGGAAGATCAAGAGAGGCATCTTTTGGTGAAAGTAATCGATAGGATTCTGTACAAACTTGATGAGCTGGTAAGGCCTTTCGTCCACAAGGTTCTTGTTGTTATTGAGCCTCTGTTGATTGATGAAGATTATTATGCTCGTGTAGAAGGTAGAGAAATTATTTCTAACCTTAGCAAGCAGCTGGTTTAGCCACTATGATTGCAGCTATGCGGCCTGATATTGACAACATGGATGAATATGTGAGGAACACAACAGCAAGAGCGTTCAGTGTGGTGGCTTCAGCTCTTGGGATCCCTGCACTCTTGCCGTTCCTGAAAGCCGTTTGCCAGAGTAAGAAGTCATGGCAGGCACGGCACACTGGAATTAAGATTGTTCAGCAGATTGCCATACTAATTGGCTGTGCCGTCCTGCCTCACTTAAGGTCTCTAGTAGAGATCATCGAACATGGTCTCAGTGATGAAAACCAGAAGGTTAGGACTATTACCGCCTTGTCACTGGCTGCTCTTGCCGAGGCTGCTGCTCCTTATGGTATTGAGAGCTTTGACTCAGTTCTGAAGCCTCTGTGGAAAGGTATCAGGTCTCACCGCGGTAAAGTTTTGGCTGCGTTTTTGAAGGCGATTGGTTTTATCATCCCCTTGATGGATGCTATTTATGCGAGCTACTATACAAAAGAAGTGATGGTTATCTTGATCCGCGAGTTCCAGTCTCCTGATGAAGAGATGAAGAAGATTGTCCTCAAGGTGGTGAAACAGTGTGTCAGTACAGAAGGAGTTGAGTCGGATTACATTCGCAGTGATATTTTGCCTGAGTTCTTCAAGCATTTCTGGGTTAGGAGAATGGCTCTGGAGAAGAGAAACTATAAGCAGCTTGTTGAAACTACTGTGGAGATTGCGAACAAGGTCGGTGTTGCGGATATTGTGGGAAAGGTGGTCGAAAATCTTAAAGATGAGAGTGAACCGTACCGGCGTATGGTTATGGAAACCATTGACAAAGTTATCACAAACTTGGGAGCATCTGATATTGATGCCAGATTGGAGGAACTGCTCATTGATGGCATTCTCTATGCTTTCCAAGAACAGACAAGCGATGATGCTAATGTGATGCTTAATGGATTTGGTGCTGTAGTGAATGGTCTTGGTCAGCGTGTAAAGCCGTATCTTCCTCAGATTTGTGGTACCATCAAGTGGCGACTAAACAACAAGAGTGCAAAGGTAAGACAACAAGCTGCTGATCTTATTTCTAGAATTGCTGTTGTCATGAAGCAGTGTGGAGAGGAACAGTTGATGGGACATCTCGGTGTTGTCTTGTATGAGTATCTTGGAGAAGAGTACCCTGAAGTCTTGGGATCAATTCTTGGAGCTTTAAAAGCTATCGTCAACGTGATTGGTATGACAAAGATGACTCCTCCCATTAAGGATCTGCTTCCAAGATTGACCCCAATTTTGAAGAACAGGCACGAGAAAGTGCAAGAGAATTGTATCGACCTTGTTGGTAGGATTGCTGATCGTGGTGCTGAGTTTGTTCCGGCTAGGGAGTGGATGAGAATTTGTTTCGAGCTTCTTGAAATGCTTAAAGCGCATAAAAAAGGTATCCGCCGTGCCACAGTCAACACTTTCGGGTACATTGCCAAAGCCATCGGACCACAAGACGTTCTAGCCACTTTACTGAACAATCTCAAAGTCCAAGAACGTCAGAACCGTGTTTGCACCACAGTTGCAATCGCCATAGTCGCCGAAACATGCTCTCCCTTCACTGTTTTACCCGCTTTGATGAACGAGTACCGTGTTCCAGAGCTCAACGTCCAAAACGGTGTATTGAAGTCTCTCTCTTTCCTGTTCGAATACATTGGAGAAATGGGCAAAGATTACATATACGCAGTGACACCGTTGCTGGAAGACGCGCTCATGGACAGAGATTTGGTTCACAGACAAACCGCAGCTTCAGCCGTGAAACACATGGCATTAGGTGTAGCTGGTTTGGGTTGTGAAGACGCTTTGGTTCACTTGCTTAACTACATCTGGCCCAACATTTTCGAGACATCTCCTCACGTCATCAACGCTGTGATGGAAGCCATTGAAGGAATGAGAGTTGCATTAGGTGCAGCCGTTATTCTAAACTATTGTTTGCAGGGCTTGTTTCATCCGGCGCGCAAGGTCCGTGAAGTGTACTGGAAGATCTACAATTCGCTATACATTGGTGCCCAGGACACGCTAGTTGCTGCTTACCCGGTCCTTGAGGATGAGCAGACAAATGTTTATAGCCGACCTGAGTTAACCATGTTTGTATGAAGGAATATTAGACCATTGTGTTTAAACCATATTTTTAATTTTGTTTCTCATAGTTTAAGTGGATGTTTTCTTTATATGTTTAATTTCGGTTCAGCTTGGATCCAAAACAATATAAAACCGGCATTAAAGTAAAATCCAGCTTTCGGTTTTGTTTGAATTTTGGATTGGTTTGTGTTTAGAAAAATAAAATGGCCGGAGCAGTTTCATTATTCAGTAAAGACCCAAGAATTTCCACCAGAAAGATCCGACAAATCCCCAGATGATTGCTTGTACAAGAGCCATCACGAACCCGAGTCTAAACATATCTTTCAGATCTACGTATCCAGCTGCGAATTCAGACCCACAAAAAAATAATATGTAAGAAAAAAAGTGTACTTAAGTCGTTTAATTAAGCAAAAAATGAAAAATAAGATATGAAAAGAAAAGAAGGCAGACCTGCATAGTATAAAGCAGCTGGGCCACTAGTATAATGTGCCAATGCAGCAGAGAGATTATTATTGAAAGCCAAGCAAAGCGCTGCTAAAACCCCTGGGACTCCAGCAGCGATTTGCATCGCCAAGAAGGCAGGATAGAGCGCTCCTGCATGAGCGGTTTGGCTTGCGAATAGATAATGGATCAAGAGATAACAAGCCTGGAGAATAACGAGTGATGCTGGCCAAGTCAGGGACAGAGATTGGAGCAGTTTGGCCACACAATCCGACATCCAAGCAACCACCCCGAGGTTTGTTAGCTGTCCAGCCATACCAATCAAAACCGCAAACCAAGTGAGCGAGTCCCAAGCTGATTTCTCGCTTAGACAGTCGTTCCAGTTTATAACTCCCAATAGCAGAAGCGTTGATAGACCGATCATCGCGGATACAACACTTGCTACTCCTATTGTCTCTCTGCGCGGTGTCACCATCAAAAATATATATAAGAAAATTAGATGAATTCTTTCATCTAATATCATAAACCAGTTCAGATTTGCAAGGAATCTTACCCGAACACCCAAAGAGAGACGGTGAGAGCCATAGCCCCGAGCATTATCCATTCGTTTTTGGTGATGGGACCTAATCGTTTTAGTTTCTTTGCAGCTGCAGCTGGGGCTTCTGGTGTGTGTTTCAGCTCAGGAGGGTAAAGCTTGTAGATGATGAGAGGAGTAGAAAGAAGAGACGCCAATGCAGGAACACTCGCGGCTTTAAACCAAGTGACCCATGGATTTGAGACTACCACACCAACTTCTCTCGCTAGTTTGAGGCACAGCAAGTTTTGTGCAGCTGATGTCAGGAGAAGCGCACCAGATGTTCCTGAACACTGTAATTGAGTCTGGATGAGAAAAGCACCTAGTTTTCTCGAAGATGGATCTCCGGGTTTACTTCCGGCGGAGAGAGACAGAGACTTGATCACCGGCAAGAAAACCCCGCCGGCTCTAGCCATCGTAGACGGCATTATCAGACCCATAAGCGTTTCGCAGAAGGCGAGACCGTACGATAGACCAAGAGTGCTTTTCCCGAGCCATTTCACGAAATACGTTGCGATTCTGTCGCCGAGACCCGTTTTGATGAATCCACGAGCGAAGAAGAACGAAATCGCGATCAGCCAGATGAGCTCGTTGGTGAAAGCGGCGAAAGCGGCTGAGAACGAAAGCGTTCTGGTGACGACTGAAGCGGTTAAGCCGACGAAAGACCAAGCACCGACAGGGAGTGGACCAAGGACGAGCCCTGATATCGTGAAGAGGAAAACTGAGAGCAATTGCCATCCTTGTGATGTCACTTGTTCGGGTCTGGGGATTAAGAATCGGACAGTGAGACCGATTAAGACGGAGATCAACAGAGGAACCAGCTTCGCTCCTTGCGGCGGCGAAGAAATTGACGATGATTGAGTGCTGGACGGTTTCTCCGGCGAGGAGGAGGCCGCGGCGCGTGGAGTTAATCGAGTGGAGAAGATGGAGAGTGATCGGACGGTTGGGGATGAGTAAAGGGAAATCGAAGGTTGTAGAAGCGATAACGATCTCGAAGGAAAGCGTCGGAGAGAGAGAAATGAGGCTGATGAAGAAGCAGAGATTGAGAGGGAATGGAGAGCGAAACTCATCGTTAGTGAGAACTCGTGGATTCTCAAATAAATTACCCTCCTCCGGAGAGAACTAACACGTTAGTGAGACATTAGTTACTTATTACTGTTCATTTACGGGCCTTAATTGGCCCACGAAACCACTAATTGGCCACGAAATGAAACCACTAATGGGGGACTGAAGTATCGGCAATGGGCGACGGATCCTTCAATGGCCAATTAGTGGTCCTTTCGAGGCCCATTACAAATCCTTCAATGGTCCATTACCGATCTTAAAGTTGCCCATTAATGACCCATTACCGATCTTTCAGTGGCCCATTAATTGCCCAACGATCCTTCAATGGCCCATTACAATTCTTTCAATGGTCCATTTTAGCGATCCTTCACTTGCCCATTAATGGCCCATTACCAATCTTCACTGGTCCATTAGCGATCCTTCACTTGCCCATTAATGGCCCATTACCGATCTTACAATGGCCCATTAGTGACTAATTACCGATGCTTCAATGACCCATTACCGATCCTTCAATGGCCCATTAATGGTTCATTACCGATTTATTATTGGCCCATTAATGGCCCATTGGCGATCTTTCAGTGGTCCATTAGTGATCCATCAAAGGCCCATTAATGGCTCATTAACGATCCTCTAATGGCCCATTAATAGCCCACTACCAATCCTTCAATTGTCCATTAATAGTCCTTACCGATCTTTTTGGCCCATTAATGGTCCTTACCGATCTTTTTAGCCCATTAATGGCCCATTGAAGATTTTTCAATGGTCCATTAGCGATCCATCAAAGGACCATTAATGGCTCATTATCGATCCTTCTTTGGCCCACTATTGGCCCATTTCCAATCTTTCAATTGTCCATTAGCGATCCTTCAATGGCGCATTAATGGTCCATTACCGATACTTCACTTGCCCATGAATGGCGCTTTAAAGGCCTATTAATGGCCCATTATTGATCCTTTAATGGCCCATTAATGGTCCTTTCGTGGCCCTAAACGGTTCCTCAACTAGCCCATCAAAATAGGCCCATTAGTGACTCATTTTAGGCTTTCAAACGGCTCATTATTGGCCCACTAAAGACTCATTTTGGGCTTTTCAACGGCTCATTATCTCCTTTTAATTCACTTTTTTTCCTTGTAACAAAACACCCCTATTCTCTGAAAAAATAAGATATTTCATAAGAGAGAAACAAATCGAGACAGATCTCTTTATATCTGTGTGAGAAAGGATGTCCGATTCTCTAACTGCAAGTAAATTAAAAAGGAGAACACGAAAAAAACCCCTCGAAACCAAATAATCGATCATCAACAAAGAGATTGCACCGTCTTTGCAAGCTTCAAAGAACAACTTCTTCTGGTGATTTCAATAAGATCTCTTCTCAATAGAGACCCAAAAATTTCCACCAGAAAGTTCCAACTACTCCCCAGATGACCGCATTTATCGTAGCCATCACGAATCCAATCTTGAATACATCAGGCAAATCAACATAACCCGCTGCCAAAAACATGAAAAACAAATGCCACAGTTAGAGACTTTTAACATAAAGAGAAAGAGAGAGAGAGAGAGTTCTCTTCATAACAAGATACCTCCATAGTAGACAGCGGCTTGACCGCTGCTGTAATGAGTCAAAGCACCAAAAAGATTGGTGTTGTAAGCTAAAGCAAGTGCAGCTAATATGCCTGGAACACCTGCTGCTATATTCATAGCTAAGAAAGCTGAGAAGAGAGCTCCAACGTGACCTGTTTGGCTTGCGAAAAGGTAGTGGATGAAGAAGTAAGCCGCTTGGAGAAGTCCGAACGCAGCAGGCCAGCTCAAGGAGAGAGATTGAAGAACTTTGGCTACACAATCAGACATCCATGTTACAACGCCGAGGTTTGTGAGCTGTCCTGCCATCCCCACCAACACAGCAAACCAAGCTAATGTGTCCCAAGCCGACTTTTCGCTTAGGCAATCGTCCCAATTAAGGACACCAAGCAGAAGAAGTATGGAGAGACCGATCATAGCAGCTACGACACTTGGTATTCCAAGAGTCTCTCTACATGTATAATTAAATAACCATGGAGTGTTTAGATTTTAACCGAACCTATGATACCAATTTAACATGAGAGTTACCCTATGAACTTACCCGCAGATCCAAAGAGTGACAGCAAGAAGCATTGTACCGACCATGATCCATTCGTTTTTAGTGACAGGGCCCATCTGCTTGAGTTTCAATGCAGCAATACCCGGAGCATCAGGCGTGTCCTTTGTTTCTGGAGGATAAAGCTTATAGAGGATAAGTGGAGTACAAAGAAGTGATATAATAGCCGGTAGACTAGCGGCCTTAAACCAAGAAACCCATGGGTTTGCGATCACTACTCCAAGCTCCTCGGCTAACTTGAGGCACAGCAGATTTTGAGCTGCAGCAGTCAAGAAAAGAGCACTAGAGTTTCCGGCGCACTGGCAAAAATCACAGAACAGAAATAGGTGTAAGCAAGATTAGTTAAGGAAGATTCCTGCAAAGTCAAATGCTCAAGAACAGGCACATTCTTTCATGAATGTCGGCATTAAAGGTCTTGCATTAATGGTATAAACTACAAAAGTATATGGTCCAAGTAAAACACATAAATTTAAAATCAGTCGGCAGATTCACACAATATCTCTCTCTCTATCTGTCTTCTTCTTCTCCATTTTAAACTCCATAAATATAGATGAAGAGACACACTGGACCAAACTACAAACTTTGTTTTCTCAGTATCACATCACATCCCACGAACTACTAACTAAGAACCAATCCAGTTTCTGACATCGAAGTTTCAGAGGCAATCAAAGGGCATAGAAAAGAAGTAACCTGGAACTGGGATTGGATCAGGTAAGACCCTAGTTTCCTCGAAGACGAATCTCCTGGTTTACTTCCCGCAGAGAGCGACAGCGATTTGATGATCGGCAAGAAAATGCCGCCGGCTCTAGCCGTCGTGCTGGGCATTGCAGGAGCAATCAAGGCCTCGCTGAGTGTGAGCCCGTAAGACAGACCTAAAGTGCTCTTCCCAAGCCATTTCACAAAGTAAGTGGCGATTCTATCGCCGAGGCCTGTCTTGACGAATCCACGAGCAAAGAAGAAGGAGATGACTATGAGCCAGATAACCTCGCTCGTGAAGGCTGAGAAAGCGGCGGAGAACGAAAGCGTTCTCGTGACAATCGAAGCAGTGAGTCCGATAAAAGCCCAAGCTCCAACTGGGAGAGGACTAAGGACGAGACCAGCGATTGTGGAGAGGAAGATCGAGAGAAGTTGCCAGCCTTGAGGAGTGACTCCTTCCGGTACAGAGACAGCGAATCGGAGGATCAGACCGACAGAGACGGAAAGAAGAAGAGGTACTAGTTTCGCCCCTTGCAGCGGTTGAGGAGACGGAGATTCGGAAGGAGGAGGAGGGGCGTCGTCTCGTGGTGCGGCGGCGATTCGTGTGGAGAAACTGGGAATTGGTTTGAGGAGAGGGAAATTGAGAGGTTGAACGGTGTGAGATCGGAGAGATGGGAGAGAAATGGTTGAAGGCGGAGATCTCGATGAGATACGGCGGAGAAGAGAGAGGCGTGAGGGATGATGGGAGAAGGAGGCGGAAGTGGCGGTGGTGGAGAGAGAGTGAAGTGCGAAGCTCTCCATCGCCGGCGATTAGAGAGAGAGAGAGACGGAGAAGAGTTTTAATTTTCGTCAGTCGCTGTGTCTACTCGCCGGAGAGAAATGATGATGAGTGGATGTGAAGAAGACAGTGAAACTAAACTGAGCCTAAAAAGTCTTCGCTTTTCCTTTTAACTGGAAGAGACAAAACTGAACCATTGTCAAATTAACCGAAACCACTTACTTACAATTTTGGTTCAATTTTCAAGGATTACCTAAAACTTTTAAACCAAGATCCGATTCATTAGTAATCCTTGAAACTTGTACCAAAATTAGACCTTTAACTTCTAAATTTTCTTTCCTAAGATTTGGCAGTATTTTTTGGTAATTAATATCGCGTATTTGGAAGATAGAAAAAGTCCAACAAAGTTTTAGCATATAATTTGGCAAACGGAAAGATGATTGAGAAGTATAGATTTTTCATTGTAGTAGAGAGAACGTGAGGTTTGGTTTGCGGCTGAATTCTAAATTCTCACAATGTTTTGATGAATATCCAATGTTTGGTCACCAAAGAATGAATGCAGGAAACTAGAAAGGTCTGTTTATACTTGCAGGATGGATATATCTTAAAAGAAAGAAGATTAAATGATTTGTTCAGGTTGGATTTTACATTTACAGTACGAGGTAATTGACTTTTTTTAGACCACAAAGAGATCCACATGACATCTGTCGTATTACATCAAGGGGTGATTGTGATTCTGAGGTCCACGAATGCTTAGGGTCAGTATTTTTTTTCATAAACTTTGCAATATATTTTTAGCGTTTCTATTCGACAAGAAAAACTAATTTCTGATTTACATACTTAACAAAACTTATATAATAATTTTTTTTTTCTTTAACCACAGAAACATCATGTTGCATCATGGGTCATCCGACCAAGAAGCGAGGCTGAACACACAAAATTATGCGGTTCGTATCTCGTGGGAATGGGCTGCCACTCAAATAATCATATAATATAAATATTTAAAGCTGTTTTGGAATCTTGGATGGTCCAGACAGATTCCAGTCCCTTTTGATTTTAAAAATGTTTACATATAGGATCACATCATTATTAAATCGAGTAGTACGGTGAAACATCGGGTAATTAGTAACTTCGGGTAATCGTGAAATCACATAAACTCTAAGCAAAATATATGGAATAAACCAGGATGAGTAACCGACAAAGACCTTTCACATAATAAAAAATCTGTGAATAGACCGTCATTTAGTTGTTACATATATATATATATATATATATATCTTTCATGAATCTTGCATAATCAAGAATAAAATAAATAGAAAACTGATTCAACCAAATTCTATATCACAGCTTACTATTACTTTTATTTGTTAAAGGGATTTCACAGCTTATTAATCAATGCTTAATCTTATTTCATGGAGTAAGATTTGCTATAAAACAAATTTTAAAAGGCTAGTTATATATAGCAGAAGTATATAGTTCAACATTGTTCAGTTTCACTAGTATAATTTTTTTTTTTAGTGTGTAAAAATAAACTATAGTTAATTATGTACAAACTGCATTTTAACAATGTATTAAAAGATCATTATAAAGACATTTTGTTAAAACACTTGACTATCCTAATTAAAAGAGATTGAAAAGAGTGCTTAATTTTGTCAAAACATGCTTAGTTTTAGAAGGCAAATTTGATTTAGAGAAGGAGATTTAGACTTTTCTTGCGGTGTAACAAAAGAAGCAGATGAAAAAGAAAGTCTATAAAAGTGGGCGTTGAGAATTTGGTTGGAGAAGACAAGAGCCAAGCAAGTGTCTTATCTCTCACCGAATCAGATCCCTTAAATACTTCTTCTCTTCATTTCCCAATTTGCGCCGCCATTAAAAATAAGCTTAGCTAATCGCTATCGTCATCACCAGCAACTAACGCATCCTCTCTATTTGCTCACTTTTCCCCGCATCTTCTTCATAAAGCCTCCAATTTGCGAAGTGGGTTTCTCGGAGTTGAACCGTGATTAGAAGAAATCTACCCAATTTCTGGATTTTGCGATAACGGTTTTCTTGATCTCGTCGAGGAACAGAGAGATATGTCTTCGATCAATTTATCGTCTTCGTCTCCTTCCACCATATCTCTTGCCCGCTCTAGGTGAGGTTTTTCTTCCTAATCCCTCTCGATTTTAGACTTTGTTTCTTCGCTTTGTTTCTGTTAATTGGTTACTGATTTGGGGAATAGAAATATGATTACCCATCGACTCGTAAAGAGATTCAATCCGAGCTTCAGCTAATGAAAGATCGTGATCTAAGAATTTGTGATTAGAAACGGATCATGAGATTCGAAGTTTTCACTCGTTTTCGAGTAATCTATTGTTTGTTATATAGCCTCAACGATTTGATTTCTCTGTGTAGATTAAACCAAAGCTCTACTACATTGTTCCATGGACTGCACCGTATCAGTTTGCCATCTAACCATCCATCATCATTTGCAATTAAAACCACTGGAAAAGTTAAAGCTGCAGTGATCTCCAGAGAAGATGATCTGCTCTCTTACACCAATGGCAACGCTCCACTCTCAAATGGGTCTCTCACTGTTGATGATCGGATCGAAGGACCTTTAGAGGCCGATTCAGTTTCACTTGGTACACTTGCGGCAGATTCAGCTCCTGCGCCATCCAATGGTTTCGTTGCTGAAGATGATGACTATGAGTTGGATTTACCAACACAAGGTTTCTCTTCAATCCCTGAGGCCATTGAAGATATACGCCAAGGAAAGGTCCGTTTTTTCTTTTTCTTTCCCCTTTGTTTAAAATAAATGCTTCACCTTTTTTTTGGTTTGTTTGTTTCCTTTTGCCTCGATTGATTTTGGCGTTAACGTTGCAGCTTGTGGTAGTTGTGGATGATGAAGATAGAGAAAATGAAGGGGATTTGGTAATGGCTGCTCAGTTAGCTACACCTGAGGCTATGGCTTTTATTGTGAAACATGGAACTGGGATAGTTTGTGTGAGCATGAAAGACGATGATCTCGAGAGATTGCACCTTCCTCTAATGGTAAATCAGAAAGAGAACGAAGAAAAGCTCTGCACTGCATTCACAGTGACTGTGGTATGTATTTTTCTCTAATAAAGAAAGGCCTCTGATTATTGGTGCTGGATTTTAAGAATTTTTGGCTTATGTTTTTTTATTTAGGATGCAAAACATGGTACAACAACGGGAGTATCAGCTCGTGACAGGGCAACAACGATATTGTCTCTTGCATCGAGGGATTCAAAGCCAGAGGATTTCAATCGCCCAGGGCATATCTTTCCGCTCAAGTATAGAGAAGGCGGGGTTTTGAAAAGGGCGGGACACACTGAAGCATCTGTTGATCTTACTGTTTTAGCTGGACTAGATCCTGTTGGAGTACTGTGTGAAATTGTCGATGACGATGGTTCCATGGCTAGATTACCAAAGCTCCGTGAATTTGCAGCTGAGAATAACCTGAAAATTGTTTCCATTGCAGATTTGATCAGGTTATAAGCACTTCGAAAAAATTTCAAGTTCTTTGCGTCTCATTTCGTTAATCTAATTCTCTTGAAGCTAAAGATGAGAACTTTGTGTTTCTAAAATGACAGATATAGGAGGAAGAGAGATAAACTAGTGGAACGTTCTTCTGCGGCTCGGATCCCGACAATGTGGGGACCTTTCACAGCTTACTGCTACAAGTCCATAATAGACGGAATAGAGCACATTGCAATGGTTAAGGTTAGAGCAATGCTTTTTCTTCAAAAAAAACATCTCTTTTGTTGATTTGAACTCAGAACGTAAAACCCATTTGAAATGAAACTGTGGCAGGGAGAGATTGGTGACGGTCAAGACATTCTAGTGAGGGTACATTCGGAATGTCTCACCGGGGACATATTTGGGTCAGCAAGGTGCGATTGCGGGAACCAGCTAGCCCTTGCGATGCAGCAGATCGAGTCAACTGGTCGTGGTGTGTTGGTTTACCTTCGTGGACATGAAGGAAGAGGGATCGGTTTAGGACACAAGCTCCGAGCTTACAATCTGCAAGATGCTGGTCGGGACACTGTTGAAGCTAATGAGGAATTAGGTCTTCCTGTTGATTCTAGAGAGTATGGAATTGGTGCACAGGTATTAACATAAAACCTCATTTACATCCAAAAAGCCAACATTTGCTTATATAACTGATTCGTTGTTTAATGTGTAGATTCTAAGGGATCTGGGCGTTAGGACGATGAAGCTGATGACGAATAATCCCGCTAAGTACGTTGGTCTGAAGGGATATGGATTAGCCATTGTGGGAAGAGTCCCACTCTTGAGTCTTATCACAAAGGAGAACAAGCGATATTTGGAGACCAAGCGGTCCAAGATGGGTCACATGTATGGCTTGAAGTTCAACGGCGATCTTATCCAGAAGACTGATGAGTCTGAGTCTTAAGCGCCGAGAATCATGATGAACCAATTCGAACGTTACCGGGAATAAATATACACAATACTTCAAAAACCCACATAGCAAGAAAAGACTTTTGATTTATCTGAGAAATTTGATTGGATTGGTTTATGTTCTAATCTAATCTTTATCTGATTTTTTTTTTAACAATTCTTGTTACAAAATTTTCAGCATTGTTACTTGTTATGCTCTAGACTGAGTAGTTGCATTCGATTTGTGAAGCTATGAAAAGAGGAAGCTTTGAAATGTGCATCCTCCTTTGCTTGATCTCTCATAGAACCATTTTTACCAAACTGTTAAACCACTTTTAAACCATAATTAAAGTGTTATGATTGATAGAGCTAGCTCACAATTTCACCTCAGGTCTCTCTGGAAAGTGGAAACCAATTTCACTTTGAATTCTCAACGATACAAGGAGAAAGCAAACCAGTTACTGTTGTTCTTTTTTTTTTTTTAGTATTTTTTCTTTTGCCGTCAAAGATACACTCAATTTCCAGGATTTTATTCTGTGTTTTATTTTTCTTCTTAATGCATTTCTACCCAATTGACTCTTAGGATATATACTAAATATTTAATATTGTCTAGAGTAATCTTTTACATCAATAAAAGAAAAATAAAAATAAAAATAAAGTAATACAAAGAACATGTCAAATTTCAAATTCAAACGAACAAATTAAAAACGGTACTATTTATTAAACGTAAGAAAAAATACATAAGCATGACATACGTATTAAAAATATATCTAAACCTAAAAAAGTATGGAAGTATAAGATAATTAGAATAAGATATGAAAAGTAAAAAAGAAAAAAAAGAAAGAAACAGAGTGAAATCGACGTTTGATTATGGAAAAAAAAATAAAAAGAATATTTATCACAACGGCCATATTTACTATTTTTCATCACGCGTCAATAAGATCAACACGTGTACGCTTGCGATTCCATAATCACAGCTGTCATAGAGCCGTTAGCGCCGTAGTCAAGGGGATGAGCCAACCGCGTTCTCTTTTTTTTCTTTCTCATTAGGCTTGTCCCCACCTTTTTGCTTTTTTTTTTTTATTAGTGTATAATGAAATCTCAACCGCTAGATTAAAGCCGGTTCTAATTCTTTCATATCAACGGTGAAGACTGACTTTACACCTCAAAACAGTGTACCCCACTTTTTCTCTATATAAAGGACTCTTCTCCGAGTTCGAAGACAACATAGCGATTAAGCAAAAACACTCAAACACATACCAAAAAAAAAATACACAACAATTTCCCAAAACAGCTAAATTCGAATCTCTCTTTCTATCTCTCTTACAATGGCTTTCTCGAAATCTTTAGGGTTTCTTCTTCTCGCCGCTCTTCTGATTTCTTCCGCGGTGGCTCAATCTCCGGCTCCAGCTCCATCTAGCGGCGGAGGAAGGCGGCTCTCACCGGCGCCTTCACCTAAAAAGATGACTCCTGCACCGGCGATTTCTCCTTCCCCTGAAACCGCATTGACTCCTGAATCGTCTTCCTCTCCTCCTTCGCCGCCTCTAGCAGATTCTCCTTCAGATTCGCCGGCTGTTACTCCGTCTTCGATCTCCAACTCTCCGTCTGAAGCTCCCGGTCCTGCGCTAAGCGGTGCCGTTTCGAACAGCTACTCCGTCTTTGGATCCGTTGCGGTTGTGTTAACCGCTGCCGTCTTTGCTCTGTAGGTTCGAGGAATGAAGATTTTCAGAGGAAGTAGTTTTTAATTATTCATTTTATTTAAGACATATATATGAGCTTTTGCAGAGAGATGATTCTTTTTTTCTTTTTTAAATTTCAGAATACTACTATTTGTTTCTCCTATTTGTTTCTCCTATTTGTTGATCATATGAGCGTTTTTATCCATCCATATTAATGAGTTTATCAAATTCAAATATGTTATTTTCATGTATCCAAGACAGTATCGCTTAACGTCTCCAAATTAATTACCTGTTTTTTGGTCTGAACAAAACATGTCTAAAAGTGTTATAAAAGTGTGAGAAAATCATGATCTGTAAAATTGTGTAATACATGAGTTGATTACCTGTTTTTTTGGTCTGAATAAAACATGACTAAAGGTGTTGTAAAAGTGTAAAAATAATGATCTGTAAAATTGTAATACAAGCAATAATCAAAAACAAAAGGAATAATTTAGTTCACGAAAATTAAGATCATGACTAATTAATTGTCATAATGATTTTTTTTTGCATATTCGCATACTGTATTTTATTATAGTAGTAAGCAAATTAAAATAGCCCGATGAGAAAATGGAGGAGAGTAATAACAATGGCCTCTCACTAGTAAGCCCAATGGGCGTTTTAATGTGAATAATTGAGGTGTCTGAATTTATGAAGAAGACAAATCATAATTTCGCCCACAAATGAGGATAATATTACACATTCACAGTGAACATTAACGAAACAAACTTCTCTTATCATTTTCAGAGAACTGCTTCATAAAATCTTTGTCTATCTAGTTTTTCTTGAGAAACAAGACTCCTCAACAAAGTGGACCAAGTTCTGACATTTGGAACAAAACCTTCTTCAATACCTTCATCCAGAAGACAGCAAGCATCATCAACAAAACCTGTTTTGCACAACCAACTCATCAAAGTGTTATACGTCACCGTATCAGGCGATATTCCTTCAGCCTGAAGTTTATTAAACATTGCCAAACCATCTCCGATCCTACCAGCCCTGCACAGACCATTTATCAGAGTGTTAAATGTCACAATGTCCGGTGTGGATCCTCTATGAACCATCTCTGTCTGAAACTCAACGGCTTCTTCCACCATTCCGTTTCTGCAGAGCCCGTTTATAAGTATGTTGCAGGAGATACTGCTCGGTACAAGCCCATCTCTTAGCATATTTTCGAACAAACTTCTCGCTTTATCGACCTCCCCGGCATTGCACAACCCTTTTATCAGACCATTGTAGGTTATCTCGTCAAGCGGGGATCCCTGGAAAACCATCTCATTGACTAGTTTAAGAGCTTCTTTGATTTCGCCTCTCCTGAGAAACGCGTTGATCAGCGTGTTGTAAGTAACAGTGTTGGCCACAACACCTTCAGATATCATGTCTCTATGTAACCACAAGGCATGCTCAATGTTGTCAACCTCACAGAGTCCGGATATCATCGAATTGAATGTAAACACATCGGGTTTACAGCCTTTTCTCGGCATCTCTCTGAAAATATCGATGGCCTCGGGGATTCGATTGGCCTTGAATGAAGCCGATATCAAACAGTTAAAACCAACAGTGTTGAGTTTCAATCCATCGGCAGACATATTATTCAGAACATTGTAGGCTTCATCTATCAGTCCTAATTTGCAGAAACCATCAAATAAGATAGTATAAGAGTAGACGTTAGGCTTACATCCTTTCTTCCTCATATCGCGGAAAACTTCCAGCGCTAAACCCACAAGACCCTTCTTCCAGTATCCATCGATGAGCGAATTAACCGTGCAGACATCAGGAACGATACCATGAGACGTTACCATATCTGATAAAACAGATTTGGCATCATCAAGTCTTCCATGAGTCACAAACCCGTGAATAAGAGTGTTGAAGATCACAACATTCGGCTTCGGAATTCTGCTAAAAAGATCCTTTGCAGCATCAACCCGGCCTATCTTACATAGTCCATTCATCAAATAGCCATAAGTTATATCATCAGGAGCAAACCCTCTGATAAGCATCCGGTTCACCATTTTCGCAGCTTCGTTAATCCGATCAAACTTACAAAGACCAAGGATAACATCGTTGAACGTCTCAGCATCAGGAATACAACCCATCAGAAGCATCTCCTCGAGAAGTTGAAGCGTTTCGTTCACTCTACTACACTTTGACAGTGCATGTATAAGAGTCTGGTAAATCACTGAGTTTGGGACGCAGCCATGTTTGGTCATGTCCCTGAGTAGAGACAGAGCTGAATCGATTTCGTTAACCGCACAGAAAGCTTTCATCACAACTCCAAATGTGAAAAGCGTTGGAGAAATTCTTCTGCTAAGCATATCGTAGAACACATTAACTGCAACTTTATGACAATAAGCAGCGACCAAAATCTCCAAGACAACATTGAAAGATTTAAAAGTGGGTTCACAGGAAAACACGTTTCTCATCTCCAACATCAATCTCGTAGTTTGTCCAGGAAGTCCAGCTTTTCCGTAATCTCTCATAATCGAAATGAAAAGGGATTCTCTAAAACCGATTCCTTCTTCTTTCATCTGCATTAACAGTCTATCAATCTTCTTAAACTCACCGTGCGCACCGAGCTTACATATAAGCACTTGGTAAACATCGAAGGAGTGACGGTAACCCTTTTGAGAACCCGTCCATGAGAACAACTCCATTGATGTAGGTATATCGAGAGGTAACTCGAGTAGCTTACAGAGCTGAAAAGGAGTGATCTTATGGAATGAGTTTCTGAGCGAATCGAGATCGAATGGTTTAAGAAGCTTCTCCCATTCGTTGCCTGAATTGGAACCACCGTTTCCCGGTAAGTCGGCATCATCTCCGCCGCTACAAAATCCAGATTGGAGATTCCAGTAAGAGGATAATCTCAGAAAATACTGTGATCTTCTGCTCAAATCTAGAGCAAGCTTTGATCTCGCAAGCATAACCGTAAAAGCCACATCAATTTCTGAAAGTGGGAGGATACTACAGAGAGAGACGGAAGGACTCTGGTTTGGTTTCCGATGAGAAAGAAGACCTTTAAGTACCGATTTACCCTTCTGAATCCGTTAAACCTTCCATATCCTTCAGAAGTTTCGTTTTTTTCTTTATTTCTTGTTGGGCCAGTTCAAATTAGGAATGTACTAGGTTTCTGAGCCCAAACAAAACCGAAAGGGAGGTGACTTGAGATTGATCCTGACCGTTAGATTTTGTCATCCCTCTAACGAAAAGACAGTCGTCGGATGAGTAGGTCCGGTCTAATTGGAACAGACAATTTTTACACGTGGCTTTTACCATATGTAGGCGATGTGGAACCTTTATCACCACCACCATCATCAATAATGCAAATTTTATTTATAAGCCAATTAATAATGAATGTGTGTGTGTGTGTATCTATAAGATCACATTGTTACTTTGTTTGTTTTATAAAGAAGAGAGAACATATTGCATCTCTCCAATCAATATGTGGCCATTATATAGTTATGAGCATTTGATATGTGGAGGTGATAATTATAACGTGGTGATTGGTTCTTCGATAAGACCATCATTCATATGTTTCTCTAGTACTATCTGATTGGTGACCCTTGAACCACTGAGCCATATAGGTTTTCATTGATTGATACACTATCAAAATGTAATTAACGAAAAATTTGTTGTCTAACAATTTGATAGAAAGTCATCGATCTATGTATGTATTTAAAGTCGCAAATTAAGTGAAGGATTGAGACTGATATATTAATCAGTGTGTGTGAGTGTTATGTATATGTACATCTATAGATGAAATTCTTATGGACCACTTCTTCTTTCTCTATCTCCATTTATATATGAATGAACAACCTTTGTTTTTAATGCTCTCTTTTAATTTTCCTCCAACTTTCTCTTCCAAATTATCTCTCATCACTACTCAACAACCATTGAAATATTACTGTGAATACTTGTATATAACTTTCATGTCATCATTGTACTCTGAAGAAATAATATCTATATGAATATCATGTAGACAATATTACCATCGTAGTGTTAAATGTTAATAATGAAGTAATATGTATTTTGTTTTGGTGTCGAGAATTCGAACAATACAAACCATACGATTTGACTGCATGGTGTGAAACTGTATTTCTCAATTCGCATTCAGTGAGATTGAAACAATGTCTCTCTTCTTGGTAGAAGTAGAACTAACCAGGTTGGAATAATTCTCTATTTTTTTTTTGTTTTTCTGTTTTTATGCGTCATAATATATTTAGATCTAGATTCAGTGACAATGAAACAACGTCTTTCTAACTGGTAGAACTAATCACTCTATCAATTCAAAGTATTGCTGGAACATTTATATTAGTAAGGAAAGAAAGAGGAATAATTTGAGAGAAAGTAAGAGGAGATTCATGCAAAATCGAGAATGGAAAATTAGGAAAATGGACCCATTAGAAGCCTCAAAGAAGAAAATGAAGCAAAGAAACAAAAAGAAAGTTAAATGCATTGTACATAGAGATGATTCAACATCATCAAAAACAGACAGGCAAAGAAGAAGGAACTAGGCTTTGTCATAGTTAATGACACTCACTCTCCAACTTGTCCCTCCCCGTTTTTTTATGAACCCAATCCTATTTATATATATAATATATAATTGTGTTTTCTATTCTTAACTCAAAAACACATTACAACTGTCAGTAATTCAATAATGTTGTGTAAAATCTAAAAAGACAGAGAATATCTTGAATTATATGATAAGAATGGGCAAACTTTATATAACAAAAAAAAGAAGTTAAGGAACTACTAGAAAATATATCTGATAATTGAGAAGCAGAGAGTTTAAGCCCATTACTTCACAGGCTGTAGATATATGAGACTTTGGTTTTGCAAATCTCTCTGAGAAAATAGACAATTCAGAGAAAGCTCCAACACTCAAAGCATCCCATGTGGGGATAATCTCTTCTATCTCTCTCTCTCTCTCTCTCTCTCTCTTTCTCTTTCATCTTTATAATCAAAACTAATCAATCACTCTTTTCTTGGAACTGTTTGTTTCAATTCACTCTTTCCACTTCAATCCTGTCTCTTCTCTAAAATCTTCTCTTGGCCACTTCTTTCTTCCATAACTGAGGATTTATTTGTGAATGATGTGGGAATCTGAGAGCGATTCCGGGGTTGGAGGAGGAGGAGGAGGAAGAGAGTATGGTAATGGAGTTCTAAGTTCTAACAAACATGGCGGCGTCAAGACTGATGGGTTTGAGCTCAGAGGCCAATCTTGGTAATGTCCCCAAACTATATATATATAGTAAAAAAAACATTATAAAGTCTCATCTTTCCTTGTTATGGAAGTTAAAGATTTCATATCAAAAACCTTTTCTTTGATTAGGTTTGTTGCTACGGATATCCCCAGCGACCTTCTGGTTAAAATCGGAGACATGAACTTTCACCTGCACAAGGTAAGAATGTTCTTGAGTCAATATATTATATCACGTTGGAGCTTCATAAGCTTTATGGATTTATTTTGTCTCTGCTTCAGTATCCTCTGTTGTCACGTAGCGGAAAGATGAACAGGTTGATCTACGAGTCACGAGAGCCTGAACCGACGATTCTTATTCTCGATGATCTACCTGGAGGACCAGAAGCGTTTGAACTGGCATCCAAATTCTGCTATGGAGTTCCCGTGGATCTCACGGCAACTAACATATCAGGTCTGCGTTGCGCAGCTGAGTATCTTGAGATGACAGAGGATCTTGAGGAAGGGAATCTCATCTTCAAGACAGAAGCTTTTCTCAGCTACGTTGTTCTGTCTTCATGGAGAGACTCGATCTTGGTCCTAAAGAGCTGTGAGAAGCTCTCACCATGGGCTGAGAATCTTCAGATTGTGAGGAGGTGTAGTGAATCTATTGCTTGGAAAGCTTGTAGTAATCCCAAAGGGATTAGATGGGCTTACACAGGGAAATCTCCATCTCCATCTACCAATAACAATTTCGCGAGTTCTAGTCCGAAATGGAACGAATCCAAGGACTCGAGTTTCTACTGTAGCCCAAGTAGAAACAATAATAGCCAGCCTGTTCCTCCGGATTGGTGGTTCGAAGATGTCTCTATCTTGAGGATCGATCACTTCGTTCGTGTGATCACTGCAATCAAGGTACGTTTATACTTTTTTCTCTCGAGCATTTCCGCAAACACTTTGTATGCATATTTCAAACCCTCCAACTTTTGCGCTCGAAACAGGTGAAAGGTATGAGATTTGAGCTTCTCGGAGCCGCAATCATGCATTACGCCGGGAAATGGCTTCCGGGTCTGATCAAAGAAGGAGGAGTTGCACCAGCAATGTCCTCCATCGGATTAGGGTTAGGAGGAGACGAAATGAGTGTGAGCTGCGGAAGCAACAGCAGCGGAGGAAGCTCCGGTCCCGATTGGAAAGGCGGTCTCCACATGGTCATCTCCGGAAAAACCAACGGACATCAAGATTCCGCCGCTTGCATCGCCGGACTCGGAATCAGCCCAAAAGACCAAAGAATGATCGTCGAGTCCCTAATCAGCATCATCCCTCCACAGAAAGATTCCGTCTCCTGTAGCTTCCTCCTCCGTCTTCTCAGAGCAGCCAGCATGCTTAAAGTAGCTCCGGCGCTGATCACGGAGCTCGAGAAACGAGTCGGGATGCAATTCGAGCAAGCGACTCTTCAGGATCTTCTGATTCCAGGTTACAACAACAAAGGGGAGACAATGTACGATGTTGATCTTGTTCAGAGGCTGCTGGAGCATTTTCTCGTTCAGGAGCAGACGGAAGGGTCGAGTCCGAGTAGAATGTCGCCGTCGCAGTCTATGTACACCGACGCCGGAATCCCTAGAGCGAATAGCAACAACGGAAACAGTAATCAGAATGCGAAGATGAGGGTGGCGAGGCTTGTGGATAGTTATCTCACTGAGGTGGCTAGAGATAGGAACTTGCCATTGACAAAGTTTCAGGTTTTGGCTGAGGCGTTGCCGGAATCTGCAAGGACCTGCGACGATGGGCTATACAGAGCAATCGATTCATATCTCAAGGTAACAACATACAGCACAAAACTCTGTGATTGGTTAATTTTAGACATTATTCAGCTTGATCATGTTTTGGTTTGATGGACAGGCGCATCCTACATTGTCGGAGCACGAGAGGAAACGGCTATGCAGAGTGATGGATTGTCAGAAGCTATCAATGGACGCGTGTATGCACGCGGCTCAGAACGAGCGGTTACCATTGCGAGTGGTGGTCCAAGTGCTCTTCTCGGAGCAAGTCAAGATCAGCAATGCCTTAGCCAACACGTCACTCAAGGAGTCAACCACGCTCGGGGAAGCCATGGGTGCGTATCAACCAATGATCCCTAATCGCAAGACATTGATCGAAGCTACACCACAATCGTTTCAGGCAAGTAAGAGGAAGGCTTGTCAAATTCATGCACATGTCAAGTTCTTTTTTTTCGTTTTGCTTATACAATTTTATGTAATTAAAAAAATAGGAAGGGTGGGCTGCGGCGAAGAAGGATATAAACACGTTGAAATTCGAGTTAGAGACGGTGAAAACGAAGTATGTTGAGCTTCAGAATGAGATGGAAGTGATGCAAAGACAGTTTGAGAAAACCGGGAAAGTGAAGAACACTTCTTCTTCGGCTTGGACCAGTGGTTGGAAGAAGTTAAGCAAACTGACTAAGATGACTGGACCGGAGAGTCAAGATAGTATGGTCGGAGGAGAACAAGTTGGTGTTGATCACCAACCGACGAGGAAACCACGACGGTGGAGGAACTCGATTTCTTGAGAAACTTATTCAAGTGAGCAACTTTGTGTGTTCTTGATTTGATTCTTTGGAGAAAGAAACGCTTTTCTTTGGTCCTAATTTGTAATCCGATTGATTTCTAATGTGGAATAAGTGACATAAAGATTCGATTTTTGTGTCCCTAACTAATATTAATCAGACAAAGACCCAATAATTATATATCATGGTTTTATTACAAAACCCAAACGACAAAAACCCAATCACCTTGACAATACAATGACACTGAGAGAACATGAAAAATGAACAGAGAGACGCAAAGACACACAAACAAAACCAGTAGCAAGTGGGGAAGGAAAAGACAAAGGAATGGTTTGCATTATTACAGACACTAAAATTAATTAGACAAACATGACATCAATTCATAAAATAATTGGACCCACTTAGTCATCATATGGACAAAAGAGAGTGTGGGTCAGAGATTTTTTTATTACCTTAGGGGAGATTCATAGACCACGCGAGTTTGAGATCAGACTTTGAATATTGCCTTTTGATTTCACCATCCACACTCAGCCAAAAAAGATAATCATTGTCGATCAATGACCACGACGACTTTGGCTTTTTTTCCACACCAAGCACAGAGAGAAGAAGAAAGTGACCTCTTTTCTTCTTTAACTTTTTGAAATTGCAGAAGCATATATACCTAAAGTAGTCCACTATATACAGCTAAAAAGCTGATGCAGAGGATACGGACCCAAAACCACTTCACACACGTTTTCACTCGTGAGAATCTTCAAGCCTTATCTGTCAGTAGATTTCTTGTTCCCCATGTTGTCTCTTTTACAAACAAGGTTGGTGACTTGTGACTAGTGAGTGGTGGGGGGATTTTTGTTTAGCAATGGTTCTTGAGATTAAGTCTCGTTTCAGTAACTTTAGGTAATCAATGGCTTCGTCGAGAAGTAAGAGAGCTTCGTTTCCTTTGGCACCCGGAACTACGCTCTCGAGTATTTTCAAAGCTGTACGGATCTTGTCTTTTTTCGACTGCTCGTTGCTCAGACCAGAACCAGTGTCTTCTTTGGTCGAGCATTTTGATTCAGGGAGCTTTTTATCCATAAGAAAGGACGATCCATTGAGCGTTGTGGAGCTCCTAGTGCCCACAAGTGATGATGAGTCGCTGATGTTTTTTACCTTATCCAGTAGCTTCTGCCTTTTACAGGGACCATCAATTTCTTCCATTTCTCTTTTGTTGCAAACTTGTTCAATTGGATAAGGAGAGTGACCAGTGCTCATTACTTCATCATCACTCTCACAACCATCATCATCATCATCATCATCTGAATACAGCAATGCATTGATCTCCTCAGTGTCTTCATGCATTTCCGACTCTTTTCCACTTAAATCATTCTCTTCACAATCTTCCTTGAAAGCTTTCGCTAGACCGTAGAATTTCATTGGCTCCGCAACTGCAGGAGATGGAAACCGTAGAGGAAATGGACACCGTAATAGACGAGTCTGGTTTCCTGACTGATCGAATATCATAAGTCTTTTCTGAGAAGACTCTAATGCTCTTTGTGGAGTAGTAGCAGCAGCGCACCAAGACCGGATGCCAGACATCGAGAATCGTTTTCCACAAGACTCCTTATCATGACTGCGCAGTAGAGACTGGAATGGTGGTGGCTGCAAACAGCGAGCCTGAGGCTCAGCTGCATATAGTTTCCCAACCTCAGGGAGAGGAATTTGAGGATGGATAGACCGAGCTGTTATATCCTCAAAGCAAGCTTGAGGCTTTAAGCCCAGAGGCAAATCCCGTTGCCAGGTATCAAGAGGCATGCTCTTGTAGTGTAGCTCAAGGGAGCTATAAAGAGTACAAACACTGCAAGACCAAAAAAAAGGCACAAATCAGCTCAAGAAAGATAAATTTAACCATTTTAGAAAGGGATTAATGATGGAGTTGGCATACCGATTGTCAAGTTGCTCAATCGGTTGAATGCAAATACTTCTTGTTTCCTTTTCGAGTAAGTAGTGAAAGAAAGAAGAGGCAAACGAACGAAGAAAAAATACAGCGGAAAATCACAAACCAACTACGTGACTGGTTTAAGTAGCAGTCTAAAGTACTCAGCCTGAAACACAATAAAATGGCAAAACCACATAGTTCAAAGACAATAAATACTAGCTGTGAGACTGATGAATGAGAGCATTATTTGAGCTACGGACCTGGCAATTATCCATCGGTTGAAAGCATGCAATAACTCTCACTACAATTGTTGGTCTGTTAGCGTCTCCTGTCTCGTACTTCAATGCTCGAAATCTTGTCTTGCCAGGTGATTGACACACCATAACTTTGAGGAAATATTGAGTGAAAAGCAGACAGAGACCTACCGAAAGAAGAAAGCTTTTTTTTGGGAAAGAAAGAAGAAAACAGAAAGGAGCTTTTTGGTCTAGCTGATTCTTTGTTCACAATGGAACACGTAGAAATGTTGAGATCCCATTTAGAGGAAAAAGGGTTTAAAATATATTGATAAAGAAGGGAAGATGAATAAGAGAGAAGAGTTGAATGTTGGTTAAAAGGAAGAAGAGATTTACAGAATCACACGGCAATACAGATTCAAGCGCACAACTTTGCGGTATACGTCAACAGAAGTAGTGAACCAACACATGCTGCTTCTCTTTCTCCTCTTATGTAATTTTTAAAATCCACTGCTTGTATTCAATCTACTTTCGAGAATTTAGTATCTGTGCAAAACCGAAGCAAACATCCCATCAACACCAAAAATGTAGCTAAATCCAGAATTCTCAATAGTTCAAAAGGACAGAGAATCACAAGCGTTCAAAAGAAAACTCTAAACACCTAGAAAATTTACGTTGTAGATTCACTGTTCCAACAAGAAATATGCTTCGTTTACAATTGCAAGTTTGCAACTCAGAATATACACAAACCACAATGTTCAGAGCCAGATTACTGACTTAATTCCCCCAAATCATCAAGGATTTAAACCGTTTTAACCAAAATTTCCCGATAGACAAGCAGAGAAAACAGTGACACAGATGATAAACAACGTAGAGATAAATATCAAGTTTGATACCTTAGAATGACGAAACGGAGGAATAATCTTTTGCTCAGATCCAGAGAAGACGATGAGAGCTCTTCTTTGTTAGCTGAATCAATGGAAAAGCGAAGGGATAAGAGGGATGAAAGTGACCAACGAAACGAGCAATAATGTGTATTTTCCGTAGAATTTTTTTTTGTAAGAAGTGTGTTTCTAAAGAAGTAAGTGGCATCAATGGTGCCAAGACTTTATAAAAACGTTTTATGACGCTTTTGTCCCTTCTCCATCGAATATTTTCCCAAAGCACCCCTCATTTTAATAAACTAAAACTGAATTTTATTTCAAGTTTGTTGTTCGGATTCGGTTTGGTTTTATATTAAAAATCTCATAAAAAATAAATTTTAATTGTGATTAATATCTAAATTTAAATACATATTTTTAAGCATAATTTTGAATACAGTTGTGTATGATTATTAGAACTATACCTCTTTTCTTTAAAAAAAAACAACGAACGCAAATGTTACATACTTTGAATTGTACAATTGGAATTTCGATTATATAAAGAAAAATAAATGTTACTTGGAAACTAATTTTGTGGTTAAACCGGAAAATATTATTATTGGTGCTTTGCTTGAAAGAAATGGGACAAGGGGGCCGAACGTGTATATACGTAATTATGGTATATATGATGACAAAGTCTCACGGTCCATAATTTCGGGGTTATACTTTATGATTAAACTTATAATTTTGCTGATCAATTTCTTTTGTTTGGTTAGACTTTGTTGATTGTTCGTTAAAGTAAAAGTCCATTCTCTTTAATTTTGTTGAAAGCTAAGTTAGTGAAAGTGTGCTTAAGCTTTTATATCCTTAATTCTTTTGTTCAGGTGCGTGTTGTGTTTTCAAACACCCATTGCGACGGAAATGAATAAAAGCCAACCAACCACTTGTTTCTTATTTAATTTTAAGATTAACAATTTAGCATCTAGCTTATACAACGCCAAAATTAGCTCGATGCTTTTGTTTTATTTTATTTTATACTCTTTAGACTTCTCATTTATTTTTAAATACTGTTGTCAATAAAGTCTTTTATGTAATTGGGGAATGTGGGTGAAAAGAAAAAGAAAAGGAAAGAATGAAAATGAACACGAAAAAAAGAAAAAGAAAAAGAAAAAGAAAAGTGATGATTAAAGAAATGCACGGGAATTTTAAGTGCTTAATTACCCGCACGACTTCTCTCACATTTCTCTTTTCTTCCTTTCTTTTCTTAACTTACACTATCTTGTCTGCAAGAATTTTTAGGTTTCGCCTTTTTTTTCTCCTTGATTTGATTTTAAGAATAGTAATTACTGTGTTAGCAAGTGTTGAATTCAAATTTCATCATGGTTTGTATTAATACCCAAATCAAAATCTAATTTGGTTTGAGATAATTCCTTTTTCTTTTTTCTTTATAATTGGCACTTGGGGCACTTGAAACTAAAGTATGGTTTTTTATTGGATCGATTCGATTTTATGCATTCTACACAGACATTTACATTAGATGAATAATCCTTACACAGCTAGAATTGGACTTAAAATATCACTGGGGTTGTTTTAGACTGGATTGATCTGAAATAAAAACATCCCAAACATCCACACCTTGTAGTTATGAAAAATGCAATCTATATCACAACAATAATATCATAATAACTGCAAGAAAACATACATTCGGATTGAAAACAAGAGACGAGTCTTTTATTTAGATAAAACGTTGTCCAAAGAGTTTAAAAAAGCACTGACAAGTGACATCACAAAGTTTGTTTCATTAAGATCCCAGAAGCAATAAAGATACTACCACTTGGTAATTTAACATTCAAGTTTTGTGGTTTATAGATTAATAATTTTCTCACAGTTTTGGAGCTGGAGAGATCATCACTGCACGCTCAATACTTCGATTTCAAAGTCGAGAACCGAGTTTGGCTGGATTCCCCATGCCGGAAATCCACCAGCGCCATATGCGTAATCCGGTGAGCACTGCAGAAACAGATAGGTTACAAGCTGAAGATGTCAAAAACAGCCAAAAGATCATGTATCACACACAGATACTTACGAATGGTTTCTACTACAACAAGCTCCAAGTAACTATCATTACTCATTAGAGACAAGAATTCTTTCAAAATAGAGACACGAAGCTCATAAATCACGAAGCATAAATGGCAAAACGTGGGAAAGAGGAACACGAAGATGTAAGAATCAAATATGCTTTCACGATGAGAGGAGCAGTCTACAATACATACCCGCAAGCGAGCAACCTCTCCAATTTGCATTCCAATAACGCCTTCATCCCATCCTGTGAGCAAATTTTATCAACAATTAAATACCTTCACATTAACTCTCCAGAAAAAAAAGTAAAATTAGAGGCGCCATACATATGAGCAAACCATAGAACAGAGGAAATTTATATACCTTTGATCACAGCACCTTTACCGATTTGGAACGAGAAAGGTTTTTGCCCAGCGTCCTTTGTACTATATTATAAACCAAAGTCCAAAACACAATTAGGCTTGGGAAATACAGAAATTAACAAGAGTTTTTTTTTTTTTTTGTTAAAATTTAAAAATTAACAAGACTTTTAAAGACAAATTATATCCATATAGAAGCGAGTGTGTGTGACTGTGATGGCGAGCGGATCCTGTACCTCCAGAACTTCTGGGATAAATCACCACCTTTCCCTGAAAGAGACAAAACCATTACCAATTAATTCACTAAAGATTAAAGCGTGTATAGAAAGTTTCAATCTCATATAAGAAAATTGATTATAGAATCTGGATTATTAACTAAACATACAACTACAGAACTAGACAAGAGATCGGTTTATTGGAATCTTCAGACAAGAATACAAATAATCTCGCAGACTAATCATATCTAACAAACAAAATTACAAATTGATTATGACCCAGAAAGGGTGATGTCGAACACAGTAATCTCAGAACATAAACCTTAATTAAATCCATTTAACCACCAAGAAATAAAATACAAATATAGCTAAGCAGATTTATGTGGATCGAAATTACAAAGATATGAAGAGAGATGGTAGAGAGGTTACCAAATCCGGTGCAATGGACGGTGACGGTTTGGCCCGGAGCGGGTTTGGGACCGGTGCCGGGTCTGATGACTTGCTTCTCCACACCCATCGCTTGCTTAATCTTTCCCTTCTCTTCGCTCTCTCTCTCTCGTCACTGTTTCGCTTTGTCGTAGCTTCGAATCTCGAGACGCTTATTATGCGTTCTTTCCTTCAATTTAATTGATCTATACTCTAAGCCTTCTACAGTACTATAAGGCCCAATTGAATAAAATTTCAGGCCCATTATATATTCTTTAAACGGTGGTTAAATACAAATCAGAACCATATGTTTGAGAAACTTTCATTATCAAACCGAAATTAATGTATTTTGGTAAGCGTAAAGCTTAGAAAGTGAAGTATACTGACAGTTAAGAAAAAAAAAAAAAAAAAAGCCATTGTAAGCATATATAAATGGAATCGAACCGATGTCAAAAAAAAAAAAAATGGAATCGAACCAAAAGTTACAAAAAAAAAATAGAATCGAATCAAAAAGCTACCGAAATTTCACACTCAAAACCAAACCAAACTCGAATTTAGAATCTGATCGGTATCAATAGTTTTTTAAATATCGAATAAACCAAATTCGTTCAGCTCCAAAAGGACCGATCCTTAACCGCTAATCTACTCTCCACGCGGCTTCTTTCCTTATAATCCACCGTCCATTTCTCGAACGTGCACTCAGTGAAGTCGTAATAGCCACCATGGATCGATAAAGTCCCATTCTTCACCTTGTCTTCTATCCATGGATACGACAATAGATTCCGCAACGAACAGTTCACAGATTCCTGCAAGTGTTAAAAACGAAATCCTTAAACACCAGTGAAGTGTTGTGTGAATGGAGCATCCAAAGGCTTTATTATATTCACCTTTTCGCAATGCTGACATTGTTGATCAAAGCTGAGTCCAGAGGCAGCTGATTTCGAGATTGATCTTGCGGTTTTCCCGACAACGACCCAGTTTTTTATGAAGCTCCTGGAAAATCACAATAATGCAGGTGATGATGAATGTGTATTGTTGGACGTTTTTTTTCTTTTCAAAAGAAAAAAAAGTAATGAAATTTGGGCAGAAACCTTGAGTCTATGTCTTCTTCTGTTTCATCATCATCCATAGTCATTAAGGCACGGATGCCTCCACAGCGACTATGCCCGACCACAAGAATGTTCTCGACCTGCAAACAAAGTTTACAATCATCCGTATGCCAAATCTACTGCGTGATCATGAATTATGTAATTAGTTTCTTCATAATGCTTACTTGCACAGAGTTTACAGCGAATTCCAATGCAGCCTTTGTTTCAGATGGACCACTCTACACAAAGGCACAAGTTTTCTTGTTTCAGCATCAAAGAAACATAAATAGATAAATAATTAAAAAGCTGACGATTACAAGTAAGAACCTCGTAAGTGGGTACAATATTTGCAATGTTACGAACGGTAAATGCTTCTCCTGGTTGAAACCCTAAGATTGCTGAAGGGCAAACCCTTGAATCTGCACAAGCTACCACCATAAACTGATCTCTGAGATGTTAGATATATGTCTCACATATAAATGTGTAGTGTAACTGTAACAGAGGTGCTAAGTTCTCACCTTTGGGGATTGGCTCTTGGCTAGACTCTGAAACCGCTCCACGTTCTCCCTTTTTTCGCATAAACAATCAAACTATTACAGAAAGCAACCTTTTTTCGGATAAACCAAAGAAATTGAATCCGATGCTTGTACAGTTGTACTTCAGTAGCTTACATGTATTTGTCTTTCTTAAAGGTCAGGAACCGATGCTTAATTTCTTCAAATATGTCATGTTCTTTATTTGGTGAAGAAATCACAAGATTCTCGTGTTTTTCTTCACGGGTAACCTTTAGTGGCACCCCCGAAGCCACTAGTCTCCACTTGCCACATCTTCTGGAAGATATAAGCCTGGTTCAAATAAGAAGATTACAAAGTTCTCAGCAATATACTAGTTGTTAGAACTACGTCTTTGGCCTAGAATTGACATTGTTTCTCTAACACACATCATTTGTTTCTCCATATACGTATCATAAGTTCATCTTATCTCTGCACTAGTAAATTTGTAAGTAAAATTTTATCTACACAAGTTAACTGAAACTTTTTATAGAAAATACCTTGAAGAGGTACAAAATCTAAGATATGTCGGCTTCGACTTTACAATGTCACCAAAGATCTGTAGAGAAAGTATAGTTAAAAGAGTTGAGAGAGATATGAATGCTAAACAACTCTTTCGACTCTCGGTCAAACATTATACATAGAGAAAGAAAGTGCACCTCCTGCGTATTGTAAGGCACACAAATTCTTGAAGAAGAAGGATCTACTGAAGTAGACATGATAGAAGAAACGATCGCCATTGATGAGAAATCTGCAGCTCAGTAAAACCAGGTGAGGTGTATTGGAGGAGTTTAGATGTTTAGGGAATTAGAAAATGAAAAAATAAAAGAAGAAGAAATAAGACAGATAGACTTTGGGTTGTCTGGTAGTTCACCTGTCAGATCCAACAAGTAACAGCATATGGGTCTCAGCTTCTCCAACAAAGACGGAGATCCCCATGTTTGCGTTGACCGTTGACCATTACTCCTGTCATAAACACACCAGAAAATTCTCTCTTTCAGTTTCCTTTCATTACATAGGCTTTTTTTCTCGTCCGAAACATCATAATTTTTATTGCGGAAATTAAATTAGGTAGCCAGTTTTCTAAAGCGTTACAAAAATTGGAATCAATCAAAGCTAACTTCACTAATCAAAATTAAGCACACAAATGCTTCAAAGCTGACTTTCCGATTCAACTTCAAGCCAGACCTGTAGCTACATTGTGTCACTAAGTAGGAAACTATCATAATTTCTTTTGCACTCTGGAAAGATACATGGTCAAGAAGAGAGAGCACAACAGATGAACCTGGTTTGGTCGGCATGGCTTTGCTTTTCCGGAAACTATCAACCTCTCTTCATCATAATTAGGAAAAAACAGATAAGTACATGAACGTTTACAGCCTGAACAGTTCTATCATTAAATAAAATCAAGGAGCTTGAACAAGCTTTATGAATCCAGAATGGAACCTATACTGCAGCCTAATTGGAGATTATAAATGCCAAATAACGTACACATAAGCATTGCTTGAATAGCCTTCTTGATTTTGCAGACTTCTCGTTACAGCTTACAGGTAAGTGAGAACTCTAACATTTGTAAGATTATCCTACAACAACTACAAACATAAAGTCCCTGACAAGCAATTTAGGTCTTTAACATAGAACCTGTCTAGAAATTCTTGTCAAAATGCTAACATTTTTTTTCCTTACCTTGATGAATCCAAGGGCGTCGAGGGTTAAAAAAACTTAGGACAAATGAAGCTAGTAACGTGTGTTGCCACTATACCTCTTCCTATGTCGGTTCAGAAAGCAAAGAACACAAAATTTCTCAAGTGATTTTACAGAAGAAAAAACAAGTGGTAGCCACGAGGAATAAATACCGATTTGATGAATCATAATACTTCATTTTTTATCACCTCGACAAATACCTATATTTTGCACTCTAGCTTTTTGAGTTAGAGGAACAGAATTCTTGTGCAGAATAAGTAGCTCTTTTTACCATTAAAAAAAAAGAATTTGGTTCATCATGTTGTATCCTCTAATCCTGAAGAGAAATCTGAATGCCTTGATCAGAACATAGAAGCCCATCACAGATTTACAATCAAATAAAGCATGTCTCTGGTTACGATGCAGAAGATTATGTACCATAAGGGAAAGAAAAAGTCTGAATTTTGTGCCATATACATCAACAGATTCCAACAACATGGATTCCAAGGAATCAAATGGCTAGTCTCACTACTACAGTTAAACATCAACCGGAGACATCAATTAAAAAAACAAAAAAAAACTAAGGCCTAGAACAACCGCACGAACATAACCTGAAAAAAGAGAGGAAAAAGTCTTACTTCACTAAGTAGCCTTGATCTTATCATCTCCAACAACAGAAAGTATCGGCAAACTACTCAAGAATTCATCAAGGCCCTCAAAGAAGCCAATCCCTTCGATATTATCCACCTCCCTGTTACTTCCGAGCCCGTTGCCTTCATTTCTCCTGCCTGCCACAGCAGGCTCTTCCACTTCATTACTGAACTCCACATTCAAATCCAACCTCCCCAAATTCTTAACTCCAGTTCCCGTTCTTCTTCTAGTACTCACTGGCTTAGACATATAACCAGAGGAGGAACCAGCGGCCGTAGCATATGAAGCAACTGAAACCGCGGGATTGCTACCATCACTGATACTTTCCACATTTTGGATTCCCTTCCCAGCTTTCTCAGTTCCATGTTTCTTGTTACTTCTCACAAGTGTTTCCTTCCCTTTCCCAACATTCGCCTTCTTATTCATTTGTACCTCATCTTGCCAATCATCATCAGCCTCGCTTTCTTCATACTCCTCCTCTGAAATCGCAACATATATGTCATCATCGTCATAGAAGATCCTTGGAGGAGCCGGTTCCTTTCTCTTCTTCGTGGCTGGTTCATCATCCACCTTTTGCAGGGGGCATGCAAAGAGAGGTGAGATAGGTGACCAACTCGGTGGGGTTCGAACTTCACCGGAAAACCCTAGCGGGAATACAGCCCATGAGCAGAAGTAAACGTCTTCGCCTTTCCCTTCCACGGGAGGTTTTTGTATCGTCACAGCTTGAAACGCTCTCCTACAGCTTTGACACTTCAAAATGCATTCTTCGTAAGCCTTAGGGTACTCAAATAGTACAAAGCAATATGGACAAGCAGTCCAGAAGCTCGTCGCCAGAGGGTCGGCCTGGGACTGCGGCGGATATCCGGCGGTGGAATTGGCAACAGAAGGCGGCTCTTGTGCTACGTTGGTGCATTTGCTAGCTTTCCACTGGAATTGTTGCTGGTGCGCTTGGCTTTGTGGCTGAGAACTAGATTGGCCGAGTTGACTCAGCTGCAGCTCTCGATCGTAAAACGACTTCCTCGACGGATCAGAGAGCACGTGCCAAGCATCAGAGACAAGCTTAAACGCTTGATCGGCGAACGGGAGGCGATTAACCGACGGATTGAGGAGAAGAGCGAGTCTACGGTACTGAGTCGCGACGTGTTCGGGGTTTTGAGCTAAACGGCCGAGTCGGAGCACGGCGTACCAGTCCGGCAAGTTAGAGTCGCCTAAACGAGTCTCTCCGGCTAAAAGAATGTCGCAGATTGCGAGGATGTAGTCCGCAGCTTCTGCTCGGGTCGGGTCGGATTCGCATGCGCGGATCGCAAATGTCTTCGCTCCCTGAAGGTCACTAGACGCTAGAAGCTTCTCCGATGTAACAAGCCATCGATCCGCCTCCGCTCTATTACCACCGCCGCTTCCACGACCACCAACTCCGCCGCGTCCGCCATGTCCACCGCCTACCATATCTCCCCCGTTCTTCCCTTTATTTTTTTCCACTCTCCGTAAATAATTGACTCTAAAATTTATATATCGCTAATAATAAATACAGATCTAAATTTAGAAGAGAAAATGACTTGCATATACGACCGTAATTACATATGTCTGGAATATACACGATGGATTGTTAGGGCATTTGGGTCTTTTACGCACTATAGAAAATCATAATATAATTTTCGCGTAACACAAGCATTTGATTTATGTTTATTTAACACATTAACTGAAGCAGAGGTATAGTTCAACTTCAAACTTACGTTCAAAAAAAAAAAAAAAAAGGTATAGTTCAAACTTCATAGCCAGGATTCACAGTCTGCTGCACATCACCATAGCTCTCAAGCTCAGCCACATCCTCTACGCTCCCAAGAAACAGAGGCAATCTCTGGTGAAGCTTCACTGGCTGTATCGAAAGTATCTCTCTCTTTCCATCAGAGGCTTTACCACCAGCTTGTTCCACGAGAAAAGCCAAAGGGTTTCCTTCATAGACTAAACGGAGGTGGTCTCTTGGATTCATAGCCACTCCTCCGTATAACAGGGTCCTGTGAAGATCAGCCACCAGCGAACAAATGTAACGTGCCGAGTATTTCTTCGGGTTTTGACCTTTGCCTTGTCTCACTGTATCAATGTACTTCCTCAAACCTTCTGGCCAGTCGAAGTACCTCGCATCGTTCACTGAGTATATTTGCCCTGTTGTTGATTGATGACCAAAGAGAGCAATGGATCAATCCGGTCCAAACGGTTCTGTTTAGTCATCATATTACTGTAAAATGATTTTCATATGTATGTGACATGAAGAAAGCTTTTACCTCGAGTAGGGATCTTAATATTTTGATGAGTGAGAACGAATTCGCCTGTGGAATGATCAAGCGTGAAGGCATGTGTTCCGGAGCCGAGACTAACACAGAGTATTGTCGCTGAAGAGTAGAGCACGTAACCGGAAGCTACAAGCCTGTTTCCTCTCTGCAGAGAATTGAGTTCAGCTTTCTCTTCAACTGGTAAATGATCAAGCTCAACGAGGCGATTGTAAATCCCAAATATAGTTCCCGTTGGTATCGAAGCATCAATGTTACGTGATCCATCTAATGGATCTACAACCACAACGTAAGGACCGTCATCTTTTATCCAAGTCGGACTATCGTCTTCTTCGGAAGCCATTACTGCTACTTTTCCTGAGTTTCTAAGAGAGGACAAGATGATATCGTTCTGCAAAACAGAAGAGGAATTGTAAGCTTGAATCTTTATATGAATCATGACAAAAAGAAAAAGAAAAATACAGACCGAGACAATATCGAGCGGCTTAGGCGCATCTCGGTCTGAGCCACTAGAGGAGTTAACAGAGAGCTTTCCAAGTGAAGAATTGAAAGGAGATGCGACAAGAGAAGCAATTCTTTTGCAGGCATGCTGTAAGTGGTAAAGCAAAACCACAAGATCATCTCCTACAGTTGTCCCTTCTCTCCCTCCTCCTCCATTACCTATCATAGAAAAACTCCACTAACAATTCAAGAAACACAATATTGAAACTTCAATCAAAGCTGTGAATACAGAGGAACCCTCAAACCCCAGCTTCATGTCTCACAGTGAGAGTTTCCAAGACTTATCTTATTCATTTCAAGATATTTCCGATAAAGTCCGGGTTTTTATGGACATAGATTGACAGTGAATGGCAGAGAAACACAAACATCAACTTCAATCTATCGAGACAGGTGCTAAGTCGCTCAGACAGAGCAGTTTGTTACCTGCAAAGTCTACAAGAGTACAGTATCCATCATCATCATCACCGGTCGAAGTCCGACGAGAGGCGAGGGACTTAAGTGAAGCAGACTCACGGCGAGACGTCATCCCGCGACGTTTGTTACCAGCGGTCGGAGAAGAGAGAACAGAAGAAGCTGCGATTTGTCTTAGCGGGTAAAGATCGAGTCTTGGCGGGGAAATTAAAGTTGGGTACCAAGTTATAGTGAGAGATTGCATTATTTTTCTGGACTTCGAGCATCCGCGAAACTCGATCTCATCTGGGTACGCGTCAAAATCCCGGATAGCGATTCAGGATGACGGATTCCATAGTCCACAGCATCGGCTTTTGGAATTGGGTTCCGGTTTTGTTATGAACCGGTTCGATTATAAGAGTAAAGGAAAGGCCTTTTGGCAACAACTTTATTCATATAAAGTATACACAGAGACGCAAACAGATTTTCTTTTACTGTTACACATAATTTCAAAGTTCCTTCTTTTGAGGATTCACAGATACAAGTACAATTGGGAATTTTTTTTTTATGAAGAATTCTTGTGGAGCATTGGGTCAGAGACAACTTGAGGCTTGAAGTCTGGCTTTATGTAGCTAGTGAAAAGATCGGCGTAGACTTCGTATCTTGCAGTCATTCTAAATCCCCATTTGTCTTTATATTGCCGGCAGAGATTGAGATCCATGTCTGAGATCAATAACCCATCTTTGTAACGGGACAAAGATGGTGTGCACGACGCATCCGGTGCAGAGAAATGGCTTGATCCATAGAAATGCCCGAAATCATTGTGTTGCGGTTTCCCATCACCTGACGTGAAAGCATTTGGGAACACTTCAGTTCCAACTCTGTTAATGGATCCCACAAAGTAACTGTTTGCTATTGCAGCATTTCTTGCCTGAGTTTTGAAGGAACCGATTAAAATGTCAGACCATGTGATCATATATAGAGACTAGAGAGCATCAAACTGGGGCAAAAAAATGGAGAATCAGGACTTAAAAACCTCAATAGGCCACATTGGTTCACTGAGTTCACCAACAGTTGCTGAAGGGTTGAAGACAATCTCGGCCCCGTTTAGACCAAAAGCTAACCAATTTAGAGGATGGTGTCTTCCGTAACATATGTTAACTGCAATTTTTCCAAACACCGTCTCAAACACAGGATGGCCCGTGTTTCCTTCCATGTAATAGGTGCTCTCGTTAAAATCTCCTACTCTCGGTATGTGGTTCTGCCAGACCAAGCAATATAAAATTAGCTCAGAAGAGAAAAGAAGAAGGAACAACAGATATGTAGCGCAAGTTTACCTTTCGATGCTTCCCAATGATATTTCCGTGATTCCCTATAATCACAGCGGTATTCCAAAGTACTTCGCCGTGATCAATATCTCTTTCGAGAATTGGACTCACAATCACCATGTTATACTTTTGGGCTAGTTCTTGGAGAAACTTTATTGATTCGCCATCAACAGGCTCTGCAAACTCACACCATCTCTTCTCCCTAGTACAAAATGCAAATGGCATAGTCCAAGCTTCCTATCGACAGAACCATTTCTCAAAGTTAAAACAGTTAACTAATAACTTGTAAAAGAGAAAGCAAATGGAGGCAAACCTGCAAGCAGAGTATGTTAACACCAGCAACACCTGCAGCGTCAATTATTGGCTTCAACTTGTCGAATATACCTCTTTTTTGGTCCGGAAAAGGAGCAGTAGTTGGAAGAGCGATGGAGTTTTGAATGAGACCAACTCTGACCACTCGAGGATTTCTCATTTGCTCTTTATCAGCGGAAAAGCTAGCAGACTAGAGAGTAATGAGGCCAAAACATAATTTCAATCAACGATTCGATCTAACATTATGACTAACAGGGTAAAATGAGTACCAACCTGGAGATCAAAATCGTGTTTTGAAGAGAGTGCTCTTGCAGAATCTGGCAAAACAATCTGTTCAAGCGGTCTACCACAGTTACTTCCAAGGAGCAATCGGCTTACCTCCTGCAAATCAAACAATCAACGATCCATTTTTTTCTTAAAGTCTCAGTTTTTCGAGCAACATAACTAAACACTACAAATCCAACAAACATTCAAATTGGAGGCTAATCAAGAACACTGGTATTAACGCAAAGCAAAAGTCAACGCAAGGAGCAAAGTTGGCGAGATCAAATAGAGGGAACCTCACTAAACTCTCCGAGATCATATACCAAGAATCCAAAGTAGTAAGTAGTTTCTAAGGATACTTCACCTGATAGAGTTCAGGCTTCAGATTCGCGGATAAGAGTTGATGCAGCGAATCATATCCACAAATCGAACCGTCGGCAACCGCTTCTCCGTTTTCAAGAGTTTTCTTATCCATTTTTTCAAGAGTTTTCTTCGCTGGGAAACACCTTGTCAATGTTCAATCACGAAACTATGATATGACAAAAATGATCAATTTATTTTATTGGATTGGTTTATTTAATCAGGAAGCCTATAATTTGCCAAATCATTTTCGGGAATCGGAATCTCAACGAATTAATACAGTCTGTCTTGATAATTTCCTTTTTTACACGCAATGCTCCAATGAACTTTGGTTTTATAATTTCGGTTCGGGTTTGCCGGTTATAAAACACCTATTAAAACGGCATCGTTTAAAGCGACGCGATTAATGCGCTTCTTCGGTGCAAGTTAGCAACTTAGCGTAGAGACTGCGACAATCTCCTGACAATCTCTTCGCCGGGAACCGCCGTGACAAGGTTAGAGAGAGAGAGAGAGAGAGAGGTAGGGAGGTGTCATGGAACGAAACAGCTTTCGCTATCCTACAGAGAAGAGATCCGGAGCGATCGATCCGGGTTCAGGGTTCGGATCTTCCAAAAGGGTGAAGACGCATCACGCGCAGCTGCTCTCGCCTCTGGTTGTACCGGTGGGACACGCGTCGTTTCGATTGCTCTGCCCCTTGTCGCAAGTCGGTGCGGTGATTGGAAAATCCGGAAGCGTGATCAAACAACTCCAACAGTCAACCGGAGCTAAGATACGGGTCGAGGAGCCCCCGTCTGGGTCTCCGGATCGGGTCATCACGATCATATCACAAGTGGATTCGTCGTCTAGGGTAAAATTAGGTGTTGATAACAATGCGAACGTAGAGGCAGAGAAGATGGAAGAGGAAGTTGAGGTATCTAAAGTACAAGCAGCGTTGATTCGGGTTTTCGAAGTTTTAGCCGCGGAAGCGGATAGTGCTACGGTCGTGTGCCGATTGTTGACGGAGTCTAGCCATGCGGGTGCTGTGATAGGCAAGGGTGGTCAAATGGTTGGGAGCATTAGGAAAGAAACTGGCTGCAAAATTGCGGTACGGACTGAGAATTTGCCGATTTGCGCCGATACTGATGACGAGATGGTGGAGGTACGAACTTGTGTTATATTAGCTTATTGTTTTCCGGGATGCAATGTGAATGTCTTCCAAATGTGAAGTTCTAGCTAAAATTGATCGAATTTGTGGCAGTTTGCCAAATTGAGTTCTCAATTTTGCGTCTAAGCTGCTTTCTTCAGAGTCTAGCTGCCTTTTTCTCTCCGGCTTCGTTTCCAAGTTTTTATCAGTCATTAGAACATTTTTTTATGCGTCAAATAGAAACTATGAGCATCTCTTTGGAGAGAAGGTCTAAGCTACTTTATAGATGCTTGTTGTTGCAGATTGCATTGTATATTTTCTCATCGTGAGTAATCAACTGTGTGGCAGATTGAAGGTAATGTTATCGCTGTGAAGAAAGCTCTTGTATCTATCTCCCGCTGCCTTCAAGATTGTCAACCGGTGAACAAGATAAGGGTGGTTGGAAATAGACCCCTTGAAAAAGAGATCCAAGCATCTTCACATAGGCCCATAGAAACAATTATTCAGGAGTCTCTTCCTAGGTCCGTTGAAGATTATGATTATAGAACGAGAACAGCTGACATGTTTCCTCGGGGCACTTTTGCTCGACCTAATGATGTGATTCCTCATGATGCTTTGCATCATAGGCATATCGAGGTGGTTCCTCAGGGAAATTTACGCAGGCATATTGAGGCAGAACGGCAAGATGCTTTGCACAGGCATATTGACGCGGAACGGCAAGATGCTTTACGCAGGCAAATTGAGGCAGAACGGCAAGATGCTTTACGCAGACATGTTGATGTGGCTCCTCAAGAAACGTTATACAGGCCTTCGGATGTTGTCAGGGGCGATGTTTTCCGACAGCCTAGAGAGGTGGATGATTCTCATGATTCCTTGCATAGACCTTTCGAGATGGTTCAACGTGATGCTATGGGCTTCCCTCTTGAGTCGTATCCACGTGATGCTTTTGGGAGGCGTATTGAAACAATCCCGCAAGAAACTCTTCGTCTGCCAACTGCGGATTTTCTTGCACATCGTTATTCCACTCTAGATACACATCCTCACAGCAATACTACTTCTGCTTCAATGACTAACGCTGCTACCAAAAAACCACCTCTGTCAGAAGTGGAATTAGGGAACCAAGAAGTGGTTTTTAAGTTACTTTGTTCCATTGAAAATGCTGGCGGAGTTATCGGGACAGCGGGTAAAGTTATCAGGACGCTTCATAGCGAGACAGGTGCCTTCATAAATGTGGGAAATACACTTGCTGACTGCGAAGAACGTTTGATTTCTGTTACTGCACCAGAGGTTGGTCTTTTTGATCTCTTCCCATTTTCATGGATGCTTTTGTGGTATTGTCCTATCTATTTTGCTAATCTTGTTTAATAATTGTTGCTTGTTCATCATGTAGAACCCTGAATGTCAAAGCTCGCCAGCTCAGAAAGCTATTATCCTAGTTTTTACTAGATTATTTGAGCTTGCCACTAAAAAAATCCTAGACAATGGCCCAAGAACATCTATCACTGCACGGCTTGTGGTCCCAACAAGTCAGATTGGTTGTTTGCTGGGCAAAGGAGGTGTTATAGTTTCGGAAATGCGGAAAACCACTGGGGCTGCAATTCAAATTTTGAAGGTTGAGCAGAATCCAAAATGTGTCTCAGAGAACGATCAAGTTGTGCAGGTACTTAGATCATTTGTTGATTTTATGGTTATGGTAGATATTCCACTTGAAAGGTATCAATTGGTTAAAAATTCTAATGTGATCTTGACAATCTCTCATATGATTTGTGAAGCATAATTTGGAATCAGTGTTAGAGCTTTGCTTTTCATTACCGAATTCGTTTTGATCTGTATTAATGCTTGTTATAAGTTTGTGGTATTTAGTTAAAAAATTAAAGTATCCATGCAAACAGAGAGAATCAAATTTTTGCAATCAAAATTTTGCACTTGCTGTAACCATGGTTTGGGTATTAACTTGGGAAATTTTTGTTTTAACAGTTAAATTACAAATGACACAGTTTTCAAATTATTCTTTTTGTAAGCATCATTGGTCTTAAGTTGTCTGTCATAAACTCATTCTTTGCTGGCTAATAGATTTCAGGAGAGTTTCCAAATGTGAGAGAAGCCATTTACCATATTACGAGCAGGCTACGAGACAGCCTTTTCTCCAAATCAATGGGAAATTCCGTAACCAAGAGCAACTCCACCTTAACTACAGAGAGAATGTACCACCGACAATCAGATAATCCTCTGTCTATTGGGTCTCATCAAACCTTTAGTCATCCACCTACCACCTCTACAAGTCTGCACAGAAGATCTGAGGATTCCTTTTTAAGTGGGTCTCATTCAGTTGTCAACTATTCGAGATCTGTTGGCACAGATCCTTACTTAAGACCGGAAGACCCGATTCCTGACAGGTTTATTCCATCATCAGGCTATTCTCCTAATTTTGGTCCGCGGTCCACTATGGACCACAATGATATCTCCCATCACTTAACTGAGACCGCATCGCGTATGTGGGCATCCCCGGTATATCTCCATCCTTCCTGTATTTTCCCATTCTCTACTTTCTGGTGAACATAAGTACTTTTCGACCTTTTTTCTTTTTTTCGCTATGCGCCGCTCCGCCAGCAAGGAGTGCCACGCACAAGCAGAGCGAAGGGGTTTAGAGGGTTAAATCTGCCCCTACACATACAGATTTTGGATATTTCTGTGCTCCGTCGAAGTTAACAAAGACAGAGTTTGTGATTCTATTTTAACTTATGTAGCTGATATACATAGTCTTTATGCAGCCGCCAGCAGCTCCAAGAGGCTTATTTGATGCCAGTGGCGGATTATCTTCGGCAAGGGCTGGCCTTGTACATGGCAGGTAAAAGCTCAACAGTTATGGAAAGTTATGTGAGATTACCGCTATTTAACTTTGTGTATGTAACTTGCTGGGCTTAATCTTTTCCAGTGGACACAAATCTGCCATCGTTACAAACACAACTGTAGAAATTAGAGTTCCAGAAAATGCTATTAGCTTTGTGTATGGAGAGCATGGCCACAATCTGGAGCAACTGAGACAGGTAAGACATTTTTGCTTACGAATCTTTTCAGGGTTGCCCAATAGCGACATTAAAAGGTGTAGGTAATGAGTTATTGCTCCACAAGAGCAGCCATAGGTTTTAGTTTCTGTTGGTTTCTCTTAGTCCTTGAAATCATATACCAAGATTCAGTAACGGTTGAAAAGAAAACAAAAATAAACTCTAGGCTAACTAAAAAGAAAGCATGCAAAAACAAAATCCATAAGTGCGAACCATCATGCGACCCTTAATCTAGGTCTATAGGAATATTATATCCCCCCAACGATAAGATAACTTTACTCGAAAAAGTGATTTAAGTCACGAAGCCTCAGTACCTTTCTCAAGTTCTCGAACCTTTGCTTATAAGCCCATCGTTCAGTGTTACAACTTTGAATTTTCATATAGGCTTGTGTAGTCTGAGAGATGATCAACTACAAACCAAAACAGTTCAGTGTCATAACCACTTTAGCATAGCTTATATACCATTTGATGTTTGTTCAATCAGATATCGGGTGCGAGGGTCATAGTCCATGAACCTCCTCTAGGAACCAGTGACAGGATCATTGTCATATCAGGGACACCTGATCAAACCCAGGCTGCTCAAAACCTCCTTCATGCCTTCATCCTTACAGGTGAAACCGCATTGTCCAAAAAATACAACCTAAACTAGAACCACACAGTTTTCACCAAACAAAACAAAAAATAAAATAAAGGAGCTCACACTTGTTACTTGTTTTAGTTAATCTCTTTTGTTTTTGGTTTGGATCTTTTGAACTCTTGTACATCATCTTTTTCAGTTGAAGTACTTTGATGGAATCAGTTCGATGTCTTACTCTAAATTTTCTTTCTTTTTATCACACATTGTTACCACATAGAATTGAGATTTGATTAAAAAGACCTAGAGGAAGAGTCATTGCTATAGAAACTGTGGTCTCACGAACTTAATAACTTTTTCGGTAGAAAATCTTCACAAAAGAAAAACTTGAGAGCAGTAATATAGTTTTGCTCGGATAATCGCAATATACTTGACTGTTCTTTCTGTTTCAGCTTGTCGCACCATCTTTAGCTATGAAAATGGTAGAAAACTTGCAGCATTTTTGCTCTGAAAGTGTTCCATTAACGAAACCAATAAAATGTTACCTTTAAGAGAGTTTCACTTTAAGGTTTTATGAGACCCTGGACTTTTTTTAAGGGAAAAATACCAAAAAATACTCATTTATTTAATTTTTGGAAGAATCACCCATGAACTTTTAGCGTTGTCAGAAACGCACACAAACTATTTTTTCGATGCATAAAAATACATAAGTTTTTTAAAGTTTCATTTTCCCCCTCTGATTTCACGGTCGCTAACAGACATAACGGAATCAATAATCAGCGTTAATTTTTTGTAAGAAAAAATGCTAAAAAAATACATCAACTATTTAATTTTGTCAGAAACCCACACAAACTTTTTGCATTGCTAGAAATCCACACAGACTATTTTTTTAATCTATAAAAATACACAAACTTTTTAAAATTTCATTTTCCCTCCTCAAGTTTCATGGTCATTATAGACATAACATAATCGAAAAACTGCGTTAATTTTCTATAACACGTGTTAAAAACTGTCAAATTAATACCATTATTACCTTTAAAAAGAAAAACCTAAACTCTAATTTTTTTCTCTTACTATTTCAGAAATTGAGTGAAATCGGTTGAAAATGTGGTTAATAGACCAATAAATCATGTTTAGAACATATACATCATCTCCTCGAATTGCTCTTATTAGTCTTATATATCACAACACACAATGTTTCCGACTCGATTTATACTACCAACCATATTTTTCAACCGATTTCACATAGTTTTTAAAAGAGAGAAAAAAATTAGGGTGTAGATTTTTCTTCCCTAAATCGATTTGAAGATTTTCTAAGGATAACAATGATATCAATCCTAGAGTAGTTAGCACGTGTTACAAAAAACTAACATAACGACCGTGAAATTTGAAGAGGGAAAATGGAATTTTAAAAAGTTTGTGTATTTTTATGGATTAAAAAAATAGTCTGTGTAGATTTCTGGAAATGCAAAAAGTTTGTGTGGGTTTCTGGAAAAATTAAATAGTTGATGTATTTTTTTAGCATTTTTTCCTACAAAAAAATTAACGCTGTTCATTGATTCCGTTATATATGTTAACGGTCGTGAAATCAGAGGAGAGAAAATGAAACTTTAAAAAAATTTATGTATTTTTATGCATCGAAAAAATAGTTTGTGTGAGTTTCTAGCAATGCTAAAAGTTCATGGGTGATTCTTCCAAAAATTAAATAAATGAAGTATTTTTTGGCATTTTTCCTTTTTCTTTAATTCACATTCTCGAAACCTCTTTTTGTCAGTAGCAAAACTACACAATACAAGATGAAATATATTATAAGCACTCCTCTACACTACTCACAATCAGTAATCGTATTGATAGAAATGCAAAGTTGAGATTTCATGTGTAAAATTGGTCGTCACGAAAGCGAAAACACTCGAAATTTGGGTGAATCTAGAGTGTTTGCTCTATACCTCGAAATATTGGTATGTTTTGTACTCTACGTTTGTTCGATATCATCCAAAGAGGAAGATCCTCATCCTCCATGGAGATAAATCAACCAGTCAGGGTCAGAATCAGATGAGGAGCTCATACAAACATACCCAAGCGATAATAAGCTTTGAAGACGATGCCGTTTTTCTATCTATTTCACACATTTGTACATGCTATTTTCAAAATATCTTGTAATTTAGTGTTAACGAAGAAAAAAAATCCTTGTATTTGATGGACCTGCGACACCAAAAAAGGCAATAAAAAATTATTGGACTTGAAATGAAGCCCATGTGTTTTTTTTTTCAGCATGAAGCCCAAGTTTTTTTTTAATTTAGGTTTTAGCCGAAAAGCTTTCCTAGTTTATAGAAATAAAAAATCGGTTAACAACCAATTAAAATCATACACGTATACATCACCGCATGGTCTTGACCCGGCTCCGTCTCCCTTCATAAATAAATTACCGCCTCCGGAATTGAGGACGCATATCAGCTTTTTTGCAATCTTCTCCTCTGTTTTCATTTCTTCGCCGTCTTTCTCTATACACAAAATGGGTCGCCGTAGCTCAGGAGGTAAGTTTTCGCTTTCTCTATTTTTCTAGATCTATTAGATTCTATGGATTTGGATGATGACAAAACTGTCGTGTTCTTGGTCTGGGTTCGTGTGTGCCCGATCTAGGGTTTACCGGTTGGTTGATTGGTTTTTTTTTCAATGTTTCCCGTATGACGGTTTATCATCGAAGATACGCTTCAGAGAGTGAAATATTCTAAACTATAAGGCGTATTTGGTTCTCTTAATTTGTAGAAAACTCGAGATACGGTTGTGATCCATTACATTTCTCGATTTGTTTTCCTCTTGGGGTGGAATTATTGTCCTGAGATGCTCATTTCTTGTTGTTGTCGTTCGCAGGAAGATCTGCTCCTCGTCCTCGCCCTGCTGCTGCACGCAGCCCTGCGCCTCAACCTGGTAATTCTAATTTGTCCGCTGACTTTTAGCTTTGAATTAATCAATCCAATCCAATCCACTCGGTGCGATTATTTACTTTTATTTCTGGGTTTTCTTCAGTACACCGTGCACCTCCTCCAGCTCCAGCTCAGGCGAGCAGTGGTGGTGGCATGCTTTCCGGCATTGGTTCAACTATAGCTCAGGGTAAATTAAAGGCGCCAAATGCATTTCTTTGTCTAGACTAAAAACTGTTTCTTTTTTGTTGTTGTCTGGAATCGTCTTTCCTCACCTGTTCCTTGTTTTTGGGAACTAGGTATGGCTTTTGGTACCGGAAGTGCAGTTGCACATAGGGCTGTGGATTCTGTGATGGGCCCACGAACCATTCAGCATGAAGCTGTTGAGGCTGCCTCTGCGTCCGCAGCTCCTGCGAGCAACAACATGTTTTCGAGTTCCTGTGACATTCATGCTAAGGCTTTCCAAGATGTAAGTGCTCACTCTTTTACTCTTTTGTTTGTCCCGGATTCTAAATGCATTAGAGCGGAACAAGACATGATGAGACATTTGATTTAACTAGTTCTTATCTTAGCCTAAGATATTTGCATCATTACTCTGCTAAACAATGATGGATGAAAAACACTAAATGTGATGGGAATAATCAGTAAAAATAGGGTTGGATAAATCGATAAAATCCAAGGCAATGTCACTGATTTCTGGCCTTTTGGTTTTTATTGATGCAGTGCATCAGCGGCTATGGAAGCGAGATTAGCAAGTGTCAGTTCTACATGGACATGTTGACTGAGTGCAGGAAGAACTCCAGTTCCGGTATTGGTGCCTGAAGTTTCATTTCTTTTCTCTCAAAATTATTCAGCTCTAATATGCTGAGAATTTGGATATCCTCAAATAACAATTTATTTCCAGAACCAGAAACTGCAAAAGTTTGAAGTCTTTGTGGTTTTCGATTGTAAGACTTTGGGTTCTTTCCCTTTCTTAATCAAATAATGCATTATTGATAATGGATTGGTTATAAAGCTTTCTCGTTTATTTTTACCAAAAACGAAAGAACAAGTATCTTAATCTTGTAAGTCAAATGTTATCCAAATTAGGTGCGAATATAGTTTTTCGTATGTTTTTCATGGAAAACAAGCTCTGAAGAGCTATAAATTTTTTGAGTTCTATGGACCTTTGGTTTATGGTACAATTTGAGTGAGTTTCGGTTACTTTATTTGTTTATAAATGGTGATATCATACATTCTTGTAACACACTAATCAAACATATAAAGATCATTTAACCGGACAACCATCAACAATTACTCCTCTAGCAGTTGGACACGTGGCTAGATCACAATGTTCACCTCTTGTTCCCCACCAATCCAAAGTCTTCTCCTCCATCCCTACCGAGAAGTACAACAAAACCGCCATGAACGCTACACCAGCGTCCATCGCAGCTGACAGCACGTAGTTATACCTCTGCCACCAACTTTTCCGGTACCGGAACACAAACAAGTTGAATATCGTCCCGACCAAAATCCACGAATTGTAGTTAACCGCCGTTGCAGGTGGCATCATTGCGGTTGCTCCTAGAAGAACCGGGAGATTCACAAGTGGAATCCAAGAACGTTTTGGAAACGCTTTGTGGCATAACCACACTATTACCGGTCCTATCGCACCACCAAGGAAAAACCAATTCATGGCAGCGTAGTTTCCTTGAGAGCCAAAGATCCGTTTTGGTCCGACCAATCCCCAAATGACCGATGCATCGAAGAAAACACGGTCACCGGGACATGTCCATGGACTGTTTGGTGGTAGAAGCTCTTCTTGACATATGTTTTTGATAGAGTTTAGTTGCCACCATGCGACCGTTATGTTGATTGTTCCAGCAAGAATTGTACCGATGAATTGAACCAAGAACATGGATCTTGGTGGGATCTTCATGTAGTGGCCAAGTTTGAAGTCATTCAAGAAAGAGACAGCTTGTGCCATACTCATGTATCCATAGACTTTGAAGCATACATTTGCGATGGGCCGTCCCGGGTAGATGATTCCCATTGCGTACTCCGTTATTATATTCAACCCTGGTGTCTGCAATAAATGTTGAAAAATGATTACCTCGTTGCAAGAAAAAAGAAAGAAAGAAAGAAGAATAACCAGTACTAGTATTGCTTACTTGGTTGGTTGTTGCGGTTATGATGCTGATGGGAAGTGTGAAGATGAAAGCCATCGCACTTGCGAACACAAGTCCCCACCAAGGCATTTGAACCTCATCGTTCAAGAAAACACATAACGCAAGAGAGACAAGAAGTGTAGAAGCCAACATTGAGTAAAACCACCATGAAGGTATGTCCTTATATCTCTTCATTAACCGAGTGTGTATATCTTCTTTGCCTTTGTACGAAACCCGAAACCTCTCCGAAATTTCCCTGTTGATGATGACATATATTTATATATTTAGTATTGATGCCACATATTATACTTTTGTGATGCTTACATATTTTTACGTACCTGCCATAGAAGAGAGCTACATGAGTGAGTGTAGAAGCAATGGTGGCGAAACCAAGCCCATAGCTAAGAGCAAAGAACATGCTCAAGTTGATCCTTCCTTGTTGCTCATACTTGGCTACATCAAGCTCGAACTTATTATTCACGATCGCAGGAATATCGTACTTCTGACCAACCGATGTGAACAGATGCGATGAGAATATAGGAAACCTCTTAGCGTGGTAAGAGTCAAAACCCCAATACGCTAAAGGCAAGACGAGGTAGATCAAAAGAACATAACCGATGAAAACATTGGCGATGGCGAAGAACGGGCTGATGAGTGGACTGAACAAGAAAGAGGCAACCGCGGTCCAGTCGAGTGTAAAGGCTCCAAGACCGAGTCCTCTCATTCCCGAACCAATCTGTTGAGCAGTGACTGATCTTGGGAACGCCCAACATATCCATGAGATGCTCGTCAGTGTTGTGAATAGATAGCCAGGGACTATGTACCATCCAAAACTGCATACTAATGCTATTACAAAGAATTTTGCTCTCGTCATCCTTTGCTCATCCTTCTCATGCAGTGCCCTACGCATACAAAATTTTGTTTTTTCATTTAAAATCAAGTATTCCTTAATTATATGACTACGAGGATTTTCGACAAAGCAACTACACACTTGGGAATTTGCAATATTTATGTGAAATGTGTGTTTGTTATCAAGAAATGTTTCTATAATCACATCGATATTAATCAGCAAAACGATGATCAATTAATTATCATGAACTGAGTTATAGCATATTAATAATTATCAACATTTTAATTCAATTGTAGGGTGATTATTTCTAAGAGTCTACAACGGATTAAGCTTTTGACCAAGTCTTCTAAAAATAAAATTATACTTCGGTTAGCTAGTACTTCTTTGAATTTTAGTGGATCTTGCCTCCTGGTAGCAGCAACCCATTTTCATTAATTAATTATCTGATAAATACTTAGATATCTAAGGGTATCGTAATCTCCCATTAATTACATGTTGAATAGTAAATATGCATAGACCCACCATGTGCAATCTCCACCACAGCCATATATTAGATTGGACAATTAACTCTATTTGCTGTAATAATAAAGACGATCGATAAGTAACGTGTGTATGTTCTCTATAAAAGCTTTCACAAATAAATGAATGTTTAGAAAAGTAAACATTTATATATGTTTTCCTTTGGCATAATTATGAAGTGTGGAAAGGTTAATCAGCTTGTTGACCAGCGAGTGAGTAAGTAAGCTAGTCATATATACTTACGTAGACGAAAAAGACCGCCATGTATACGGCTTACTTATTCATTCCCTTTTAAAAAGAAAGATTTAAAATTATTTTTTCTACTGAGATATACATATATTAGCGGACTATGTATGTAAATGCTTTCGGTCAATCTTGTAGATCGAATTCATGCTCCATAATCAATGGATGGCATACATATACTAGTCCACAAGCGTGAAGCGTGGACCATAATTTTGGCTGGTGTCTATCATTATTATATCCTATTTTTTTCATACAAAATAAGATAATGTTATTATATTTTTTATATTGACCAATGACCGCAATAACGAAATCTAAATCTTTAACTCAGTGAGAGGGTTGAAAATCACAGAAGAAAATGGTGTGAAAATTGGAATATAGCAGAGGAAAAATCAATGAGAGTTTGCCCGCTAGTGGACTCAAATTTGAAGAAAATATCTTGCTACACGATCATTGTTTATTATATTTTTGTAATTTTGTGGTATTGTAAAAAATATTTTCTCTCTGATTTCTTGGGAAAAAATAGATACGGATAAGCTTTGTATTTATATACTCGACACACTTAGATGCAAAGAAGAAATTGTTTTTTACTTATGAACTAAAACTTAAATTTATAAAAGTAAAATCCTAAAGTTGGTTTCTCACACAGATTGATGCTAATGCTTACAATGTTATGTAGCTTATTGCAAAAGAGGAATAGAATTAGTACTAATTAATACTTTTTATTAGTTAAGAAGAGTAGAAAACGCACCGAAACAGGGAGACTTGAACCAAAGTGCTAGGCCACCACATGTGAGCCGGTTCGACCACATATTTCCTTAGTAAACCGGCCCACCCGTATCCCAATACCTACGATTATGTATTTTGTAAATTTATAAAATATTATCTACAACAAGTATCAATAAAAAATTACAATCAAATGACATCGCCAATAATGTCAAGCAAACGGACAAATTTTCGTTTTTAAGCAAAAGTATCTCATTTCTTTCTCAACGATATATATCTTGTTTACAAAATATTCTCTAAATAGAGTATAAGAAAATTTCTCTCGTAAAGTTACTTATTTAAGTCATATATTTTCGAGTGCTGACTGCTCAGAATTCCAATTTAAAATGGCAATTTTGTAAGTTATTCAACCGATAAGGTTGAAGTAGAGAAACAAGAACTTTTTTTTTGTCGACCAAATATGAACATTAAGACGTAACTTTTCTTGATTTTTCGTAGTTTTTCAACTAGTTGTTCCCAATCTTCAACTATTTAGTTACGTTCCATTACTCTCATATTAATTAGTATTATTATTATAAACTAATAAATATATAACAACTTGAGAAAAAAATGATTAAAAGTTAGATTACGTACCTGGGTAGTGATGATGAGGAGCCAACCGGCAACAAAAGAAATATTCCGGCGATAGAAAGCTTTAATAATTGTGACGATACCAACCGCATAAGCCGACCCGGATCCGAACGCACTACCCGCATTCGCGAAAATCGAGATCAGCACATGCTCTTTCATGTTAAACGGACCGGGGTTCAACGAGAACCTGGTCGATCCTAATCCGGGTAATCCAAACCGGGTTTTGGGAAGCACCTTGGCCAAGAAATGACCGATGGGGAGTGTGGCCACTTGAACCGTGATTTGAGTGATCACAAGCGGTTCGGTTCGGTACGAGAAGAACTGGTTAAGGAAAGAGAGGAGGGAACATGAGATTATACCTAAGAACCACATCCTAAATGTCCAAACCGGTAGTGTCGGGTCGTCGGTATTTGTTACCGTTAAACGGACTTCTTCAATCGGCGATGTCTCGTCGTCGGATAATTCGTCGGCGATGGCCATTCTGGTGAAGAGGTTAAGTCTTTTGTTTGTTTGTGTGTGTCTGTGTGAGTACTGAGTAAGAAAGAGATCAGAGAGAGAGATATAGAGAGAGCAAGACTAGGAATCTTTATGCGAGACTGACAACGAACAACTCTCTTCTTAATTTTTTTTATTATTTAAATGTATGGAAAATCGAATAAAAGCGGGTTTGAACTTTTGATTAGTTTAAATAAGAATTATTGATTGGCTCTAATGAGTCAACTATCTGAAGTACATCGTTATGATTAAGCAAATGAGTGATTATTATGTTAGTAGGGGCCAACAAGAGAAAACTACAAATTTTTCTTGATGCTATGACGTAAAAATAAATTATGTTTTAGTTTATAAATGAGATGACTGTAAATAAAATAAGAAATTTAAAGAGTTGAAGGAATCCGTTTGTTGTTGACAGTATCTTCGTCTTGCATCCTAGAAGGATCGGCAATAAACTATAAATATATCTGTTTATGAGAACATTTATAAATGGTGATCAGTTTTAGAAGAGGCCCAAGTCCAGCAATGTAAGCCCAAATGAACCCAATAACCAAATTTGAACCACAGAATAATGTGGTTTTTGACCCACCCAGATCATATCGAGAGAGAAGGCAAAGGGTTTGGCGAGAAGGACGAGTGCTTTGGAAGGTATCGTCGAACCAAGCTTCGTTACCTCAAATCTTCGCATCCGGAGTCTGGCCAGTGTATCGATATTCAAACTCACAGAAGTTCAGGTGTTTAACCGGTACATGAAAAACTGGTTTTGTTTTTTCCCCTCAAATTTCTACCAAATCATATGCAACAGTTTTCTTTTCCCCTGCAAATTGACATCTACAAATATTTTAAATTGTTTTTAATCCGCTGTAGAAGAAAAAAAGATTAACATGTCTTATAACTTGTCTATTGCAATTTTGAATTTTATTACTGTATATGTTTATGGATTTGGAAATAATGGAACAATTCTGCCAAAATTCATCGCAAGTCCTAACCGGGAACCGGCCAGAAAATACTAATTTTTTTATTGGGACATGTATATTATTTACAGAGTTTGCTTCTAAACCCTAAACCCTTAGGTTTGGTTCCCAAATTACCAATTCCCAAATTTGTCGACTAGGGTTTTCTTTTGGTCTCATTCCTCCAATTTTGCCTCTCTTTAAGGGTTTTAATTTTTTTTTTTGTTTGAACAAAGCAAAAATCGGCGTTTCAAATGGGCAGTAAGAAGAGAAGTAGCGGCGATTCATCGGAGGATGTGGAGATGAACCATCCGGATTCGTTTATGAAGAAGAAGAAATCAAAGAGTGATAACATGAATGCTGATGATACTGGTGCGGCCGCGGCGGCGGCTCCTCCCGGCGCTGCGAGTTCCGGTAAGGACATGGAGAAGAAGAAGAAGAGGAAAGCTTCAGACAAAGAGAGAAAACGCGCAGCTCTCGAGAACGGTGGTGAAGCCTCGCGGCCCAACCCCGTGGTTACCGATTCCAACTCCAACGACCCTGAAGCGTCCCTTGCCGCCGCTTCTTCCTCTTCTTCCATAACTGGAAAGTTGCCGGAGTTACCACTTAACTATTTTAGGGATTTGGCTTCTTCTGATGCTTCTGTTAGAGAAGAAGCTGCTGCGTCGTTGGTGTCGAGGTTGCAAGAGATTCAGAAGCAATACGAGATGTTACCGGATAAGGAATCTGTTGATGGCGGATTGATGCTTGAAGCTGAGAAAAACGACGGTTTGGATAATTGTGCGCCACATGTGAGATACGCTCTACGCAGGCTAATTCGTGGAGTCTCTTCTTCAAGAGAGGTATCTCCTTCTTGTTCAGTTTTAATATCCAAAGATCTAACCTTCTTTTTAATTTTTCTAGAAAACACTGATTTTTTTTTTCTTTTTGGGGGTTGCTTATGTTTCGGCAACAGTGTGCAAGACAAGGATTTGCCTTGGGGTTAACATTACCTGTTAGCATAATTTCTAGCATTAATGTGGAATCGCTGCTGAAACTCATATCTGATTCTCTGTCGGTTTCTTCATCCATGAAGGGGCAAGTAAGTAGCAGTTTCATCCTTCGTTTTACTATGTGATTTTTGCTATAGAGACTCAAATGCTTTGATTTTGCAATTTGACACAGGATGTAAAGGAATGCCTATTGGGTCGGTTGTTTGCTTATGGTGCGCTAGCGCGATCTGGAAGACTAATTGAAGATTGGCAGTCTGATAAAGACTCTCAGATCATCAAAGAATTTACCGACGCTCTTATTGGTCTTGCTGCGAAAAAGCGTTACTTGCAGGAACCAGCTGTTCATGTTCTTCTAGACTTTGTTGAGAAGGTATAATAGGTTCATTCTTATGATACCATTTACCACTTGCTGTGAAGTCTTATATATTACCATCTTTCTTTTGTGCAGCTGCCTGCTGAAGCTGTCGTGACTCATGTTATGGAAGCTCCAGAGCTTCATAAATGGTTTGAACAAGCCACCCTCGTTGGAAACCCAGATGCTTTGCTCCTAGCGCTTAAACTCCATGAGAAGATTTCAGATGATCATCCTCTATTTAGCAAGCTACTACCAGTTCCTTTTAGTTCCGGGAAGTTTTTTTCTGCTGATCATCTCTCGGCCATTGGTAATTGCTTGAAGGTAAAGTACATGCCAATCTTTTTGCTATGGAGAATGGTTGAACATGTTAAGATTCTGTCATGTGATTGTGTTTTTGTTGTGGAAATTTCCAGGAATCTTCTTTCTGCCAGCCTCGTGTTCATAGCCTATGGTATGTTATTCGCGATATGCTGTTACCGGAAGCAGTTGTTCAAAGCGAAGATGCCACATCGGTTTCGAGTTCCTCGAAAAAGCAAAAGCGAAACCGCAAGTCCAACCCCGTTGAAGAAGAAGCCACAAATAACATCCGGAATTTCTGCGAAATTTTTATGGAAGGAACCCTACTTTCTTCATCTCATGATCGCAAACATTTGGCATTCGATATACTGCTTCTTCTTCTTCCAAAGCTTCCTGCAAGCTTCGTCCAACATGTTTTATCCTTCAAATTTGTTCAGTGCCTCATGGACATACTCTCCACAGAGGACTCTTGGTTGCATAAAGTTGCAAACCATTTTCTTGTGGAGTTAATGGATTGGGTTAAAGACGACGATACCAAGAGGGTGGCTGTTACAATGGCTCTTCAGAAACACAGTGAAGGAAGATTCGACAATATTACACGTACGAAAACTGTTAAAGATCTAGCTGCAGATTTTGAAACTGAAGATGGTTGCACGCTTTTTCTCCAGAACTTGATGAACTTGTTTGTGGATGAACAGCATGTTCCTGAGGAACCTTCAAGTATGAAATGGGCTTTAGAACCTTGCTCTCTGAACTCAGATCAGAGTCAAACAACAGATGATAATTCTGAGATTGGTTCAAACGAGGAGAAGGATTCGGTTGGGACAACTAGAAACTCAGATGTTCTGAAAAGCTGGGTCATTGAGTCTCTCCCTGGTATTTTAAAACATGCTAAATTGGCTCCTGAGGCGAAACTGCGAGTGCAAAAGCAGATTTTGAAATTTCTCGCTGTTCAAGGTCTGTTTCTGGCTTCTCTTGGCACTGAAGTTACATCATTTGAGTTGCAGGAGAAATTTAAGTGGCCGAAGACAGCTACTCCCACTGCTCTTTGCAAAATGTGCATCGAACAGCTTCAGCTCTTGCTGTCGAATTCTCAAAAAATTGAGAATCCACTATCTAAGGAAAATGGCTTGGAGCAGCCTGATGATCCTGTTTCGTACTTCATGAGATTCCTAAGCACGCTGCAGAACATTCCCTCTGTTTCTCTCTTCCGTTCCTTGAATGAAGCAGATGAAAAGGCTGTCAAAGAATTACAAGAAACAGAAAGTAAACTCTCAAAGGAGGTAAATTTTGTTACTCGCTTTGCTTGAATGCTACTGTAACTTGAAACCTTACTAAAGTAAATGTTGATGTGCTTCTGTGCTTGTGAAACCTTACTATTTGGCAGGAAAGGAATTGTGGATTATCTGCTGATGCAAATAAATATCATGCACTGAGGCACTTAGTCGTTCAGCTGTTGCTTCAAATACTCCTCCATCCGGGAGAGTTCTCGGAAGCTGCAAGTGAACTTTCAGTATGCTGCGACAAAGCTTTCAGTTCCTCTCTTGATCTTCTGAAAAGTGACGGCGAAGGTGAGGCAGACAATGAACAAGAACCAGCAGTCATGGATGTCCTCGTGGACACATTACTATCTCTCTCGCCACATTCTTCAGCTCCAATGCGATCTTCCATTGAGCAGGTAATAAGCTAGGCACAAGCCAAAATAATATTAAAAAGTCTCTTATACTTGAAGTTTCAGATCCTTAGTGCTAAAATGTGCTTCTCATTGATTCTTTGGTTCATTGTTTGCGATTGGCTTAACCGCAAGTTTTAATAGAAATTCACAACTCTGTCTCTTGTAGGTTTTCAAGTACTTCTGTAAAGATGTCACCACTGATGGGCTGCTGAGAATGTTACGGGTGATTAAGAAAGATCTAAAACCTGCCAGACATCAGGAGGACCAAGACTCTGAGGATCTTGATGATGATGACGAAGATTGTCTAGCTATTGAAGAGGAAGAAGATGAAGAAAACGAGGAAATGGGTGAAACCGGTGAGAGCGATGAGCACACTGATGATTCTGAAACAGTTACGGGCGTTGTCCCTATGGCTGTTGACAGGGAAGTCCCTGAAAACTCCGATGAAGATGATGATGGGATGGATGATGATGCAATGTTCCGCATGGACACTTACCTGGCGCAGATATTCAAGGAGAAGAGAAATCAAGCTGGTGGTGAAACTGCTCAGTCTCAGCTTGTTTTGTTCAAACTCCGTGTCCTTTCCCTTCTTGAGATCTACCTCAATGAAAACCCAGGTAAGTGCATCATAAGATAATGATTTGGCATGATGAAATGCACAATATTGGTCTCTACTGAGTTGTGCGCTGTGTTTCTGGTGATGTTCTAACAGGTAATCCTCAGGTTATGACAGTGTACTTAAACTTAGCTCAGGCACTTGTGAACCCAAGCACTGCAGAAAGTAGTCAGCAGCTTTTACAGCGGATATGGGGTATCATCCAGAAGAAGATTTTCAAGGCTAGAGAATTATTCAAGGATGAAAGTATCGAATCGCCTGCACTTGCTTCTTTGTTGGAGAAGAATCTTAAACTGGCGGCAAAACCATTCAAGAGTAAGAAGTCAGGGGTTAATCCTGCCAAGAAGAAGCAGTCAGCTGCGTGGAACCGACACAAAATGATCTCTAACTTTGCCCAGAACTCAACTTACTGGGTTCTGAAGATAATCGACTCGAGAAAATTCTCAGACACTGAACTGGAGAAGATCTTGGATGTGTTTCGGAATGTCCTTGTCCGGTACTTTGATACCAAGAAGTCTCAAATGAAGGTAGAGTTTCTTGAGGAAGTGTTTCGAAGGAGACCATGGATTGGACACCAATTGTTTGGATTTCTTCTGGACAAAAGTGGGAGTGCGAAGGTTGAATTCCGTAGAGTTGAAGCTCTTGATTTGATCACTGAAACTCTAAGATCATTGGTTCCTATAAGCGAGGAAACCCAAGAAGATTCGAAGAAAACAATGAAGACTCATCTGAAGAAACTGAGTCATTTAATTAAAGAGCTTGTTGCAAAGATGCCCGAGGAGAAGAAGCAAGCGAAGCGAGCTAAGGTGCGTAAATCTTGTGGCAAGATCTTTCGAATGGTCTCTTCTTTGAAACTCACCAAGTCTCTCCTCAAGGCTTTGGGACCAGAGGGTCAAACAGCTTGTGAAACTGCACTTGGTGATCTGTTCTTGAATCTCAAGAACACTGAGCATTAACACAAAGCCAAAACAAGAATCACCGGAGGCTGATCATCTGGTGAAAACCATCTTCCTTTTCTTGTTCTTGTTTTTCATATTTTTTTTTTTTTTATGAAGGAAACTTGTAGAATCTGAATTAAAGTTTGAACTGATTTTCCCAATTCATTGATTTTTAGTCTGATTTTCTACATCTCTGACGAAAAGATTTTCCATTTGTCACTTTGTCCTCCAGAGATGTTTGATTATGATAAATCAGTGGTTTTGTTTTCCATTTTTATTATTTTTATTCTTTCTGTTGGTTATATCTACCGTTTCAAAATATGTTAAAAAATACGGATTTCGAATGTTTCACGCTTATTTACTTCATAAGATATATGTTAAATATTCTTTGTTATTTGTACTCAGATATGAAAGATTGATGAGAAATTGTTTGAAGGAAAGAGTCTATAGAAGCAGAGACATTTGTTGAACAGACGTGTACTTTGTCGTTATATGAGTTGAGATGATGTAACTGGGAGATGAAGTTATACGATTGGTCTTTGATTGTTTTTTTGTGATATGGTATACTACAATTATAAGATTTTAGGATAGAAATCAAATTTGGTAATTCGTAAATTGGAATACATGCATAAACAGATAGTGAAGAGAAACCAATTCCGGCATTAGACTGAAGGAGAAAAAAAGATAAAAGTATGGCTGACATAGAGTCTAACTACATAGGCGCGTAACTAACTAACTATATGTTCTTTTAAATCTATTCTTTTGCTCGTTATTTCCGATTAAACTCTGGTAAGAGAAAGTAGTGGAATTTAAACTGAAACTCGTAATGAAGAATCAGGATCAAGGAATAATTCCTAAAAGCTTCTACGGGGCGAAGGTGGTTGTGGGAGGGGGCTTGCACCGGTGATGGTCTCTAATTATGACAGAAAGTCAAAGACATCCCCTCACATGTCAATGGACACCTGTTTTCTAGATATCTTAAATTTACATTGGTTTTGTTTTTTGATTGATATAATGCATTCAATAATGACAAATAATGATTGTCGTTTAGTGAAGAAATTTGGGATGATACAGCAAATGGGTTTACGACATGGCGATAAGTGAACTGAGTAAAGCTCTCTCTTCTTCCTAAGATTCTCAAAAGTTCAAAACTCGCAACCTAATTAAATCCTTTCACACAACACCTGTCCCTAAGATTGTTTGTTTTCGTGGACCATCCATTGTAAGAAAAAAATCGTATTTGAAATATCAAATATCTAATGTGGCAGATTTATGACGTGACATCCTCTAGTATTAACCATTTAAATAAAAATCCAATCATAACTATCATATACGAGAGCCTACATTTGTTTTTAATTTTTAAGAAATTGTTAAACATAATCCAATAATTAAGTTTCAAATGTTGATCTTCCACAAGAAAATGATTCATTACTTTACACCTGTTCTCAAAATTTGTAGTTCACAAGTCCAATCGAACAATTTTGATTTCAGATAACCGAATCTCGTTGACATAGGCAAAAAGAAAAAGGTAAAAGGCTGCACAGACACAGAAACTTAAGCTTAAAAAGATGCAAGCAAAGACCGGGTTCACATTATTTATAGAAATTGCAGAATCAAGAACATCATTCATAAGATTATAAAATGAAGAAAGAAACAAACATTATTTATCAGACACCAAAGTAATCACAGTTACACTATATATATATATATATGATGATGATGATGAATGATATAAACAATCATCTGATTTAACCATAATGATTACAACATCACACCGCCGAATCTGAATTCTGTGATGAAACTTTGGGTGCCATGTTCATAGCAACAAGCTTTCCGTCCGGTCCGGTTCTCAAATCGTTCATATTAGTCACAGGTACGCCAATTCCATGGTACTGTGGAGGTGGTGCCTCCGTATAGTACACTTGTTTCCCCATTCCTCCGGCGTAAGTCACCTGAGCATACGCTGTTGTATCGGGTAAACCGACGACTTGTCGCGGCGGTGGAACGGCGGAGTATTGCGGTGGAGGAGGACCGGAGGTAAAAGGTGGAGTTGGTTGTTGTACCTTTGTTCCTATCGGCGGCTGAGCCACGTTGTATGCTGCTTGTTGTTCCCTGTAAGTATCTGAAGCCATTCGCTGTGCCGGAGGATAGTAGCCGCCTTGTGCGGCCGCTGTTGGTCTCATGACGCCTTGCGGTGGTGGCGGTGGCGCGTGGTATACAGCTCCGGGATGTGGAGTTGGAGATGGAGATGGAATCATGTATACTGGTTGCTCCGGTAAGCCTAATCCCGGTGCGGCTGTTGGAAATACGCCTGCTTGGTTGTTATTGTTGTGGTTTCCTTGCCAGAAGCTCATCGGAGGAGCTTGTGGATTGGTTTGAGGAATCGTCGGCTGATTTTGGGCGTACGGCGGAGAAAAGTAACCTCCTCCTGATTCCACTAAACCGTCTTCACTCTTCCTCCGGTATATAGCTTCCTGTTGTTGAAGTAATTGATGTTGCTGTTCCTGATCCCTAATTTGCATCCTCTGAAATTCCTGCATCTGTTGTCTTTGAATTTCCGCCGGGTTTACGCCGCCGTGATCCGGTTGTACCACCCGCCGCGGATCGTTGAATAAAGGAGGTTCGAGCACCGCCGGTACAGGTAATTTCACTTCAAGCGGCGGTTGCGGGCCTTGCGGCGGTGGCGGAGCTGCAACTTTCTCCGATCCAAACAGGAAATCCGCAGTATTCGGAGGAGCTGTTACGGATTTCTCGGATTCGGGTCGGGTGCGAACCGTATTCAGCGCCTCGACGAAACGATCTCGATCCGATTGAGTCGAACCTTCTGAACCAAATCCGGCGGAAGCGGAAGAAGAAGCCGGAAAGAGGAACAGACGCATCCTCGCGGGCTTAGAGGACATACGAAGTAAGCGATCGTACTCGTGCATCATGTGCTCCAAGTCGTCATCGTTGGTAACGGAGATCAAAGCGTCTAGGTCTTCGCCTGGGAGCTGGTACTTAAACAAAACGTCTCCGGCACCATCGCCGCACACGGCGGAGAGCTTCGAAGCTAAGACTGGGAATCTAATCCCGCGATCGACAGAGAGAATCTTCGTCTCGCCGTTTACGTAGGTAAGCTGGTTATCGTGAGGCCGGGGTTGAATCTTGCCGCCATAGCTGCACATGAACTTCACCTTGTAGCTCTGTGGCTGCTGCTGGTGGTGGTTCTGATCATCCCATGGCGGCGGGTTGTCGAAATCGATTTCGCGAGATCTCGGCGAAGAGTCGGTCGAATCTGGATAAGAGTTGTACGAGAATTTCTCCATCTCGCGAAATTAAGTGAGTGAGTGACTCTAATTGTGTTTTTTTTTTGTTGGGCTTAATTCATGATCATGAGTGAGAGAATTTAGAAAGAAAATGAGAAGACTGATATGGTTTTTATTATCATGGCGAAACGGTGATGGTGTTGGAAAATGTTAACGTGACAGGACGTTGTACGTGAACTTATTGCTCTATTCCACGTGTCCTGTCAGATTTCTGAGTTCATGGCTGTGATGAGATTTTGTAACGGCCTGTGCCTTTAGCTGAATCTCTCCACGGATTAATATGACTTTTGGGAACAGTCCTATGGTTGGGCCAATTAGTGTTTGATACTTCGACGTTGAAGAAGGCCAGCTTTTACATGTGTTTTTTTTTTTAAGTCAAGCACTAAGTACCCTTTTTCTTGTCAACAAGTAGTTCAGCACTAATTTAAGGTTCAATTTTCTAAGTGATAAAATTCAAAGTTTAAAAAGAAGATGTTTTAGAAAGAAAATAATTGGGTTTTAGTCGATCTTTAGCTCGATTAGTCTTAGATTTGTTTTTGGTTGAGGTTATTAGATATATTTTTTTTATATTGTTGTTGGAGTAAGTTTTTAGTTGCATTATATTTGTTTCGATATCGATGCTTCTAGTTGATTAGGATTTATTTCCGTTTTCTGAAATATAAAAAACACCTCAAATCGGAAAATAAACGAACAACAATTATTAAATCGTATAGTCTTAACACTTTTCATGTTATCTATAAGATAATTGTTCTTCATCTTTTTCTTGTCAACATCTAAAAAATAATTGTAAAATTATTAATACCGAATTTAATGTTTAAACATCTAAGGGGATAAAAATTAACATCCACTCAACAAAAGAAAATATCTTAACATTGTCACTGTATATTCACCGTCTCATTTGTTTGTTCTTATTTATACCATAGTTTATTGCCAACTTGCACCTTATTATAAGTGGTTAAATTGTTGTAATTATTCTAACTTATATCAGACGTATTTCACCAGCATGCCTATGGTGTAATCATGATGGCAGAAAAAACAAAATTTATATTGTTGAATAACGTAATAAACATTGTTATAAACTTCATATTCACTATATACACACAAAACATGACTGCAAGACTTGATAATTAGTTAGTATATCTCCAATGCAATACTATGTAGTATGTACACTGTTCATGTGAATTGAATGTTTAATATTTTATTTGTGGAAAGAAATGTTTAGTATTTTTTCGACCATATGTACACTAATGTCTCGTTTAAATAATCCATATGACCAGAAGTTAAAACTGTAATTCATATATGTCGGGCCGGTACGATGTTGCTCGATCAGTCGGACGTCAAGTCGTGCCTCGTGGTCTTTGGTTGATTAGGTCAACCAACCAAATAATGGTAGACAGATACATTTAATACAATACCAATTCATGTTCAGCCAAAGTCAACAGTTACTAGATAATTACATTATTTGATTTCTTAAATGATAATTGAGCATAGTCATGAGTCAAATAAGTAACAGCCTCTTCTATGATTCTTTTAGGACTAGTTTTTCTTGATGTAATATTGGAACATCTTAACGAATCGAATAAACCAATAAAAAAAAACGAATCGGTTTTATTTGCAAATTATACCAAATTGAACCAAATTCTGTGTTTCAACTATTAAACCAAAATCAAATAAAACAAGAATTCCTACAAATATGGAGGTGTGAACAACAATTTAGGGGAGGGGGTCAAAACTATATAAATTCCTTTTATATAGGGACTGGAGGTATAGAAATAACAACCATAGGGGCAAAATTATATATTTGATATGGTAAGAGGACCGTTTCATAAATTTGAGGATATCGTTGGAATAGTTCAGCAATCGAAACAATTTCAGTATACTGTACTTAAATTAATTGAATTACAAAATCGGTAAAATCGACCATTCAAGTTTCCAACAACTTCACCGCTCATCCGCACGGCTTCTTCAAATCTGCGTCGAAGCAAGTTGGAAAGCTTCATTGACGCCGATTCGGATCAACGTTCTCAGGTTCCTCTTTTACTCTGCAATCTGAATCTTCAATTACCATCTTTCGTTTCGCTTGTGATTCTGGTTTCCGAATCTGCTGCAGGAGGTTATTGTTTTTTGTTTTTGTTTTTTTTTTTCTTTTTCGCGCCGATATTTTTTTCTTCTGTGCCTGTCGGAATCTTCATCAGTTTCATCGCCGTCATTTTTTTTTGTTTCCTGCTAATTTGTTCTGATTCTTAAATTTGTGATTCTTACGCTACGGGAATAAACTCCTTAACAATGACTCATCGATTTTTATTTGATTTTTGTGTTTGTGGTTTGGCTAGTTTTTGTAAATTTATTCAGTGCTTAGCTTATAGAACAGTGACGTGTGATCTATTAGATCAATCCAACTTAATGTCTTTTACTTTTCTTGCTTGGTACTTTGTATGTAGATGCATAAGTATCAGGTCATGAAACCGGCACGTGAGGTTGATGTTTCTGGGGTCAAGTATAAAGAAGAAGATATCAAAGGTTCGATTATACGATGCACTTTCCTGCGTTTGCCTGATCATGGATTTTAACGTTAGCTCTTAAGAATGAGTTGTGTGCTTTTTTTGCAGCCCCTCATTTGACTGGCTTTTTGTTCAAGTTGTTCGTTAAGATGCTTGAAGCGCCGCTTATAGGTTCATCGATTGTTGATTCACTGAAGAAGAATAATGGCATGACCGAGGTCTTTTTTTTTATCAAACTGACTTTATTTTCATTTGCCTTTATTACTGTTCTTCAGGGTTGTTGATGGTCAATACTCTTACATTTTTTTATTATTGATGACATAGTTATGTGCTTCTCCGTGTTGTGACTTGCAGATTTTTCGCAACACAGTTATACCAGAAGAGCCCATGTTTAGACCGGAGTTCCCACCTCAAAGTATATTCTTCTACTTTGGCCTTTGTTATCTTACAGTTCGTTTATCATTGACATGCTTTATACTTAGATGGAGAATTGTGTTAGCTTACTTCAATTGGTAATCATTACGTTAACCTATATAATATCTGTGGGTATCATTTTGAACTAGAATCGGAGCTTGATGTTGTCATCGTTGGCGAAGATGAGAGCCCTATAGACAGATTGGAAACAGCCTTGAAGTGTCTTCCTCAATATGATCCTTCTCGTAGCTTCCACGCAGATCCAAGGTCATCCTTCCGGTACTGGAAGATACGTGATTATGCATATGCTTATAGATCTAAGCTGACAACTCCATCTCAGGTTAGTTATCTTACTTTTCAGTTTCTTACTCTCTTTATTCTGGTACAAACAAAGAATCTTGTTGCTGATTGCTAGGTAGCAGAACAAATAATCTCAATCATAGGGGAGTTTAAGTATGACAAGTCTCCAACACCATTTTTGATTAGCTTTGATGCCAGTGAAGTCAGAAAGCAAGCTCAAGCTTCTACAAAGAGGTTTGAAGAAGGTAATTATGCAGAATCCGAGATCTGTTTGTAGTCCGAGGTTCAGATATCACTGAGGCAGCTATTTTTCAGATGCTTCAAGTGTCAGCTTTAGTGAGATTTTAGAGATCTGTATTGATCATGCTGGGTGTGAGCTGTGTAGGAAATCCAATATCCGTTTTAGATGGAATTTTTGTAACAATCAAGGACGATATTGATTGTTTACCCCATACCACAAAGGGTGAGTATGTCATTCTCATATTTCATCTAAAACATTTTCAGATACAACAGACCTGTCATAGCGTTTTTCATTATAGGTGGAACGACATGGCTACACGAAGATCGTTCCGTGGAGAAGGATTCAGTTGTTGTTTCAAGACTTCGAAGTTGTGGTGCAATCTTACTTGGCAAGGCAAATATGCATGAGTTAGGCATGGGGACCACAGGGAACAATTCTAATTACGGGTAAGCAACTCACCAGAGAACAAATCTTATTTGCATGAAAAATGCTATTTGTTTTGCGGGAGATATAACACTGTTTTGTTACTTGATATGTATCACTTCATTGTGTTTCTTGCATCTTTTATTTTCTCTAATTTTTCATGTATTTGCTTTTTGGTTTTCTTTCTGGTATACTGCATTGCAGAACGACAAGAAACCCACACGCACATGAAAGGTATACAGGCGGATCTTCCTCGGGTTCAGCAGCTATTGTTGCCTCTGGACTATGCTCAGCTGCTCTAGGAACAGATGGTGGAGGTATCGAAGTTCTTTTGATTTTTTTGATCTGACATATGATCTGCATAGCATAGTATGTTTTAGTCGTGTCTGGAACTGCAGGCTCTGTTCGCATCCCTGCATCACTGTGCGGTATAACGGGACTAAAAACAACATATGGTCGGACAGATATGACAGGGTAAGATGTAAGAGAATCAGGATTCCTAAACAGAAAACCCTTATTGGGTGTTAACATTTTGACCTACTAATATATCCTTCGTCGGTGCTCTAAAAGTTTAGATATTAGTGAATAGTTGTACCAGCAAGTCAACTTGTTAGATTTTGTTGCTTGTATGGCCAGACTTATTTGCTGCAGTGGATAATTATTGGCACATTGATTAGAAAAAGGATCTAGTTGGCATGATCAAACAAAATCTGAACTTATGTGTATGGCATGATTTCTGTTTTAACCACTATCATCTCTACAGATCATTATGTGAAGGGGGAACAGTGGAAATAATTGGTCCACTTGCTTCATCTCTGGAAGATGCCCTTTTGGTGTAAGTTTTTCTTTGTTGAGCCTAGTGAATGACCAGAATGTTTCAATCTTTCAATCCTGACATCTTTGTAAAGCAGCCAACAATAGTGAGTGGTAGTGCAACAGAAAAAAAATAACGAAAACTGTTTAAAGCAAAACACACAAAATCTGGATTTTGATCTTCGGATAAACCTGGATTTTGGCTAATCATATCAGGATTTGCTTGTTTCTCAGGTATGCAGCAATCTTGGGTTCTTCATCTGCTGATAGGCTTAATTTGAACCCGGTAACCGTTTCCAGCCATAACATATTCTAGACAGCACTCTATATAAATTTAATGAAATGTGACAGATAGTCGTTTTTAGAAGTGTCTCATTATACGCATATTCTGTTCCCAGGAAGACATGATGTTCTCTATTAATTTTTGAGCCACAGGGATTTCAGAGAAAAAAATGATCTAAATAGTAAAATAAAGTCTCACTTCTAAATGTGATGGTCATTGTGTGCCATGTATTCAATTGATGATCATGGAAAATATTCTTGCAATATGTTCCCGCATGATTTGGTCTTGAAATTACTCTGTAGACGCCACCCTGTTTTCCGAAGTTATTGTCTCACAATGGAGGCAATGCTATAGGATCTCTACGGCTAGGGAAATATACAGCGGTGAATTTCTATCCTTGCTAGTCTATCTGAGTTTGACTTTGTTAGTTCATTTGTATTTATATTGCATTGTTTTTATCTGTGCAGTGGTTTAATGATGTTAGTTCAAGTGACATCTCTGACAAATGCGAAGACATCCTTAAGCTTCTATCAAAGAATCATGGTTGCGATGTAAGTTGATCATTTGAATAGGTTTCTCTCATTGTACAGGTTCGCTATTAATATATTTTTTCAGTTACAATTTCTATGTTACTATTGCAGGTAGTAGAAATAGTGGTTCCAGAATTGGGAGAGATGCGCGCAGCTCATGTTGTATCGATCGGCTCTGCAACACTGTGTTCTCTTACTCCTTACTGTGAGGCTGGGTATGTCTTTAAGCTTTTTATGATTTCAGTAGCCGTGAACCTCTAAATACCTATTTAGATTATACAACAAATTAGAACTTTGGTCTAACCATTCTCTCCATTGTCTTACGTCTCAGGAAAAATTCAAAATTATCTTATGATACTCGCACCAGCTTTGCGATTTTCCGGTCATTCTCTGCTTCAGACTATATCGCTGCTCAATGTCTTAGGTAAATGACGGTTTTGACTTCAATCCCAGGAGTGTAAGTTTTTGCATGCCTAAGGAGTGAAGTTGCCAAAGCCTGATTTAAATTTTAGCAGATATCACATATGAATTTCCCACAAAATCACATGCTCTGACCAGAAAACTCGTCAAGAGTGTGTATCTGTATATAAAGTCTGATTTCTGGCAGGTAAAATGCTAGGACTTATTATTTATGAGCAGATGATTGACAATATAGAGGCTGCTCGCTTCTACAAAATTATTTGTTGCAGGCGAAGATTAATGGAGTATCACATGGATATCTTCAAAAACGTTGATGTTATTGTGACCCCTACAACCGCGTACGTAAAATATTCCATGAACAGAGAACTCCTTTGATATTAAACCTTTTTCGTTCCCGAAGCACCACCAATGTGTAATCTAGCGATAGTAAAGATTAACGAACATTTGCTTCCAATGTCTAAAAATACATAACTTCTATGTGACTGCTTAAATTTCGTCTTACTTTGTTGGTGAAACGTTGTCTTGTACAAACAGTATGACAGCCCCTGTGATACCTCCTGATGCTCTCAAAAATGGAGAAACCAATTTTCAAGTGACAGGTTTGTCAAATAGAAACTCCCAACTTTTTCACTTTTGGTGTTACTTTCTGTGTCCTATTCAGGTAGTCAGGTGTAACCAAAAATACACATCAGAGTCTTCAGCTTCTGAAAATGGGATTGCTTCTTTTTTTCAGCTTATTTAATGCGTTTTGTTCTAGCTGCAAATCTCTTGGGCTTCCCGGCCATATCTATCCCCGTAAGCGATTTCGTATATATTTATTAAAGTCTCTAAGTAGTACATATCAACCAAACTTGTACCTGTCATATTCGTCTACTTATTTCAGTCTTGCAGAAGTCATTTCAGCGTTCTAATAAACATATGGGAAAAAAAAACCGCAGGTTGGGTATGATAAGGAAGGGCTTCCAATAGGACTACAAATAATGGGAAGACCTTGGGCCGAAGCTACCGTCCTTGGTTTAGCTGCTGCAGTTGAGGTACTCTCTCTCTCTCCCTCGATGATGTGCTTTTGGGCTCTCTTCTTTATTTTTCTCGGGTCTAAAATCTTTCACGGATCTTGTATCAATTGTGGTATTTTAGGAACTGGCTCCAATTACCAAGAAACCTGCTGTTTTTCACGATGTTCTCAAGACAAATAGAATCCATACGGACTTGCCGGAGAACTGAAAAGGCAGAGATTTCCTCTGAATGGGATTATTTATCTGTCGTGTTTATTTTCAGGTTAATCTTACATTTATAAGACTAGAAGCAGTAAGTGGTGTTGTAGTCTTGTAGATAAAACAAATCGCCGGTTTACTATGAAGTATATTTATAATAAAAAGAGAGATACAGTATATTTCTTTCATGTGTATTGGTTTTGTTCAAGTTGATAGTTGCGTTTGTACGAGGGTTTAAGTGTGAAATATGTATTTTCAAAACAAACAGAAGATGACAACAGTTCTACTTTTTAATATTCCCATCATTTTTGACAAAAACACAGCATCTACGTTAGTAACAATCTTATTACTCATGCTCAATTCAGTAAAGATAAATCAAGTTTGTCACGAAGTGTCATTAAGATCTTTTAACTCAGTATTAAGACTAATAAGAGAGTTGCATACAACAATAGAAGAGGTTTGTGTATGGATAAATAGAAAGTTTGAAGACAATGTAAAAGGTTTTAATGAATCATTCAGCTTTGATGTTATCCTCTACAACAGCATCACTTGGAAGATCAATCCCCTTTGGAATCTTCCCTGGATAATCAGTCACTGAAATGTCCGATCCCAACATACTGTGAATTTTAAACATGAAAAACATTAGACTATATTAGGTTAGTTCTCCAAAGCCATACAATAAAAATCGATGTTGCAAATGCGTTTATACATCAAAAATGTTAGTTTACATTCAAGGAAGCCGTCGTTTTTGTATCTTTTTCATTCTACTCAAAACACTTTTGTAAATTGTCAAAGATTTCAAGTTAAGGATGTTCCAAAAACAAAAACCTAAAATGTTGTGGTTTTTTTTTTTAGTGTATGAAGCTCATGGTATGAAAAATGAATGAAGAAACTCCAAACCTTTTATCAACGATGACCATTGAACGTAGCTCGCAATTCGCAAAGCTGCAAATCAAATACAAATCATAAACGCAATAGAATAAGATTTCCTCACTTGGGCTTATCAAAATTTCCTCACGAAAGGTTTGGAGCTTACTGGCTGCAAATTTCCTTCTTAACATCTGGATGACACTCATTTTGTAGTGCATTCAATGTGTGAAACAAGAAACCACTGTGTGTCACAATCGCTATCTCTTTTTCTTTCCTTGTCCATAGCCTACAAATCCAAAACCAGCCATCAAACTCTGTTCTGATAAAAGACTAATGTAGATCACTCACATTCTACACGGAACGATAGTACATTGAAATATACAAAAAGCTTCTTCAATCAGAGATTGATAGATCAATTGATGCCAACTTCTACTTATCAAACTAATAATGTCGAGGAAGATAAGAGGATGCTTTTTCCAGTTTCAAGTTCTGCACTATCTATTCTTTTACTAGATCTTATGCTGGATTTAGGTTAGGTATAAAAGAGAAAGTACCAGTTCAGGAACTTCTTCCCTCTAGCTGCAAGTTCTTCAATTGTTTCTCTAACATCAGCCTTCCATAACTTGTCTTCGTCGCTTTCTATCTGAACGAAAATTTCAATGAGTCATTATTTGATGCACATATAAGTCACTTGGTGGAGCCGTACGCTGCTAATAGTTTAATTGAGCGACCAGAAGATTACAAGTCATAATCAATGCCAGGCACATCTAAGACTCTCAATTTTTACTTGCCAGTGAAAAGTCAACTGCCGGGAAAAGAAACTGATAGTCGCTGATACTTCTTCTCTGATCGCATGGATGCACTCCCTGTGTCCAGAAAAAATAAAACACAAAGGTGAAAACTTGATGTTGTTAAGCATAATTATAGATCTTCTTTCCTTTTTATCTAAGATTGTTGTCAATAACAACAGCTATGTTTTATAGATATTAGAAAACAGTGGATGTTTCATGGTCACTCCAAGTGGCGAATAAAAATTAAATATTTATTGCAAAACCTGCTTTTACATGAAATATATCCGCGATAATTGTGAAGATGGATAAATGAAATTCTGTACAATTCAGTTTCTCTCTAGGCTAAGTATGTATTACACTGGAAAGACATACCAAATGTTCTCTGCAGGACTCCTCTGTAATAATTGGTGGGCAGTTTAAGCTCGATATAGCTGCACGGCTGCTATTTCCTGCATTTGCTACCATTAGAGGTAGTACATCGCTCATATCTGTGTAGCCCTCTCCACCAAAAACACCAACAGCAGTTTGCATTGTTCTACATATAAAACAAAAAACATGGTTAACAATTTAACGTCTAAAAACGGAGTTTATGTTCAAGATAGAAAAAAATCTGCATTCTTCTATGTAAATTATACAGATGAATTCCAGGACACAAGTCTAATAGGAACTTAAATAACACAATGGTAACCAATAAGTCTAACTAGGAAGACCAAGTAGGCAAACAGCCGCATAATAAAACCTATGATAGGCCATAAGATCTTTGCAATAACACATGTCTTAAGTACCTCATCAGTGGAGACGAGATGACCAATTCAATCTTCTTGTGAAGTCCACTAGAATGAACATGCTTACGCAAACTATCAACCTGTCACCAAGAGAAACTACTATTCACAGTGAACTGAAATTGAAGTGTTAGATCTGTTGACCATCTACTAAAGAGGTCTTTCTTCGTACCTGTTGCCACCCAAGTTGGGTCAACTCTGCATCAAAGTACTCATGAGACATGTAAGCCTTATAGTTCTTTTCCCCATCAACATTGTGAATCCCTTGAGCATGTCTCACCTGAAGAAAAGTAGTAGTCAATATCATGCCCCAAATTTCTAACCCAAAACCTTAGAGGCTACAATGATATTTGTCTTGAATCTTTCAAAACCGTAGATTTCAGCTCAAATGAATAGATAAACACCACTCACTAGGTAGATGGTTTTGCAGCGGTGCAATGGGTACAAACCTATACCAGCACCAGTCTCCATTTCTGCAAACTGATTCAAACATTGATCTCAAATCAGATGAAAAAGATGAAAATTTTCTGCATTAGCAAGGAAAAATTGCAAGCAAATGCACACTGTTCTTCTATAACTAAAGTTTCGTTCTTTCAGACAAAATCCGAATCAGAGACCTAAAGGGTATCATCAAGTAACTTTGTACAGAAAAACAAAATTGAACTAACAGAAGGGAAAGATAAAACACGCACTCAAATCCAAAAGAATCACTCAAACCATCAAAGACAAGATTTTCACAGATGACAAAAGCCGATGAGATCTTGTGGCTAAACAGAGAAATGAACTAAATCTAACGCCCAAAATCACACAAGTGAAGAAGAATACGCGTGAAAATGCAGGCGATTGTGATTACAATATAACCCAGAAAAGTAAGCGACTTTGACACAACTACTCATTCACATAGATGCCGTGAATATACATATTCATATATGCACACATATGTTGACTTACAGGAGATTCGTGGAGATAAACCAAAGGAGGCAGAGGAGAGAAGATGGGAATGAAGTAGGAGAAGGAGAAATGGATTAGTAGATGATTAAATTTTTGATTAGTTTAGTAATAATTAATTGATTTGACCTCAATTGTATCCTTTAATTGTTTTGGAGCCATGCAATGGACCAATGGAAACGATTAAAAAAAAGGAAGTTTCTACAAAAATGGTAATTTTGCTAACCACGTATTCAAACCATCTGGGTCCGCTTCTTATGATTAACCAAGCCAAGCCAAGCCAAAACAAAACTCTATGGGAACCAAAATTGTATTTTACATATGAACCATCCATTATTATTATCCACATCTCTATCCAAGTAATTTCAATTTTCCCTTCATAATATTTTTCTTTTTTTCTTAATTCAACCAATTCATTAAGTTTTGTATCTCAGATTCTGAAAATCTGGTCACAGTACATAACCAAAACAACAAGCTCCTGAGGAAAATCAATTTAAACCGAAAGCCCAAAACCAAGTGAAAATCAAACCGAAAACCGAAGTAGAATTTTAACCGAACCGGAACGAACTGTCGGGTTGAACCGCGAGATTGCAGTGAACACCCTTCGTCTTCTCCTTCAGATCGCGCGTAAATCGATGGAGCTCGGATCCAGACGAAGCTACACGACGATGCCGTCGAAGCTCCGATCTTCACTTCTTCCACGTCTTTTACTCGTTTCTCTCCTCTTACTCATCTTCTATTCCACTATCCTCCGTCGTCCGATCACTTCAAACCTCGCGTCTCCTCCGCCGTGCGATTTCTTCTCCGGCCGATGGGTCTACAATCCAGAAACTTCGAAACCGATGTACGACGAGACTTGCCCATTCCACCGAAACGCTTGGAATTGCTTACGGAACAAGCGAGAAAACATGGGTGTTATCAATTCGTGGAGATGGGTACCCAATGGCTGCGGGCTGAGTCGAATTGACCCGACCCGATTCCTAGGGCTGATGAGGAACAAGAACGTTGGGTTCGTTGGGGATTCTCTGAACGAGAATTTCTTGGTTTCGTTTCTGTGCATACTTAGAGTGGCTGATCCGAGTGCGGTGAAGTGGAAGAAGAAAAAGGCTTGGCGTGGAGCTTACTTCCGCAAGTTCAATGTCACTGTCGCTTATCACAGAGCTGTTCTTCTCGCAAAATATCAGTAAGCTTTCTTACTTCCAAGTATTCTGCTATACTTTGAAAATCTTGTAAATTTCCCAGTGTAAGGGTTAAGAGATTGCCGAGTTATATAGGCTTGTTTGGTGGTTTTGCAAATGTTGAGAGTCCGTAGAAGAATCTCAATATCTTTATTCAGCTGTGAATGCCATTAAAGCTTTTTGGCCATATACTGGATTGTGAATCTCTTATGTCAGAGTTGAACTTAAACGCATAGTGTATGTTGAATTATCCAGCCTTATGTTTTTCTAAACTGATATGATAAAGGTCGCAGCCGATACCTTCTGCAGAAGCTAATCAAGACGGGATTAAAGGAATTTATAGAGTAGATGTAGATGTTCCTGCAGATGAGTGGATCAACGTCAGTAGCTTCTATGATGTTCTCATATTCAACTCTGGCCATTGGTAAACAATTATAATCCTTAACCTATTGGATTTTTTTTTATCTCTCTGTGTTTACAACGTTGTGAAGAAATTACTCAAGAGTATTTGGGTCTGGTTTTTGGTTTTAGGTGGGGTTACGATAAGTTTCCTCAAGAGACACCTCTTGTCTTCTATCGAAAGGGAAAGCCGATAGATCCTCCTCTTGATATATTGCAAGGATTTAAAGTGGTTCTTCAACATATGGTTTCTTATATCCAACAAGAAGTTCCAGCAAAGACCCTTAAGTTCTGGCGCTTGCAATCACCAAGGCATTTCTATGGCGGTGATTGGAACCAAAATGGAAGTTGTTTGCTCGATAAACCACTCGACAAAAACCAGGTACCGTTAACAAGCTTTGCTGAGCAAGCCCTGTTTTCTCGATCTCAGTTCTCTTGCTTCTTCCCTGGATTAGATTCTCCTCATAGATGCCGTTTATCGATTAATTTTTTTTTTGTTGCGCCTGATAAAAAGTGATGTTGATGCCTAAGACCTAGACAGCTTGACTTGTGGTTTGATCCCAGGAACGACGGAGTGAACAAAGAAGCAAGAAGGATTAACCAAATTATCAAGAAGGAGTTGCAAACCACAGAGATCAAGCTACTTGATCTGACGCATCTAAGCGAATTCAGAGCAGATGCTCATCCTGCTATCTGGTTAGGAAAACAGGACGCAGTGGCCATATGGGGACAAGACTGTATGCATTGGTGCCTACCTGGTGTTCCCGACACATGGGTCGATATCTTAGCCGAACTCATTCTCAGTAACTCAAAAACAGAGTGAAGACATTGTCTGAGTCAAGAACTGAGACTTGCTTTGGCATGGAAAGTCAAAATGTGTCTGAAAGGATTCATCTTTTACTGTGTAAATGATATGATTCTTTTTTTTTTTTTTTTGATGAAATTTTTTTCTGATAGGATTTCGTTCTTCCTTTCCCAAGAAATACTTCACAGAACACAAAACATTTTAACCTTTATTGTATTGTGAATCTGTGATGCAAGGATTATTCCATTTCTGAAAGGCTTAAAAGATTCATGTTATTGATGAAATTTTGTACCATTTCTTTGTGGTGTTTTTGAGAGAAAAGATTGTAAATATCCGATAAAACGACGATTAGTGTTGACTCTCGGATACTGATATATAAAGGATTCGGGATAAAAGTAGAACAGAGAGAGAGAGAGAAAGAGAGAAGCAGAAAAATGTCGCTGAGATTACTTCATCTTCTTCCCCAAAACACATCCTTTAATCGAAATCTCGAATATCGGCGTCTGTTGACCCGACCAGTAACCCGGATTCAGTGCATAAGGAGAGACGATGAAGAAGGCGAGGGCATCATCAGCAACCGGAGGACAAGGAAGCCTAAGAAGAAGAAGAAGAAGACTATGAGCGATTCGGAGCTGGCCAAGGATTTGGCTAGAGAAATCGGGAAAGCGAACACGGTCGCGGAACAGAGACGAGAAGCGATGAAGAAGAGCGGTGAGATTCTATGGGGAGAGTTTTGTCGGCATGCGGATTTGAAAGAGGAAGAGATGAGGATGAAATGGAGGAAGATGGGAGAAGAAGAGAAATCGGTTCTGGTAAGAGAGTTTGTAGATGAGTGGGGTGTCGATTTTCAACCATTATCTGTTAGATCTGTCATGGACATGGTGGAAGAAGAGTGTTTGGTTTCTGACAAAACAATCGAGCCTTCTTCTTCTTCTTCTTCTTCTTCTTCCATGTCTTCGTTTTCTGGGTTGTTTCCTGGATTGAAGAGAATCATAGGGTTTGAGTAGAATCTTCAATCTTCTTTATAAATCATGTGTTTTTGCATTATTTTTCTGAAAATATCTCAACTGGTTGATACGTATGTTCTTAGTTTTCCAGATTCACTGAGAACTTATATAGAATTGAAAATTTGTCTCTTGAGCTGAAATCTAAAACTGTCGATTCTTCAGAAAGCAAATCACACAGGAAATCGGTCGAGATAAACAGCCAAACTGGCCCCTAACATGTGCATTTTTCTTGTCATTATCATCATCAGACATGGGATCTAAATACATAGGGGAGTTGTTGATGATGAGATAAGATTGTTCGTAAATCACAAATAAACTACTCGAAAGACCAAGTAAGTTTTTATAAGAAGTAGTTAATTAGATTCAGCGATATGTATATGATGAATCTTATTATTATTTTTCAAAACACCATTGCCGTACTCATCCTTAGCCAATCTCACCAACATATCTTCACCACACCTGACAATCTTCATCACGATAAAAAAAGCAAAGTCAACTCTTCATTTTTCACCCACATGCGAGATCAAATGGTATTACACGGATGAGACTAGCTAGACTAGGTTTGAAGCAAGGAAGCATGCAAAATGCAGTTATTTACACTAAAGCTTACGTTAAAACCATGAGATAACTCGGTTTAAAAACGTTAACGATTCATACTGATTTCAAATTGTTTGATAACAAGATTAAATCTTATCCCAAAATATTTGCAACATATCTCGGTTTCATACTTGCAGCATATCTTTTATTAACATGTAGATTGTTGTTCATTGTAACTTTGTAAGTGTGGTGTAAATCAATCTATTCTCACGTTCTAGTTAAATATAGGTTGATGACGAAATTGATCTTTTCTAATCATAGATCGAGAGAAAAGCGGAAAGCAATGGAAGTTGCTACAAAATTCCTATGTATAACCATTTGTTGCCTTAAATTTATTGACCAGTTTTTTACATTCATTCTATCTAGTAGTTCAATTTAGACTTTTTAAACATCTATATAAACCAACCGAGTTATCCTAGAAAACATATTCATTCAAAACATAAAATCACTTTGTTTCTTTTTTTAGAATAAAATGGCAAAAATCTCAATAGCGTTATGTCTAATGTTACTTGTTGCATTAAGTGATGTTTATGAAACAGAAGCTCAAGGGACGTTCTCATTACCTGATTATTTGGAGCTCTTTCCTAAAATGAGCAAAGACTTTGAGCCTTACGCTTCCAAAGGTTTGCTGGATTTCGCAGGTGTCTTGGAGGGAAAGTCTCCAGCAACCGTAGAGTTCAAAAATTTCTTTACAAAGCTGATAGATTACATATCAAATTGCTTTAAACCAGCATCATCCGGACCAATAAACATCCAAGCCGAGATATCAGAGAAATCTCAGCAGCTTTTCATGGCTATGTTTGCATTGAATGGTACTAAAGAGGGAACATCAGTAAGTTTCATTTAGATAATAACAATTATATGGCATGCGAGCAAGCATGTTTTTTTATGATTTATAATGAGAAAGATAATGTGTGTGTTTTTTCTCTTTTCTTTTGCGATAGTTTGATTCATGGAGATTAATCGAAGGCTTGGTTTCAATGGAAAAAGTTTCTGTTGAAATGAAGAAGAGCACTTCGAAAGAAATATCTTCTCAACAATGGGACAAATTGTTGGGGTCTATGACTGAATGGGTTAGAAGGATTGGTCTATTTGTGAAGACGGTCTCCGAGATCAATGGAAAATTAATCGATCTATCACAGTTTGATATTGATATCGGTCCTACATATCTATCTCTTTCCAAAGAAGTTGGCAATAAAACACAAGAGTCCTTCTCATTACCCCTTTATTTGGGAAACTTCCCCAAAATAGGCAAAGATTTTGAGCCTTTCGCTTACAAAGGTATGTCAGATTTCGTAAGCGACTTAGAGGTTAAGTGCCTTGCAAACGTAGAGTTCAAAGATTTCTTTGCAAAGCTGAATGATTACATGGCCGGCTTCAAGACGCTATCACCTGATGAATCATATTCAATAGAGAGCATTAATATTACGGATAAAGCTATGAAACTCTTCATTGCTTCGTCTGCATTGAATGGTACCAAAATTGGAACATCAGTAAGTGCTAAATTAGACATTTATACGATTACGATATATGAGCATGTTCGTTTTTTAATTTATAATGAATAAGATCATGTTAAATATATATAGTTTTTCTCTGTTCTGGTGATAATAGGATCCGTGGAGGTTGGTCGATGGCTTGTTGTCAATGGGAGAAGTTTTGGTTGAAATGGAGAATAGCGGCTTGAAGGAGATAACGTTTGAACAAAAGAGAGAACTGACATGGTCTATGGTGAAATGGGCTCGAGCTATAAGTCAATTCGTGAAGACAGCTTCTGAGAAAAAAGGAGTATCTATGGATCTATCATCTTTTGAAGATTATTACAACTCCCATGTTTTAGTTCCTGCTAAAGACGCATCCACAAACAACAGCTCAAACTCAACTAAGCCTTAGTCATTCTTTAAAGGAACCCCCACACCACAAAATCAGTTAAAAAAGTAAAGATGTAAATACGTGTATTTAAACTATACATATATTAAACAACCTTGTTTTGATCACAACAACGAGTTGTGGAACATTTATTTTATGGTGCGAAGAACCTACGTTTATGTTTCTGAAATCAGACCAAAAAAAAAATATGTCTCATTTGAAAGCTAATAGTAATAGTAGTAATTCGTCATAAATATTATGTTTTTTTTTTTATTACATTCTAATGACATTTCAACAATTATACACACACCACCGTCTTCAGTCATCAAATGACAGGCTGTCTCTATATATATACACACCACCGTCTTTACCAGTTTTTCGAGCTTTGAAATTAGGTCTTTCATGATTTCATCCATTGTTTTTTTTCCGTTCCCCATTGATTCTACTTCTTTTTCTTCTTTTACCCTAGGGTTTTTATCATCGGACTTTGTCTCGTCTTCTCTTGATCGTTCTCGCTTTTGCACTCTTATCGCACGGTCGAAGAAGATGTCGAAGACAAATCCTGTTCTTGTTGATTTCGTCGAAGAAGGGAGCAAATTGGAAAAATGAAACTTTCGGAGAAATGAAAGAAGATACACGAGAAATTTTTTTTTCCAATTTCACGTGTGGGTAGAAACGTTTCCAAAAGTTGCCAAATAAGAAACGTTTCTGCCAAACTAGAGACGTGGACCCAATTTTTTATTAATTAGTTTTTATTAAAAACGTTGGTAGACTCTCCGTTAAAGATATCCTTAGTTGGTTTCGTAATGCTTCAACATTTTTTTTTTATGTTTTAGGAAACAAGAGAGACGAAGAAGAAGATGAGCAAAAGTTTGTTATTTCTCTTAATGATTCTGTTACAAACAGTTTTCCAAATAAAGAGATTACACATGAACCGTATTAACCGGTTTACTCTAAACCAATACTAATTACATTTGATATTATGTATATTGGACAAACCATGAACACAGATTTACAACGGTCTTTTCCTCCCAACATCAAAGATTGAAGGGCCGTTTTTGCTCGCTAGGTTTGGCATCAACATTACTGTTTGACCGAAAATTCGAATCTAATAGTCTCCGGTTAGGATATTTGTTTTTTTTTAACCGGTGCAATTCTCTTATTATCAGACATCTTAACGCACCGTTTCAATCGCCTTTTCCAAACTTACTTGTACTGTATTCAAATGCACCGTTTCAAGCGCACCAGTTGGGTATTAAAATCGCTGTATCTCCAATAGTCGGGTTTGATAAGTGAACCGGTGATGTCCGGTTCAGGGAGCAGAGTACCAGTAAAATCTAATCATGTGAAACGGAGCGTTTTCGTCCGTCTCTTCCAAATCCATCCCCGTGAAGAACCCAAAAACACAGACTTCAAATTTTCACCTCTATAAAATTTGAGGGTAAAAATTTCCTACTCTGATGATTGAACAATGGCATTCTATTACTCGAGTTCGCTAAGTCCAAAGCCGTTTCCCGAAATTTCTTAAACCCTTTAAAAACCCTCCTCCCTGTTCAATTTCCTGGTTCTCTGTCTAGTTTGGTCCGAAAACCAGCGGAAGCTAAATTAGCTTCCAAATTCAATCTGTTTCCTTCACGAAGAAATGTTTTGTTTACTTGCAGTAGGTCTCCACTGAGTCTTCCGCTCCACTGGAAGAAGATGCTGAGTCGAACCGTCTATTTGAGGTTTATCTCTCTCTTCATTTCCAGTTTCAAAATAGTATGCTGTATAGACAGGGGTAATTCTTGGGTTCGAGGAATCAAAAACCTGCGTTTAAGACCCTGTCATATTCCAGTGAAGGGCTTGAAAGCTAATTCCTTTTTTTGACTACGATTTTGAATCATACCCTAGTAGATTTCCTGTAAGGAGTGTAGAATCAGCTCATTCCTTTTTGACTTTAAAAGCTTTGATTCGTTTGTTGGATTTTCCAGAGATTAGCAACATGGAAGAGCTGGAGAGAAAGGCTAATGTATAATTAGAAAGGCAGCTTGTGATGGCTTCAAATTGGAGTAGAACATTGTTAACGATGCGTGGGAAGTTAAAAGGAACAGAATAGGATCCTGAAAACTCTCACCGGATCAATTTTAGCGATTTTGTGAAACTGCTAGATTCCAACAGTGTTCAATACATGGAGTATTCAAACTACGGACAGACGATATCAGGTTCAAAGTCACAGAAAGTTTCATCATGCCAATGATATATAATGTCGAATTTTCTTGAAAGTTTTTTTTGCTTAAGTTTTGCTGTTGTTGTTGCAGTGATTTTGCCTTATTATAAAGATGGGGAGCCCCAAGGAGAAGAAGACGAAGAGTCGAAAAAGGAGATAATTTTCCGTCGGCACATTGTGGACCGAATGCCAATTGATGGTTGGAATGATGTTTGGAAGAAGTTGCATCAGTGGGGGTATTGTTGTATTCATCCTTAGCCAATCTCACCAACCTATCTTCATCACACTTGATGTCAATCTCCATGATGATAAGAAGCAGAGGCAAATATTCATCTTCACCGAGAAGCTTCTCCACAATGTTGCTTCCATTCCATGTTTCAGAAACGAAAGCTCAATGAAGTGGCCTCGAAGCCCACACGCGATTAATTTAGTAATGTCATTATTTTATTTTCTGACATTTCAACAATTATTATTATTTTTTTTTTAACCGACTCTTTGATTTCCTTAAACGATTATTACAACAATACCCCCACTGAATATCCAAAATTCGCATCTTTCAGAAAACCGAGCTTCCCATGGATGTTGACGGAGAAGTTGATCGCGGGCAAAACCCTAGAATCATGGAGAGAGATTCAGATGCGTCCAAAGTCAATATCGCACAGCCTTCATGGTTTTCTCCTAAAAAGTAATTTTTCTTGTTTCTTCCTCGTATATGTTTCTTAGGTGAAATATACCGTTCCTTTTGTCAAATTTGACCGAAATGTAGAAGCTTGATTTAGTGTGAATGAAGTAGGAAATATTTTTGTTCTCGATTGCAATCTGCTAATTGTTTCTATTTAAGGACATTTAATGAAACTTATAAGTCGATGATGTTTTTGTCGAAAATTGCGCGAACGCAGTCTTCTTTTGTACAATCAAATTCTGGGTCAAATTTAAGTTTCTGGAACTAGCAGATTGATAGAGACCAACCCATAGATTCAGCTCAGAATAAGAATTTGTCATTAAATGGGCATGATGATGCAGTTGTTGTTGCTGTATAACTCTGTAATGTATATTGCTAAAAAATTTGGGAAGTTTTGGATATGAACAAAACAAAACATCGGCGGACTTATTTTCCGCAATTTCTCATTCCTTGAACTGTTGGGAACCCGAAAAATCATGGGAGTGTTTCTATTTGCTTATCATTGATTTAGTCTTATTTCTTGTGTTTATTTTTTGGCTATATCTGCAGGCTTCTCTTTGTGTTTTGTGTTGTCAACTTAATAAATTATATTGATCGAGGAGCTATAGCAAGCAATGGTATCAATGGGAGTCGTGGTTCTTGCTCCTCGAGTGGTACATGTTCAGCTGGCAGCGGAATACAGTAAGTATAATGTGACTTCAGTCGAATTTTGAATTTAAGCTTATCATTTATCATATACCTTTAGAATGTAGAATATTGTGTGAAAGAACATGGGAATCTGAATATATCGGTATAGGGTTTCTTGGTTGTTTAGTTATAATGCCCATGGTTTGTCCAACTCAGGGGGGATTTCAACTTGAGCAATTTTGAAGATGGAGTTTTGTCATCTGCCTTCATGGTTGGGCTTCTTGTGGCCTCTCCTATATTTGCTTCAGTAGCAAAGAGGTGTGTACTCGTTTTCCCAAAGTTCTGAGTACAAAGGCATCAGCTTTATTCACTTTGAATATATATCCCATTATCTTGAATTTTTTTTTTTTCTGACCTATAATTCTGTGTTGCAGTGTTAATCCGTTTAGACTAATCGGAATTGGATTATCGATCTGGACTCTTGCTGTGATTGGCTGCGGCTTATCGTTTGATTTTTGGTCCATCACATTCTGTCGTATGTAGGTGTAGTCTCTATTTACTTTTCAATTATGTCATTCGTATTATATAATCAAAATCATATACATATTCTGTTACTTACCTTTGCCACCCTATTTAGGTTTGTCGGTGTTGGTGAGGCATCATTTGTAAGCCTCGCTGCTCCATTTATCGACGATAATGCCCCACGTGATCAGGTAGTTGCTTCTGGAATGTAATTCTTCACTCGATCCATTCTTTTAGAAAGAAGAGAAGGATGGTAATTATATAACTAAGTTTTACAGTCTGATTATTCACTGGGCACTGTTGATTTTGTTTTAACCAGAAATCTGCGTGGCTTGCTATGTTCTACATGTGTATTCCGACAGGCTATGCTCTTGGCTATGTATATGGTGGACTGGTGAGTTATTTTTTTATTTTTTTTTAATTTTATGTCACGATATTCTGACTAAATGGTTTTGGTGTTTTACATCACCGCCAATGACTCAATTTCACTCTTTCCATTTTCCTGTAGGTGGGGAGTGTTCTTCCGTGGCGTGCTGCATTTTGGGGAGAAGCAATAATTATGCTTCCTTTTGCTGTTCTTGGTTTTGTTATCAAACCCTTGCATTTGAAAGGTGCGTGTTCAAAGTTGCAAAACATACACACACACATACACAGACTATGTTGTTGATGGACTTGATCTATTTCTAATGAATCTTGTACCTTCAGGTTTCGCTCCAGATGATGCAGGAAAAACCCGGACAGATAACTTAAACGCTTTGCCAACCGGCGATGGGTTCTCATCTGTAATGAAAGATTTGAAACTACTTTTGGGAGATAAGGTTTATGTTACGAACATACTTGGTAACCATTTTTTCTTCTTGTGTGTTAAACAACTTTAAGCATATGTGTCCGTGTATGATTGTTGTTTACCTGTAACTGTTTTCTTTCTTTTTTCAGGGTATATTGCTTACAATTTTGTCTTAGGCGCATATTCGTATTGGGGGCCAAAGGCAGGCTATAACATATACAAGATGGTAAGAAATTACTTGAACGTTTTCGTTTCCAGGTGTTAAAAGTATATAGCTTGATGTTTCTATCCGTCTGCAGGAAAACGCTGATATGATATTTGGAGGGATCACAGTTATCTGTGGAATCGTTGGCACATTGTCAGGAGGAGTGGTTTTAGATTTCATGGATGCTACAATTTCAAATGCCTTCAAGGTAAAATCCTCACTTATAAGAGAAACTAATCTCAAATTTTAAACCCTTCAAGTCCCATGGATAGAAACTTCCCATTCCTAGAAATTAATTTCTACAACTTGTGGTTCATCTTGCTAAACCAGTAATTGATCGCGTGTTTCTGTATGTTGCAGCTTCTTTCAGTTTCAACATTTATAGGAGCGTTATTTTGCTTTGTTGCTTTCTGTTTCAAGAGCATGTATGCATTTTTAGCTCTGTTTGCTGTTGGTGAACTTCTCGTCTTTGCCACACAGGTAATCTGGATTTCCATTATTCAAATACTTGATTCTCTTACGTTTTTTATCATTGTTATGTTTTACAAATCCACCTCTTTTAATATTTTATGATGTTTAGGGTCCTGTGAATTTCATAGTTCTCCATTGTGTCAAACCAAGTTTGAGACCACTTGCAATGGCCATGTCTACTGTCTCTATCCACATCTTTGGAGACGTTCCTTCCTCACCACTCGTTGGAGTTCTTCAGGTTTGGTTCAAGCCCTCCAATGTCTTAATCAAATAAAGTTTCAATTCAGTGCACTTTCTTCATCTGGATTAGTTTGAGCCCATCACTGTATTTATTCTCATTTGCGCATGCAGGACTACGTGAACAATTGGAGAGTGACTTCTCTTGTTCTTACGTTTGTTCTATTTCCAGCTGCTGCGATTTGGTGCATAGGTTCGGTTTTAAGCCACACCGGGAATTCTAAAATCAAAAGTTTCGTTTTTTAGTTTAATGTGGAAATAATGGTTTTGCTGCGTTTGTGACTCTACAGGGATTTTCCTGAATAGTGTGGATCGATATAACGAAGATTCCGAGCCTGATGCAGTGACTAGAGAATCAACCATTGCACCTCTTCTAGAGGAAGCATGAGACAAAAACTTCAAATGTCACTATAAGAATATGATTTATTTATCTCTTTCTCTACTGTCTTGTACAAAGATATGTATGTGTACCTTGAACATAAACAACTACCTTCATTTGTATACTACGTCTTGTTCCTCTGTTGTAGTTAGTATTACAGATTCAGACATAAGAAAATGTTTTTCTAACACAACAGAAATATGATTGTTATTTCTTCTTTCTTTCACCAGAAAAAAAAAAATCTCAATTGTTTCAAATGGTATCAAAACAAAAAGAAGCAAACTGTCACAGGGTAATAACTCTGTTTCAAAATATGACTGAGCTCAATGATTTCCGAGAGATTTATCTTTTTAACTGTTTCAGAAAAGTGAAAGATCTCCAGGAGAAACTGATCTCTTAACAAGTTTAGCCCATGATTCGTTCGTCTCATGGATGATCTTCAAAGCATAATCCTGTAAACACACAAAAACCTGAATAAGCTCCCTTAAAATCGATCTACAAAAAAAAAAAGACGTAAAGAGTGAAAGGATCTTTACTTTGTTTGCTGGTTTGTTTCCAAGACCAAACCTGTTAGCAGGTTTTCCATCTGGAATCTTGTAGTCTCTAAACCAATCCCTAATAGCTGTAAGAGTACCCTGAGAGCAACATCTAGAGTCAGAAAACTATGGGGGATTACATAAGACATGAATCTTGCTTCTTTGAGGCCATACCGGGAAATGTTTCTCGACATCATCAACATCATTCACAAGATGAGCTTTAGGATCATCTAAAGAAATCGCAACAATCTTCCAATCCAGCTCTCCTTCATCAATCATAGCCAAAGCAGCTAAAGGCTTTACCTTTAGAACCTCACCTATCTTCCTCTGACTCTCACCAATCTCAACAACATCAACTACAAACAAACATGATGAACCCAAAAGTTAGCTTAGCTCTGGAATGAAACCCATCCAGAAACCCAAATCTTTTTTACCTGGATCATTGTCTCCAAAAGCACCTTCAACTTCAGAGTTTGCTTGAGTTGGATCTTCCCATGTTTGTGGAAGCAATCCATAGTTCCAGTTTATGTTGTAACTGTATATAACCCAAAAACAAGAAAAGCTACTCGTTCTAATGATCCACAAGATGATGCAAAGGCAAAAAAATATGGCTTTCAATTCTCTTGTCTTACGGATAATATCTGAGTTTCCCTTTCTTAGTATCTTGCTTGATAGGAGTGAAAGCTTCATCAGTAGCAACCTCCATTTTTGCACTTGACTCTTTAGGAATCTCCACTATAAAGTGAAAAACTCCATCTCCCAAATGCAATGGTATATCATGCCATGGAGATACCTAACCAAAACCACGCAGAAGAAATCAGAAGAAGAAAATTTCCCAATATCATAATTCAATAAAGAATTCGATTCCTTGATACATTTCACACCAATCAGAACAAAGTGATACAAAAACCAGAGAATATTACCTTCTTTCCGGATCCATCTTGGAAGAAAACTCTGTAATCTAGGGTTTCGGACTGGCCTTCTTGGGTTGTCTGGACCTGAGGATTGTAAATGGCATTGCAAGAGAAGGGTCTCTTCGATTTCACCACTAAGGCTCTCTTATTGAAGCAGAGACCGTTAAAGCCGCAGACTTTCTGCGTCGGAAGAAGAAATGGTCGCTTTGTGAATAAACACGATGTCGTTTGGCTGGCGGACGACGCAGCTGTTGTTATCACTCTAGTGGCTGCCATTTTCGTGGAGGATCGAGTTTTGTTTTTTCGGGTGGGTTTGTGTCTGTGATTGATATCTAGCTAGAGACTAGTGTGTGGCCTTTCGTTTCACTGACTGACTCCTTTTGTTATGTCCGTTTCTCTTTCTTCCACTTGTTTTTATGTTTAAAGAAGGATTATACACATGTTTATTTGATAAAATAATTATTGGTTGGTCCGACCAACTTCGTTTCCTAATTTTTAATTTATTTTATTTTACTTTTCTTCCATTCCATTCAAATAGCAACGATAAATTCTTATAAAGTGAAAATCAAGGAATGAGTTGAACTCTCAAACGAAATTATCTTAGGATATGCATTAGAATGCATATTGTATGAGTGTGAGCAGCACAAGGAATTGACATTGTATGCATATTGACATTGGACTGTATTTATCATTGACGATAAAATATTTATTATAGTAAAATAAATTAGTGATACATCATATTTATTTTACTATAATAAATATTTTATCGTCAATAATAAGCACAAAGGTTTCGTGGTGTAGTTGGTTATCACGTCAGTCTAACACACTGAAGGTCTCCGGTTCGAACCCGGGCGAAGCCATTATTTTTTATTAATTAAAGAGACTAAAACGGCGGCGTTACGTGTAAAACTACTCTCCACGTCACACATCTTTGATCTCCCGCCACATCACTCTCTTCATTCTTATTGGTTAGTATCATCCACGTCATCATCCCTTCCCTTGAGAATACGCCATATAAAAGACTCCAGAACGATCCACATCCTTCTTATGCGTAGTAACCAAAAGAACAATTCCTGATTTTGGTCCCTTCTAATTTTGCGCAATCAAAAAGCCTGAGCCTCGAATTTCGTTTCTTCTTCTTATGTGTGATTATTTATATCGCAGCTTCGCAATTAACCAGTTCAAGGGCTTTTGGTCTCGGAATTATATCTCGAGGGTTTGATTTTTCTTTTTTCGATACATGATGGGTCGCAGATTATTGGTTTGTGCCGGAGCTCTGTTTCTGATTTTGTTCACAATTTTTCCATCGTCGAGAGCTTTGATTTCGTCTCCTGAGGCTAATCCTCCGTACCCTAAAGCCATTTCGGTAAGAAATTTATCTTTCATATTTTGGTTTTCTGGATTTGTAATTGTCTTTGTTTGGTCGCTCTGAGATTATAGAGATTGAAGAAGCATGTCATACCCTTTTTCGTAAATCGTTTAGTTCAAACCCTAACAAAAATATCTGGTTTCGGTGTCAATCAAAGTCTTTCCCTTTTTGTTTTCTCTTCAAATAGGAAATTTGATCATTTTTTTCCTGACTTCATGCTCTCTGGAATTTTCTGGTTTGATAGGATTTGAAGGAAGCAATTGTGAAGGGACTTGGATTCCAATCAGAAGAAGTCAAGATTTCTGGGTTTGATGTTAGGGATGCATTGGTAGGGCATGCTCTTTCATATGAATTTGATCTAGAAATCGACAACAAAGTTCTTCCAATCAAGCTTCTTGAAGATGTGAACCGATGGGAATATGTGGATCTCCCAATTTTCCAAATAGAACAACCCAATGGAGCTCTGGATGAAAATGGTTTGGTTCCTATGAGCAAGAAGAAGAAGTCTAGTGATGTTTCACCTGTTTTAGCTCCGTTTCAACTTGCTGGTCCCATGGAAATTTGGATCCAAGATGCAAACAATATGCGTCTTTCATTGCCTGTAAGTTAAAGACTTATCCCATTGGTTTATGTTTTGAACAATGGAGATTGGTTTTGTTTTACTGATTTATCTGTCAAACATCTGCAGTATGATGTGGAAGCTGGTGTTTTGAAGAAAGTGATGTTAGCAGATGGTGCTGTTGTAACTGTCAAAGGAGCTAGATCAGTTAGTTTGCGCCATCCGGTTGATTTTCAACTTCCATTAAACCAAAGCTCCAATGAATTTGCCTCTGGATTAATCTCTTTAGCTGAGCAGCTTCGACGTGCTTCAACTAATCAAGCAACTCCACTTCTTTCCCTCCGCATTGTTGGTCCTACTTCTCTTGCAACTGCTTCACAATCTCCTGACGACAAACTCAAGCTCAGGCGTCTTGCGCCTGGACTTGTGGAACTATCCTCAGTGTCGAAGGACAAAAGTAGTAGTGTCTCAACAATTGGTGGCGCTTCTACTACTGTTCTTACTCCAAGAGAATTTACAACCATGTGGCCAATCACTTCACTTAATGGCTCGAACGCTAATTTACTCGGCTTTGAGAAGCTATTGACCTCTGTTTTGGGTCTCAAATCTCAGGAAAAAGGTTCCTTCAAGGTATTAAAAGCGGATGTCGCGGCTCAAACCTTTATGAAGATTGGGTTTGGTGTAGAAAGGAAGCTGAGGGCAAGTGATCTTGAAGGACTAAACTTTCCAGAATGGCGAACAAAGCCCGATAAGATGAGAATGCACTTTGAGGTTCTTGCTAAGGTTGATGGAGAGAAGGTTATACCAGAGAACGTAATGCGAGTTGATCCTATACCATTGGAGGATACGATTGCGCAAAATGTGATTTCTGGTAATGTAACCATGTCGAAACTTCCAATCATTCAGCCACCTTCAAGCCCTTTTACCTTGTAAATCATGTGGACATAGTTGATGTCTAATGAGAACATCTGATGACTCAACTTACTTGTCTTTTTTTTTTTCATTTACTAACCGTAACTGCAAAAGAAGTATATGTTATATACTTTACTGCAACTTGTAATTCCTATTTTTTTGTGGAAATCGTACACAAAACACTGGTAAATGCTTCGCTAAATCCATGGATAACTTCGTTGAAAGGTATTAACCAGGCCAAAAAGATTACACAGACTGATTTACAGAGATGATGATGAGAAACAGATTGAAGGGTATATGATACAATAAGAAGAAGAAAAGGAAACAAGTAGATAATGACACGAAATATAAGGACTAAAATGAAAATACATGATATTACGACTATTCTGGGCTCTTAAAATATAATTCGTCCCATATTCATACTGTTTCAATGGGGCCCTCGTAAACTCTTATTATAGGCCCATAAATAGTAATGAATCATAGAGACGCAAATCAGGGCCATGCGTATATTTTATAGGCCCAAAAAAACCCTCATAGATTTCTACTTATAGAGCCATATTGAGCTAAACGGTATTTATTCCTCTACTTATAGGTTATATCAGGCCCAACTGTAAGGCCCGTGTGTATTTCACTCACCAAATAAGGCCCATGCGATTCGTGTTAAAGGCTAAAAAACCTTATGGACCATATTAGGCCCAAGTCTCTACTATAAAACCCCAAATAGCCCCACTTACAAATTTTTATTCGGCCCATTAAGGCCTGCGTGTTTCATCTCACCATATATGGCTCATGCGAATTCGTTTTCAGAGCCTAAAAAGCCTCATGGACCAACAATAGGCCCAAATATCTACTATTAGAGCCATAATAGACCCAAATGCATCCTTTAATCGAGCCATATTAGTGTCGCGTGTTTCATCTCACGATATATACAAATTAATTTAAAAAGCATATACAAAGCCTCATGGACCCATATAAGACCCTAATATCTCATCTGAGGCCCACTATAGGCCTAATAATAAGTTTTAATTGGCCCATATCAGACCCATACGAATTCGTCTTCAAAGCGCGTAAAAGCCTCATGGACCTAAACTGAAAATAAATGATATTTATACTGTTGTGGGCTCTTAAAAATTAATTCTGCCCCATATTGATTCTGTTTCAATAGAGTCCTCATAAAGGCTAACGTATACTCTTATTTCAGGCCCATATAATCATAGAGACACATATCAGGCCCATGCTTAATTATTGGCCAATATAAGGCCCGAAAATATTTCACTCACCATATCAGGCCCATTCGAATTCGTGTAAAGGCTCATTAAAAACCTCATGAACCATATTAGGCCCAAGTCTCTACTATTAAGGCCATGATAGGCCTACTTACAACTTTTTATTCTGCCCATTTAGGCCCGCGTGTTTCCCTCACCATATATGGGTCATGCGAATTCGTCTTAAAGGCCCAAAAAAGCCTCATGGACCCATATTTGGCCCAAATATTTACTATTAGACCCATATTAACCTTTTAATCGGGCCATATTAGTGTCGCGTATTTCCTCTCACGATATATGGCCCATGCGAATTCATTGAAAAGGCCTATACAAAGCCTCATGGACCCATATAAGACCCTAATATCTCATCTGCGGCCTACTATAGGCCTAATAACAAACTTTTAATTGGCCCATATAAGACCCATACGAATTCGTCTTAAAAGCGCATAAAAGCCTCATGGATCTTTTTTTGGCCCATGTATCTTGTCTTTGGGCCTAAATTAGACCTAAATTTACTTTTTATTCGGCTCATATTAGGGCCGAGTGTATGCCTCAAATGGGCCATTGGTAATCTTCATATAGGCCCATATTTAATACGCCATGAACTCCGGCTAGTCACCGAGACATCCACGCCTGCCGGAATTGTCAGGGGCGATGGGAGAAGATAGAGGTTGTGGTTGGATTCGCGGTGACGAGACTGCGAAGCAGATGTTGTCTAGGGTTCTTAGAGACCGTGCGTTCCTGCTTCTTCCGCCTCTTCACCGTGTTCCTTTACGTGCCGGGAACGTAGTGGAGATCACTGGCGCGTCTCCGTCAGCGAAAACTCAGATCCTGATTCAGGCTGCTATCAGTTGCATTCTTCCGAAGACGTGGAACGGCATTCACTATGGAGGATTAGGAAAATTGGTTTTGTTTGTCGATCTCGATTGCCGTTTTGATGTGCTGCGTTTATCTGAAATGCTCAAGCATCGTCTTCTCCAAGCTAACCGTATGCAAAAATTTGTATTTTCATTCCGTCTTACTTTTGAATTGTCGAGTTTAAGTAGACTGCTTCGGATTCTATAATCGTGGTCTTGTGGGCGAAATTGATAAGTTCAAAATTTTTTGAAATCGAGACAATCAATCTGAGTCATATATAAATCGAGATGGTGTTGAGTGTAGTTTTTTCAGCGTATCAGGGTTAGGCAATGGAACATGGTGGCAACTTGAAGAGTCAAATGTTAGAATTTGCACATCTGCACAAGACAAGTCAAAGACTTTGTTTGATGAGGATTTATATGTTTCATGCATGAAAAGGTTCCTGTATCTTCGCTGCTATGATAGCCTCGAGCTTTTGTCCAGCCTCAAGGTATTGTTTTCATTGTCTGTTGAAGGATCACTTTGTGTTGGATTCTGTTAAAAACAGAGTTTCTGTCATCATCTCATTGCGTTGCAGACATTGCATTACAGAATCCGACAGCAGGAAGCGTGTGGAAGCCAAGTCGGAGTGCTTATGATTGACAGGTTTTTCTGCTGGTTTCTTATTCGTTTGGATCTACAAATGCTATTGTCTTCTTAGATTCCTTCCAGTTCCAGGACCATTCCATCCCATTTCTGTTCTCCAAATGCTGAAACTAATTCGATATAGGGATTAAGAATACGTAAAGTTTCCTAGTCCAATCTTTCTTTCGCTGATGCATTGTGTAGGGTTCTATTTCTTGTTACTATCTAGCAGCAGACAGACAGCACGAATTTGAGCTAACTATCTTGCAATTTTTTCACCAGCATCGGGGCTTTCCACTGGACTGATCGTCTATCATCATCATTGGCATTAGAGACAAATAACAGGTAACAGTGTAAGGACACAGCTTCTCTCTTACTGTATAATTAGAACCGGTTTCTTTTAGCTTACTTAATTCAGCACGTTGAAGAGTTTGGAAACTTTGGTTTTGATGCCTTTTTTTTATCTGAGGCGTGTATCCTTGGTATATAGGAAAAGTCTCTCCCTAACAAATGTGGTGGAGACGATTGTGCAAGAGATGAAGAAGTTACTTCAGGTGCATTCACTGGTAGTGATTGCCACTAAGACTACAATTTACGAAGAAAAGTACTCCACAAATGAGAATAGTCGGTCAGTTGGTTAATCACAGAGGCTTTGAATGCGGCGCCTTTTTGTGTTTTTTTCTTAGAGTTGCTTGATCTTTAACTTCTTACAACTCTCAGGAAGTTCTCCTCAAACGACGATTTGTCAGGGAATAGTTCAAGTAGAGCTCACCAACCTCCATTTCGTGAATTCATGCCTTCTACTTGGCAGGTCAATTTCTGATGTGAACCCCAAAAGCCTCTTCTTAGAACGCTTTGTAGATTATCTTATACACACTTACCATTTCAAGATTGAGTTTTTTGCTCCAAAAATCTGCCAAATTCATCGATTGCTTTGATGAATCTTTCGCAATAACCCTCCATTGTGGTCGTTCCAGGCATTTGTGACACATAAGATAATCATAAGGAAATCAGGTTAGATATAATTTGTTGCTCTATTCGTTTAGCTCGTTTGCTTTCTCTCTGTGTCTTTGTTCAATGAGTCTATGATCTCTGCAGGTGATCATCAGTCTTTGCAAACGGGAAAACAAAGTTTGTCGGCATATTCACTTGAATGGTTACAACCGCAACTTAGTAGCATAGACCGATTCATAGTAGACGATGTAAGGAAAAACTTTTTCACAAGCATTTTAAGTCTAGTAAAAACCATTTTACTCTCATAATTCTTTTCCTGTTTCATCATCTCATGCAGTCTGGTATTGTCATTGTCTCATGACTTAGATTCCGTTTCAGCCTTTCAGGTATTCTTTAATCTCTCTCTTTCTATCTCTCTCTTTCTATTAGAGACCACACATTTACTGACACTTATTTAATTTTGTAATTTTGTACGTTGTAGAAACCATAACTATTGTAAGGTAGCTATTAGCTAAGCAGCGTGCAGTAAAGTCGACAGATGTAAAGTTAATGCGGAGTTTATTTCCCTTATTTATTTACATCAGAAATATGGAAAAAAATGGACAGAAAAGGTTAAACCTCTAAAGGTAAAAATGTGTCTTTCTCTTTTTATCTTTTTTACTTGATTAGGTTATTCTTGCAATATTTGGGTAACCTTATCTTAGATATAAAAAGAAAGAAAACCACGCTTACACACGTTTTGGATTCGATTTGGATTGTAATATCATTCTAAAATTGTCAAATCTATTCTCATGATTTTGACATCAAAGATTTGAAATTGCAACTGCACGTGTTATATGATAACCTCATTCTTTGAAAAAGCATACTTTTTAACTGTTAACTTCCCAGAAACTTGAAGGTGATTCTTAATGGGACATCACTACTCAGGCGTCAGGCCTTAGCACTTAGGAGTCGTGTTAAAGTTTTTTAACATCAAAATTCAAAATCATATTATAGCTTTTTTGCTTGTGACCTCACTATACATCTCGCTTTTTCTGTCCAGATAATACATCTCGTTTTCACCACATTTATCTTTTCTTTTTGGAGTAAAAACATATCTTGGAGCGTAGCAGATAAGGGCCTTGTCTCATGTTATTTTTATCTCCATCTTATGGAAGATTAGTATGATAAACTTGGATATAGGAATCATTATTGTTTTGTGTAATAATTAGGTCTTATCAGGAGTGGGATTAGTCAAATCTTATGGATACTTGATGAGATCAAACAATAGTAATAACAATAGTAATAGATTAAAACTTGTTTATTTTTAAAAAATAATAAGCAGAATTGTAAAATCAGAATCATATTCATAGGACTTCCACTAACAAGCTTTTATGTGTTGGATATGATGTGTGATGTGAAACAAAAAATTATCCTTCTTTTTTAGATTGCGTGGATTGATTTCCACGAGTATTCATATTTATCCTATTTTTTCCCTTACATTTTAAAACATTTAGCGCATCCAAAAGCTGTATGTTGTTCAGTGTCAAATTTGAACAGTGGCTTACAATATTTGAAGAAGAAAAATGTTTCAAAGACTAAAACGGCGTTTGCTTTATCCTTTCAAGAGACGTGGCTCTTACGAATTCATTCCCCAACTTCTTCTTATTTGGAGATTTCTCCGGAAGAAGATGATATATCGCAAACCTTGTTTTTTTTACTCATGCTACATTAAAAAAAAAAAAAATAGAAGAATTATATATAGATAAGAACGAAAGCATTTTGGAAAAAAAAATGATAGAACAAGATGTGGGCATGTGGGTATGAAAGGCTTTGACGAGTTTGACTTTGACTTTTGCCTAACTCAGATTTGTCTGATGGTTACATTTACTGCAGACAAAAAATTAACACAAGCTATGTCAGTATGTCCAATCCCCTCTCCTCTTATCCACTGATTAAAGTTAAATTAATTAAGGCTTTGCTTTATAACTAACATCGCTAAGTTTTTGTTTGATTCATTGCTTCTGTATTTTTCTTTTTGTTAGTGCCAGTTTCACACTTCTCAATTATTAACACCACGTAGTCCCTGTTAATTGAAGACATTAGTACACCTTGGCCTTGTCATATTTGTTTATATCTTAGTATTTTTTGTTTATTTGTTTGCTTGTGTTGAGTCTTATTTTTGTGATTGTTATCTTACAAAACTAGTTATTTTCGACTGATTTTAACAGCTTTTATATTAATTTAATTTTTAATGACTTTTAAAAACGATAAAATATGTTAGATTCAAAAAAAAAATGTTTTTTAGAATGATAATTTGACTTTTAAAATTTTCATAAGTGGTAATTTTTTCTGTTCAAAATAAATTTTTGTTCTGTTTTGTATTTAATTTTATGTAAAATTTCAGCATCTGAGATGTGATCCGGGATGAAACTGATAATTCTATTTTTTTTAAAAAGCTTAATCTATCACTATTAAAATGAAGATTAGTTTTTCTAAATTTTGGTGTCTTCGTTTTATTAATCAACCCAACTGTAATTTCTTGTATTGTTTATATCTCAATTGTTTATATAAAATAAAATTTCAGTAAATTACTTTCTAAATCTATTTAATTCATCCAGATCATCCAATAAATATGTGAGATTTAATACAATTCAATTCACTCCGTTGTATGTTGTTGGATATACTGTTTGGATCACTGAATAAGTGAATAGTATATACTCACCTTAACTTTCCAGTTTTCTATATATTTTAATGCATTAATGTAAATGCAAGCAATATAAACAGATACTATAAACATAAATGGTCTAGTCTGAAATTACGAAAATTAAAATATATTTGATCGATAGTTAATGAGGACAAACTAAAGGAGACAAAGATCTCTTGATCACGCGTGTGGCGTGGGCATGTGCGTGCGTAAGCGTAAGCAATAGATCATCCAAACCCCTCAATGTGATCTATGTATTGACCATTTTGCCCTTTTATATGAGTAATAATAATATTAAGCTCACAATTCATTAAATACAGAAATTATTTGATTTTAAAAACTTTGGAGAATTTTGAAGCAAAGTTGAGGAGCACCCACACACTCCTATTCATTGGGACTGCCTACTGCTATGCTCTTCTTCTTCTCTTTCAAAAAAAGACTTCTGATGAATTGCTTAGTAAGTTTTAAATTAATATTAAGAACAGTGAAAACAATAATTATAATAACAAGAACCAGTCAATTATTTTAAGCAAATAACGATAGATAGTCAATTATTTTAAGAGAGAGAAGTGGGTCCAAAAGAAGAGAAATCAGTTGAACTCTCTGATCTTTTGGGCAGTCTTTGAGTTTGTGTGGATCTCAATTTTATAAAAAAAAAAGCCATTGATTGCTACTTGAGGGGGACTGCATATGAGAAAGATTGATAAATTTTAAAGTTTTCTTCGTATATACTTAAATCATTATTAAATGACACATTTATTATTTTAGTATATATGTATATATATTTTAGTGGTTTAAATATGAGGTTACCTCTAGGGCACCCGTTAATTTGAAAGATAAGCAAAGTGTAATACAATGGGTTTTTGACTTTATAATGTTTCTAATAAGGTGATATGGTAAACATTAATTGACACACACATTATTATCCTATTTTAGTTGTGTGGTAATAGTCTACGAATTTGAGTGTTAAATTTTTTTTAACTGAATCTTACATTTTGTCTACAGTATTTTCTAAAAAAAATGTTGGCATAGCGAAAATGTTGAACATGTATCCAAAAATATATTACTAAAGTGTATAAATATCTTTAAAATAAAATTAATAAAAAACATGAGAGAGGGTAAAATAATGGGTACAAAGGTACAAAACTCAAAATGAAGGCAAAGAAGAGAGAAAAGTGGGCCCTCTATCCTATGGTTGACGACCAAACCCATTCTCATGTGCGCCACGTGGACTATTGCGGGTGCATGATCTCAGCATGAAGTGTTATCATCACTCGTCGACCTCGAAATCCTCTTCCCAATTTGTTTGTGTTTGTTTTTTAAATGGTATTATTAAATATTACTACTAATTAGATAGCATCAGTTAGGTATTTTTGTCTTTGGCGTAAACTGAGGACTACATTAATGAAATAGAAAACTGACCGTTTAAACGTAGAAATAGCCTAAAGGCCATGAACAGTGAACAGTATGATTGACTCTTTCTGGTGATTGTTTTACGAATAGATAATTAAGTGTATTGTTTCACGAATCGATAATTAAGTGTATTGTTTCCTATTATGCAAAAGGAGGTTAGCATATACTGAAATTGTTAGTTAAGAGGTCGATTTTTTTTTTCTTTGTCATTTTATGTAATCTGTATTCTATTTATGTTTGCAACTAAATATATCTTTGTTACATAGATTATGGATCAACATATGTTATGTTGATAATAAAATGATTAATTAAGAAAAAATGAATATGGATTTTTAAATTAGTAACTAACTGAATTCGCCTTAATAACTAGCAGCAATCTATAGAAACAACCAAATACCTTGTGTGCTCTGACTTGACACACACCCATTAATTGATACTATATAAAAAAAAAAATTATCATTACCCATGGTGATAAAGGCCTTATACTCCACCACAATTCTGAGTATATAGTGGTGCTATTTTTAATTTAACTTAATTTATTATCGTAACATACTAATTCGGAATTGAATACAACTAAACATACACTATTAAAAAAATAATATGGAAACAGAAAGAAGAAATAAGAAATAAGAAGAAGTGGATAAGAATCTTCTTCTGAGTGGTGAAGAAGAAGAAAGAAGATACTCTTTTGCGTGGAAGCATCCAATCCTAAACACCTCTCGTTTCCGCCCGCCTCTTTTTCTTTTCTTTTTGGTTATTATTAAAATATAATCAATTGATAATTTCGCTCGTTTAATCTTTTGTTTTAATACTTTTTCCACACTAAATAACTCAAAATATCTCTAATCCATTTACAACGCTCTGTTATATTGTATACTTTTATGTATTGATGTATTTTTGTTGGACTATTGATAGATGTTTACTTACTAGAAAAGTAGAAAGTATATATTTTAAATATGGAAACGCAAAATTTTGTTTTGAAGAACTATAAAAAAAATGAAAAAAAAAACCAAAAGTAGAAAGGGAACAAGAAAAATCAGCAGCCAAAAAAATTGTAAGATCCACTTAAGCCGACGAAGACTTCTCGGAAAATAAGCTTTTGATCAAATGCTCTTTGACATCGATTACTCCTCTCCCCTTAGTTCCATTGCACTTACTTGCGTCCATCTTTACTACCATCATTCTCTTTTGTTTTTTCATTATCATTTCTTTATATTGTCGTATATTTAAAATATATTATATGTGTGTGTGCAAGTGAATTAAAGAAGCCATATATAGAAGAATTATATATGGCTTCCAAATTCCACCATCTCCTTCTCCTTCTCCTCTATATATATCTCAGTTTCTTTCATACACGTCCTCTGGTTCCACATCATATTCTCTCTATATATCTACTTTCTCCTTGTTTACTCTTCTTCTACACACACACACACGCAACCGCATATATATGTACATGTGAAGTAGTGAAATCAAACAAGTTACCAATGAATCTACCGCCGGGATTTAGGTTTTTTCCGACGGACGAAGAGCTCGTCGTTCACTTCCTCCACCGCAAAGCTTCACTCTTGCCTTGTCACCCTGACGTCATCCCCGACCTCGCTCTTTACCCTTACGATCCTTGGGACCTCCCAGGTATATATATACATACATACACATATCTCTCTATATATGTGCATGCAATATGTTCATAATGATCCCATCTAAACATGCATGCATATGCATGTAGTGTGTGTATCATGTGTCTATATGTATGGAGTATAGTTAACAATACATTTGCGTGTGTATAATTATCTAATTAAAGGACAGAGATTGATTGTTGTCACCAACTTTAGTAACTAATCCATCTCTCTCTTTTTTTCTAGCTGCACACTTTTGTTGGGTTGCTCTTTTTAAGGATTGTTTTTGTTTCCAAAATCTAACCATACACACAAATACTAATAATACCAATCGCTACCTAATAACTTTCCTTTTGATTCTCTTGGAAGGAATCTATTAATTGGTGAACCATTATTTACATTGCTTTCTTCATAGTCATACATGTGCACCCATATCAATCATTCGCTCTCATGATACACAAAGACTATCAATCATATACAAATATTACAGACACCAGAACATGTACGTAGACATACATATATAATATTGATATTCTTTTATATTTTTACACTAAGTTAGACTATTATATGCAAAGATCTTGTGGATCAAAATTCAGACCACTAATCTCAGTTCGTGCTAGTTAAGCGGGTATAAGGTTAGAATAGATAAACCCATAGTTTCTCACCCTATATATAACACAATAATAAAACTTAGCATAGTCAAAAAGTTTCAGATAGTTGGTCTATAGTTAATATAGGTTCGGGATCAGTATTTGATAGTGAATCAACACTAATTTGGTTACGTATAAATATAGAGAAAGCTTTGGGAGAAGGGAGGCAATGGTACTTCTATAGTAGAAAGACGCAAGACAGAGTGACGAATAATGGTTATTGGGGATCAATGGGAATGGACGAGACAATCTTCACAAGCTCCACACGCAAGAAAGTGGGTATCAAAAAGTATCTAACTTTCTATCTCGGAGATTCTCAGACTAACTGGGTCATGCAAGAATATTCTCTCCCAGATTCCTCTTCTTCATCTAGTCGATCTTCAAAGAGATCAAGCCGTGGTTCTACTAGTTCCAGTCATAAACCCGTAAGTACTGTACCCTTTCTGTTTCATGAGCCTAATTAAAGTTATATTCATTTTCAGAAACCAAAATTAATTAGAAGTTGACCTTCACGTGGCATGTATCTTTGTGTGCAGGATTATAGCAAGTGGGTGATATGCAGAGTATATGAACAAAATTGCAGTGAGGAAGAGGATGAAGATGGGACAGAACTCTCATGTTTGGATGAAGTGTTTTTGTCTTTAGATGATCTTGACGAAGTAAGCTTACCGTAATAAAGACAGAAGCACCCAAAAAAGAAAAGGTTTAGTGGGCAATTATTTCTAAAATCTTTGTACCAAATGGAAGAAAGAAAAAAAAAAGGAAAAGGAGAATGAGAATGACATCATTCTTACAAATTATATGTTGTGAAATTAGCAATACTCAATTTGCAAGCAAGGAGCAAAAACCAAAAGAAAAAAAAATGAAGAAGCTCTACTCTTTTTGTACTTTAAAAAAAAATCAAAATACATCTTCTTAATACTGAATTAATTTCGTGTGCTATATCTTATAGACGAGATAAATTAGCAAGTATTATATTTGAGAAAAATTATCGCAAATATTACAACGAAAAAAAATAATCGTTTAATGTTTGAAAAACAAAAATTTCCCTACGATATTCATAATAGTATATACTTTTAAATAATTTTCTATTTAGAGAAACCAGTGTAATAATATGGTATATGTTTTTCAAAATTCAATCATAACCCGAAAATTATTGGTTAATGCAGCTGTCCCAGTAAAAGTTTAAATTAAAATATATCTCGTCTTTTTGCCTAATATACCTAAGGTTAGGAGGAAAACCACATCTACTAGTCTGGGATAAAACTGCAACCTACTTATCATCCTTTGAACAATATTAAGTAAAATGTATTTTAATTGGTAGAAACGGATTACAGGTTTGACTAATTAAGAAGATCCAAAACATTAGAACATTTTTATACATATTAAACAAAAAAAGAGGAAATGATGATTATGTTACCACTGGATGCATGCAAATGAGGCTTAAAAAAATAAGCCCCCATGTTGGCGAATAATCATGGGGAAAGGCTAATAGTGTGTTTAAAAAGTTATTGAGACCAAACTAACTTTGTGGGTTTTTTTTTCCTTCTTTCTTTCTTGAAAGTTTATATAATTTCTAATATCTAACTCAACAAACAAACCAACAAATCAGAATGATATTTCTCTCTCTTTTTAGATGGAAAGGCAGGCAGCTTGGAAAATTAATTTTCTAAAAATAAGTTGTGGAACCCTATAAGTTTTAGATAGGATCAGACTGCGCTTGGGTTACTATATTCTAGTTTATAGTAGTATAACTAAAAACTCGAGAAGTGCAATCAAAGTAATTTTTCCTTTAATTCTTTGTAAAAACAAAGATGATGATATCTAAATTAAAGGAAATGTTTTGAGAAAATTATATTTCTGATGAGCCAGTCCTAAGTTTTTACAGACAACAAAAAGGTTCAGTAGAAATACAAGTTTTCAAATAACATAAGAAAGTTATGTTGAAGTAACACAAGTGTGGCCTCTATATTTGATATACGTGTGGCCTAAACCTAATCCGGTTTAGGGTAGGATTGGTGTTTTGATAATTATTTATAAGAGTTTGGCAATCGAGAGCCTTTTTCTCCAAGTTATAGTCTCTTTCTATAGATCTTTGATTGGGTTTAGTAGTTGTCTTGTGTCGCCGAGCCAAGCAACATTGTCTTTCTACGTCTATTATATATTTTTCAATTTTCAATTTTATTTTTTTATGAGTGCTTGCTTAGCAAGCACTGACTCATGTATGATGCAAGCACCTTACACAAATAAAATAATAATGAAAAACAATAACAAATAGAAATATATATTTTTTTAAAAAGTCATTGTATAGTTCGGATGGCCTTGGAGATATTCATGGTTTTGCTGTTTCTAGATATTGATAATTTTACAACATTAAAACCAGATCATTTCAATAATAAAACTAGGTAAAGCTATCTAGTGATATGAGTTTTTAACCAAATAGACGTGTAGTTAAACATGATTTCGTCTTGTTGGTCAAACACAGAGACGATTTTAATTTATACGGATTTTGCATAGTATTGCAAAATACCGATATCAGTCTGGTTTACTTGAAAGACTTAAAACGAATGTGGATTTCAGCAAAAGCAGACAAAAACCTAACAAGCATACTGCTTTAGATTTTGAATTCATCTATGCGAGGAAAAAAATGGAAGATTCATTTCTTGGAGTGAAGTTTTTCTTTTTGTGTTGTATATGATATCTACTAGGTTTCTCTGTATGTAACTCTGTAAAGTCCTACGGAAAGTTTAAAACACCAAGTTTTTTTTATGAACAGAATGTTACCTTGGCGTGTTTCTGTTTTACTGGTCCTCCTCCTCCACCTCTGTGCAAATATCTTTGAAACATGACATTCTGCTTCCTCTAAATTTGTAAAGCTGGAAAGCACTATCTGGCAGGACCCTGCCCTGTGATTTCGTAAAATCATTTTCTTCTTGTGTGAATGTTGGGAGTTTATCATCAGAAGGTGACCAGTCTGTCTTTGTCGTCACGGTTTCATGTCCAACAGAAGGTGACAAGTCTAGATTTTGCGCCACTGTTTGAAGCTCATCAGATGGTGAAGACAAGTCTGGATTGTGCGTCGCTGCATCAAGTCCATCAGAAGGTGACGACGAGTCCGGTATTTGCGTCACTGTATCAAGTCCATCAGAAGGTGGAGAAGAGAGGTCTGGTTCTCGAGTCATTGTTTCAAGCTCGTCAGAGAAGTCTAGTTTTTCTGTCACTGTGTCGAGTCCATCAACAGTAGGTGAGGAGCCATGGGTGGTGGTGCTGCTGGTACTACTGGTGCTGAGATTAGCTGTAGGAGGAGTAGATAAGGGAGTGTGGACAGGTGGCTCGCTGGTGTTTGTGTTGGGGTGGCTAGAGGGAGGTGTTGTGGGAAGTAGTGACATTCTGGTTGTTGTTGGGTCGCCAGTGAGGCTTGGAAAGTTGGTCGCACAATCTAGCTGATAGGGCTCGTTTATGACTGGTGCTGGCTTCTTTAGGTAGCCAGTGGGACCTAGCTGATAGATTTTAGACCCATGGGGTAAGACCGGAAGAAGTAGTGGTCTCTGATAAACGTAGAACGGAGGCCGAGGCCGGTGCAAGTACGAGCACGCCTGCAGGTGCAGGGGATGCTGCAGGGTGATTACATAAAGCTTAACTGGAGTCTGAAACAAAAAGGTCTATCATACAAGAAAAAGTGGTCTGAGATAAATACTTACATCCCATGGACACAGCGGGTTATAATGATCATATGGTAGTTGCTGGGGTGGAAAAGGAGAAGCTTGTCTTGGTGGAGACCTCGGTGTGGGGGTGAATGGCTCCGCAGAAGCTTGCAATTTTGATGAATTAGCAGCCTAATGATCAACACGTATAAAAAATGCAAATGAGAAAACTGGTTATGGTTCTTTGGAACTGATACAGAAAATGTTGTCAAGTAATTACCTTTGGTGTACACGGACTAATTGTCAACATCTTTTCCTTTTCAGCTGAAGATTCCTGAAATCCAGTGGTTTCCTGCATAATCAAGAGACCTTAGCATATACATTTCAATACATAACCGTGAGCCTAGTGACGTTGCGATAGGATACAGCTTCTCTTGAATGGATCAAGGCTCAACAGACGTAGACGTTTATAACTTTATCAGTTTCAGCTTCCTCCAAAGACATCAAATTCACTAATGTCTAGCAACTTTATGTTATGACCATTGTGGAATATCACAGGCAATGTTCCAATATAAACCGCAAGTAACTCAGTGATGTTCTTACCTACATATTGATTCTAAAATCTTAAAGGAATGTAAAAAAGAGAGAATACCTGCAGGTTTGTTCCTGTTTGGCTTTTTGGGCTGCTAAACTCATATTTCTTGTGTTGCTTCTGGAAGATTGAAGAACCCCCTGAGCATCCGAGAGAGCTGGACACCTTCTTTCCAGAAGTGGCCGATGTGACGAGAACACCATCCATCAAGATTCCTTCATCTGAGCATGAAACCGGGAAGCGCCTACGAGGGAGAGGATCTGATTTTGAGTCCCGTAAGCATTGCATCAGGAGAGACTTTGCATTGCTAATGGTATAGTTCCTTTTAGGAGTCACCGGACTCAAAAGTGACGACATTTTTGGTTGAAAACGGCTCTTCCGGATCTTATCCATCGGCCACGTCTGGTTGCCTTGGGGACTCTGCTTTGGCGTTTTGTCATACACCTCGTCGTATACAAATGGCTCGCTTTTGTCCATCACGTCTCTGAAATTGGAGAATCTGAGACTCCTAGTAGATTTTTTGAGCATCAAAGAATACGAAATGAGACTAATTTTCTCATCAAAATCACCAGATGAGATTTGCTATTCAACAGAAAAAAAAAACAAATCATCAGAGAAGAAGTCCGCTAAAACAGTTGCGCCAAACGCTTTAGGAGAAAACTTCGATAATCTCAGAGGAATGCATTCAACGAAAGATTTCTGTGAATCAAGTTGCAGATTGGATCACGAACTAAGTCTCCGCGTGAACATTTACCCGCCAAAATTGACGATGACGATTCACGAGATAAACAATGCAAAATCTACCGAATGATTCGCCAAGGAAACATTCACGGAGAATCATCACAAACATGAAGAAGGCAAATCAAATGCGAGAACGATTGAAAGACGAAAAGCCAAAATCCGATCATAGAGAAGAAGAATCAATCGGGAACGGAAACAACAACCGATTCAATCACGAAAGAGCTAAATCCATAGCTCGAAATTGGGAAAGAAATCCAGATTTTCCCATACCTGAAATTCGAGTTGCTAATACCGAAGCTTGCTCCAGAAATCTCCAAAGAGAGAGAGAAGAGGGAAAAAATCTGATTCGAACGGACGAATTTGCTTAGCGCCTCAGTGTATATATACAGCTACCGGAAAAGATAACGGCGGCAACGTCCATTTGATGACCTGGTTTTGACGGAGTCTGAAACATTGACGGAGTTTCTTCTTAACCTTTCCACTAAACCGGTCAAGACTAAACCCAAAAAAAATTGATTTAACCATTCGACCCAGCAAGCTCTGGTTTTAACTTTTATACATAGCGTAAAACACTTTACTACACTGTAGCATTCCAAACAATAATCAAATAAACAAAGACTTGGGTTCGAACCATCGACTAGATGGTCAAAGTCAAGACAAAGACAAAGCAAAAACAAAGACCCATAAATATACAAAGGACCAACGAGAGAGGCAAAACAAAAAAAAAAACCCAGAAAACTATACATATTACATAAAGCTTTACACGGATTCTAGCTTTTTGGTGATGAGCTCGATAGAGAAAGCTTTCAAAATCCATCAATGGAGAGTTTGTTTCAGGCTGCCATTAAGCAGAGACATAAGCCCGCCGCCGTGAACTCTCTCCTCAGGAATCATAAAGTCAAAGATGTTCCTCCCGTTGCTGCTACTGTTGTTGTTTGTCTCGGTTTCCGGTCTCTCACTGTTTGAGAAGCTCAAGGATTTCATTGATGGAGGCACAAGAACCTGCATTGGTATCATCAGCTTCTGTCTTTTCTCAGGATGATGATGATGATGCAGCTGCGGCGGGTGGTGGTCAATGGAGTCTGTACAGTCAGAAACCGCGCTGACTCCAGATTGAGAATGATCAGTGGTCGTAGTAGTAGTCGCAGTTGTTGTGGTTTGGGAAGAAGTGGAGACAAGGCCACGGAAAAGTCCTGGTCCAATCAAACCAATCTTGCTTCCAGCTTTGTCCTGAGACATACTATTATGCGCAGCGCATAAACCGCTCTTTCCTCTAGCGAATTTCTCGCATTTCCAATCCCCTCCCCAAGAGCAACGTTTCCCTCCACCATGAGCCTTGCAGAAATCAGTGCTACCTTGCGCACTCTTCTCACACCCTAAAGACTTACACCGTTTCCCACCACCGTGCTTCACACAGCAATCAGTCCTCCCTCGAGCGCTCTTCGTGCACCCTTCCACAACACATCTCTTCCCTCCACCATGAGCTACACAGAAACTTGTCCCACCGTGCACACTCTTTGGACAAATCCCACCTCCATCAAACATACAGCGTTTTCCTCCTCCGTGCGCTTTGCACAGCGGAGTGCTACCTTCCGCTCCCTTTGTACATCCCGCAAATATGCAGCGTTTTCCTCCACCATGAGCTTTGCAGTAGTTTGTACTTCCCTGAGCACCTTTTGTACACCCTGAAGACTGACAACGCCTCCCACCACCGTGGGAAATACAAAGCCCAGCTTGTCCCTCAGCACTTCGTGTACAGCCTTCGATCCTACACCTTTTGCCACCACCGTGCTTGATGCAGAGCCCTGATTTGCCACGTGCCGCCTTGGTGCATCCCTCAGGGAACCCACACCGTCTTCCACCGCCGTGAGATATACAGAAATCCGTTTTCCCTTCAGCGCTTTTTGTACATCCCAAGTGTTGGCATCTCTTTCCTCCACCATGGGCTTTGCAGAAAGTAGTTTTGCTCTCAGCACCTTTGTTGCAGCCTGCCTTTTGACATCTCTGCCCACCTCCATGGCCAATGCAGAGCCCTGAAGCTCCTCTAGCTCCTTTCGCACATCCCATGAATTTGCACTTCTTCGGGTTGGTCGTCCTTTGCTGAGAAGATGCCGTCCTGTCAGAGAGCTCTGACTCATGGCTCAGCTGTGAAGCATCAGTTTGTCCAAAATCAGTGCTACAATCTTGCATTCTTGAAGGTTTTCTAACGTTTTCCGTCCTTGGAGCGAAAAGAAGCGACGGCATATAGCCACCTGATCGCTTCGCAGAGGTAGAACCCTCATCAACAACAGCTTGGGACACATTGGTCTCTGTATATGTCAACAATGAACAATCAAGTCCACTGAAAGTATCCATGGCCACAGCGGGAGGACCGAGCTGCAGAATTGAATTACCACCTGACGAGAGTTCTTGAACAATCCCAGAATGAACAATCCCAGAAGAAGCTGAGCCTTTGTTACTATTAACACTGACATTGTAATAATAGGAAGGTGGTGTTGGACCCAAACCGAGAACCAACCGGCAACCACCATCAGGACAGTTAGAAACATCAGAACAAAGCTTATGGTTGTGGTGAGAGCTCCCCATTAATCTCCCTGCGCTGCTTCCAAGGCATTTCAAGCTGAGAGCAGTATCACCGAAATTGTCAAGCTTTGCAATACCATTGGCACGAGACAAGTGAACGACACTCTCGTTCATATCCATGTGAAGAAGACAGAAGGATGGCAAAAGGGAAGAAACAGAACGCCCAAAACAAGAATACTTGGAACACCTTGTAAACTATAAACATAAAAGCAACTTGAGGTATAAACATCTCCCACCACTGACAAATCCCCATGTGTCTGCCCTGTCCATCTTTCAATAACGGGGAAGAGCAAGAACCTTATCTGCAGCAGTTACAAAGTCTCTGTCAGTAGAAAACTAAGAAAGAAGAACAATAAAAACTACAATGACTAATAAATCAACAAGGCATGTGAGTCAATAGTGTAATACAAATTACAGTTTATGGAGTTAAAGAGATTCAAAGTACAGACCAATAATTGGCTACAACAATGCTTGAAAAGGACCAAGTACCAACCAAAAATGACTTATGGTTTCGCAACATTTTGTGGCCTTGGGTAAAAGTGAAACGTGAGGGTACTTCTTTTCATCGCTCACATAAATTTGAAAATCAGAGATTTCCCAAAATAAGCAGAATGAAAGAAAGGATAAGATAAGATTATTTTACAAAATAGTACACAGCAAAACGCAATAATTGTTGTTACTCAAGCTACTAAAAAGGTAAAAAAAAACAAAATCTGAATTATGTGAGAGATCATTAGATTTGAAAACTTCTATCACAACCTTGAAAGTCAACCTTGTTTGATAAGTGGTAACAACAATGCCTCAGGATTTTCTATTGTAGATGAAGATCCGAACACAATAACAAGATCTAAGGAAATAATTGTCTGAAAAAGAAAACAATAAAAAACACAACATGGAACCATCAAGATTCAGAATTTAAATTTCACTATTTCTAACTCGCGAAAGAAGAACTAAATTCACAACAAAGTAAAAATTTGTGCAACAGCAAAAAAGAGTCTTAAGATAAACAATTCAAATTCTAAAAGATTTAACAGCTTAAAGGTGAAAGAACAAAAACCATTATAAAAAAAAAAATCTGAAAAGAGCATGAGACAATCTCAGAAACTAGCTGGAGAAATTCTAAAAAGGAAAAAAAAAGTTAACCTGCAAATAATTTATATGAAAAAAAAAAAACAAACAGACCATGCATTCTGATGTATCCCCATATAACTCTAATCAATCAGTGATATAAGATACAAAAATTACTAAAAGGAGAAATCAAAAACCTGATGGATCTGAGAGACAGAGTGAGAGAGAGATTTCGTAAGCAAAGAAAAATAAATTCTTGGAAACTGAGAATCTCCTCGTCTCGAAATTTAGGGAAGAAGAAGAAACAAAAGGACTGAGCACAGGTGTCGATATATTAGCGGGCTACAGAGAGAGAGATATTATTATGAGCGTGGACGCATCTCGTTTATAAACCGCGAGAGAGAGAATCCATCTGAGTTACCCAAAATGCCCTCTGTCTCCGTCGATAGTAACGGTTCTGATTGGATGAGACAGTGCTCTATTTTGGGAAATCTATTAATTTGCTTTTCGATGAAAACGACGCCGTCTTTTAGCAAAAAGTCTTATATACCCCTTGTTTTTTTTTGTTGATTCGAGTGGTAGTGATGTTGCGGCAAGTCACTTCTGATATTAGAAAGAAAAGAAAAACCGATTACCGTCCGAACCGGTCAAAACTGATTCCTTTCCAATTTTTTTATGATGTCATCGTATATTTTATGAAAACTGAAGTTTCTTTTCTTTTTACAAACTTAATGATTATGTTTTTTGTCATTTTATGTGACGATTTGTTTATAAACGAGAGAAGAGAAAAAACAATATTTTTCTCATGCCACGAGTAAAGTATAATTAAATTTAGCTGGCATCATTAAACCTAGTATTATCAAAATTTCATATAAGATTCCAGTATCCAAATGCGAAACACTTGTGGCATAGAAGCGCGTCTAAGAAATAAAAGGTTACAAGTGTACATTTAATATAGTAGAGTCGAGAAAAAAAAACACAAACACACACATTGCTAAGCCTCATTAACACACACAATGTTTTCAAGTTTTATAACGCCTATTATGTTCACGATCTTTTTAATGATGTCTGATTGAACACATCAGTATAACTTTGTTTTCTTCAAACATTATATAAAATAGAATGCGAAAATTGCGTTTGAAAAAACAGAACATCTAATTGATTAATGAGAGGAAAACGTTAGATGTGCGCTGTGAGGACAAGTATGGACAATTTTTATTTAATTTATATTTTAGTACGGACCATTTTGTTTAAATTTGATTGATTTAATTTATGTCGTGGTGTGATGAAAATTGTCGCAACGGACCACACCATATAAGAAGACTAGTTATAAAATAAATGGTGAAATGTGATTTTTATGTTGTTCCAAGAGGCAATTCCTATTACGTCAGCCAATGAGGTTCCTTGCAGAGTGGAAGAATCTATCATATTATTTTAATTATTTTGAATTATATATATACTGGTGGAAAAGTACGAAAAAAGAAATAAAATAAAAAGGAATCTTACTATTTTATTGTTTTAAGTCGACGATTCCGTCAGCTTCGGCCTCAACTCTCCACGCGAACTGCTGACGTCGACAATAGTTTATACTTTCTGGTAAAATCTTTATGTGGAACACGAAAGTCCATTTGCATTATTTTTTTTTAGCTTTTGACTTCGTGTAATAGAGAGTTTACGGAGTTCGTTCGCATGCATACAATTTTTTTTCACTTGTGAGATCACGAAGCCCCCGCATCGTAGATGGATTTTAAAACTGAACTTACTGGGAAATAAACAACACAAGTGATTTCAACATAAAACCGGCCCAAGTCCGGCCCAAGCCCTTCATTGCATGCCCTTCATTGCATGTCTTCTTCCTCTCTGTTTCTCTACTTGAAGCTGAAAAATTAGGAGGAGAACCCAAAACGTAGCTCAAGCACACCAATTTTTTCTGAAGACGTTAAAAAAAAAAAAAAAAAAATTTATCATGAAGAGACTCAAAATAGCCACCACATTGCATAGACCGTGATTCTTGAGAGTTAGATTATATATATGTATATTTCTTTAAACTCAGATTCTCAAAAGCTGTATAGTTTGTAGGATGCTAATATGAGCCAGAAGCTTCTTGGCTTAAAATAAACTTTGTTTTATATGGCTCTAATTGTAATTATATGATATGGCTTCTTGGCTTAAAATAAACTTAGAAGTGTCAATCGCATCTTTACAATTCTGACCCTTGAGACTGAAGCATCCCGTATCCTAATTAGCAACGAGACTAGGACTAGGGTGTTTTGGTATAATTTCTGAACTCTGAGTCTGACCCACGAGCATGAAGCATCCCGTATCCCGCAGCATTAGGGCGGGTGTTCGTTTACTAGATATCCCTGCGTCCGAAACAAAATGCTGAATTTATTCAGACAATTGCGAATGGCCGCAGAGATTTAGACGCGCTTGTTGTTCGTATGTCAGCCGCGCGTGTAGCCGCAGCCGCCAGCTTGAACAGGGCCCTTCTAACTATAATTGCATTTTGTAGATTGTACCTTATGTAGATTATTGCATTTTTGGCATTGCGTCCGTCATCATTGATGGTCACGTTCACAATCTCCAACAAGTTGGAGAGACCACAGTCCCTATCCCATCAGTGGTGGTGGCAACAGCAAGTTCCAAATTTAGACGAATCCAGCCATTGTCTTGCAGCTCTGATTCATTCACCTGACCAAAAGGCAAAACATATTATCCAATTGTGTGTCTGAATCTTACCAGCTAACATTTTTCAAAAGGATTCTCTGGCGGCCACTCAGCCAAGCTAAGTAACCCATACATGGGGCTCTTTTGCCATGGCTTGTTTCCCCTTATACAAATATTATTAAATCAGCAATTAAGTTGAGATGATTGATTTCCTTGTATACAAAGGAAAAATTATTGAAAAAAATATTTGACCTTGGATTCTTCCAATCTTGCACGTCAGAATAAATTTACCACCCTCTTCTTCTGATACTCTAGTCTAAAAAGTTTGAAGCGAAGAACCAGCAGCTGAATCCATTGCATCCAAAGTTATATAGTAAGAGCCAATAGGAGAGAACTATTGAGAAAATGTATATTTCTTTACGCGAATGAGTTGAAACTTTGTACCCTGAAATCAGGAAGAAAGAAATTGATTGTAGAAGCATAGTATATAGAGCATGTGGATAACAAGAGTTTTAGACCTGCAGCAAATTATAACGATGAAGGCCCATCTTAGCATACAGGAGGACTTTGCCAGGACAAGGAAACCATTTTTTACCCATTTCACGATAATTTGTGTTATTGTGTACAACAATTAAACATCCAGTACACTGATGATTGGTGTACAACAATTAAACATCAATACTACACAAACCGGTTAACCATTTACAACAATTACACATTATTATTCTACACTCCCTCATTCCACAGTTTCCTTATTTTTACACTAATCCGATTAGATAAAATACACTTAAAATTTACTATTTACCATACAATAAAATGGAGAAAAATGCTGGAAAAACAATCAAATGTCGATGTCTCAAGAACAAGGAGGTTCAATCAAAACCACGAAGGCATAAAAAGTTCATAAAAAAGCATGATTTGCTGCAAAACTAGAGCTAGTTTTTTGTTGTAAAGTTTTCACCTTTTTCTGTTATCGCAGCAGATATAAACAGAAAAAAAAGCGCGGGAAATAATTAAAAACTCAGATGCATCCAACACCGAAACAGAGTAAAAGAAACAAGAGAGAATAATAATTTATTTATCTATTAGAGAAAGGGATTCCCTTGGTGAAATCTTACGAATACCAACCCTTTAACAAGAAAGGAGAAATTTTCAAAATACAGATGAATGGAATGACAAAACAGAGTAAAAGAATTTTGATTTAAAAATCTTACATAATTCAGACGAATAGAAAACCAAAACAGAGTTTGAGAAACAAGAGAAAAATATAAGATTATGAGCACACTTAAAACAAATTCAGATGTATCGAATGACAAAACAGAGTAAGAGAATCAAGAGGGAAATATGTAGGCGTAAACAAATTGGTCCAACAAAAGATTTCATTAATTTCGAAATCTTGCAAAAATCAGATGAATAGAAAACCAAAACCAGAGTTTAGAAACAAGAGCAAAAGATGAGATTATGAGCACAACTTAAATAAACTCAGGTGAATTAAATGACAAAACAGAGTAAGAGAATCAAGAGGGAAAGATTCGATTAATTTGAAAATCTTACAAAATTCAGATGTATAGAAAACCAAAACAGATTTTAGAACTCAGAGAAAAAGCTGAGATTTATGAGCACAGATTAAACAAATTCAGATGAATCGAATGACAAAACAGAGTAAGAGAATCAAGAGGGGAAAATTCCATTAATTTCGAAATATTACAAAATTCAGATGAATAGAAAAACAAGAGAAAAATATAAGATTATGAGCATACCTTATAAAAATTCAGATGAGTAGAACACAGAGTTTGAGAAGAGGGAAGTTTTCGATTATGAGCTTAACTTGGAATTAGTTCCCCAAACTCAGAGAATTTTTTGAGAAAATGTTAGCTTATTTCTACGATGCAGAGAAATTGGGAGGACTAACCCCATTATTTATAGAATTGGTTTCGCAATCTAGCCGTTTAACTTTGAAGTAGTCCATGTTACCGTTATAAAATTTTACCGTTTGAAGTTTTCAACGGCTAGTTTCTGAATCGTCAGAGAAAAGTCGCTCACGAGTCATGACTCGAGTCTCGAGACTCGGGGTGAAGCAGAGTAGAAGAAGAAGCCACGTCATCGAGGAAAACGGTAACAATGAGATGTAGATTACTAAGTTGCCCCTTTTAACTTTGGTTCTGGCTAATAATTGAACGGCGTCGTTCAACAACTTCCCCTTCCCCTTGTTGGATAGTCCAGGCGTTAGGTTGACCCGACCCGTAAACAACAACAGGTGATGTCGAAACAAAAAGACAACAACAGGCCCAAGTCCGGCCCCAGCCTTCTACCTTCTTTTCATTCTTCCTCACTGTGTCTATTTGAAGCTGAAAAATTAATAGAAAAGAAACAAAGAGAAGAAGACTAAGGAGAGAACCCAAAACCTAGCTAAAGCAAAAAAAAAAAAAAGGAAGCACACAATTTTCTGGAAACCTAAATCATCTTTAAAAAAAAAAAAAGTCATGAGGACACTCAAAATAGACACCACATACTCGATTCTTGAGAGTTGGATGTATATTTTTCATATCTTTAATCGCAGAATCTCAAAAGTTGTATAGTTGGTAGGAGGATGCTCTAAGCCTCTAACTGTAACGAATGTTTTGGCTTGCAATAAACTTTGTTCTATATGGCTCTATTTGTAACGAATCGATGTATAGAGTAAAGCTCATCTTTACAATTACAATTCTCAATTGCTTCTGCAGCTTTTTGTTTGTCGATTTCTTTAAACTTCCTCTACTCATAAAATCTCTCTACCAAATCACCCATCAAGATCCCACAAGCCCTTTGTACCGAGCGTACGACATTATGAACACGAACAAGACTGCACAAAATGTCCCCGTCAGGATCACGACCTGCAACCCAAAAAAAAAAAAACACTTAGGTAAATCCTGAGATTTTTCATTTCTTTATCAAGCAAATCGAGATCTGGTATCATACATATTTGAACATGTATCCATGGTTATCGTTCCATGTGTATGGAATGTTCATCCCGAAAATGCCAGCAACAAGAGAGTACACTGATAAGCAAACGGTTCCAGAACTTAATACAAGCTCCAACTGCAGGATTTTGAAGATAATCAAGACGAGCAGCCCAAGACGATGATAAAAAAAAAAAAACCTCCGACTTTCAACATTCACTTACCTGAATCAGCTGATTACGATGATTGTCTAGCTGCGAAACAAAATCAATGATTATAGGTTTTAGATTCGGATATTTTGAAAATTCAGATTTCAAGAACAAATGTGAAAAAAGAAGATTAGAGGTAGAGGATTCGTTTATTGTTACCTGGATGTTAATGTAATCCTCTGTGTCATCGATATACTCACGTAGCTGCATCAAAATCAAAAAAAATGAGAGATAAAAAAGGACTGGGCCAAATAACAGGAAACAAAAGAGCAAGAATCTAACTGTTGTTAATCTGTTCAAAGTGCTGTCGATTTGCATGAAGTATGCCTGTAAAGAAATCGAAAACATCTGTTTTTAGACTTCACATGTGACTCGAAGATAGGTAGATAAGATAAGCCTTTGTGCAGTAACAACCAACCTCGAGCAACATTTCAAGTTCTTCAACATCATGTTCATCCCCACGAACTGTGGCTAGACTCGCTCTACTTGCTCTTGAAATCTTAGAACCTATTGTTGGGGAAGTAGGATACCAATTTGGTTCACCAGGACTACTAACCGGTGAAGAAGCACTAGAAAGTTTCCTTGAAAGGTAAAGATCCGCCATATCATCGTCATCATCCAGCAATTGTTCGAGCTCATCTCTTACCTGCAAAAATATTGATGGAGCTATTTAAATTCCTTCTATTACAAACTTTAAGAGACAACACTGCCTTTCTACGCAAATATTTTAAAGGAAAGATACTTGCTCACCTTTTGAACTCTAGCTGTCAACCGAGTCATGGCACTCTTCAATTTCCGAACTCTATCCAAGTTACGGCTACTAATCTACAAGATTAATGTAAACACACTGTTGGAAATTGGACCACTGGTGATGATTATACGTTGAGGTGTCTACCTTTGAGGTAAGCTCATCCAAAGCAGGATAAGCAGCTGTTTCTAATTCTGTTGTCCTTGCAGCTAAGAAGCTACAGATTGCTTCCAAAGCAACTTCCAGCGCCCTAAATTCAAATGGGGATTCTGCATTGCAACAAGCAGGCATTTCAATATACCAAAAAAAAGAAACTGATACGGATTTGAAGTGTTTTGAAAAGCTGTGGGGATAGTACCATCTTCTTCACCAGTTTCACCGTCAATTTGTGCACCTGAGCTCTCTTTTCCATCTCCTTGACCATGGTGTGCTTCGTTTCCAACAGGTAAGCGTCTTTGAAGCTCCTCGACAACGGGAATAACATTTTCATCTGATGGATCCCGAAGCAAAACCTGTAATGTAATATGTTGAGTCATTACTAGAAGAAGAGAAAAGGTTCATCATCATTGACAATCATCGAGCTAAGACATGAAAAAAACATTATTTACGGAGTGAGAAACCCTAATTCTCTAAAGAGATTGTGAATATTTGAAAACACTAGTGAAGAAGCCAAATTTTTTCAAGCTCAGTGATTGCTCAAGCTCAGTGTCAGTATTATGAGAGATTAAGTACTAGAAAGAACAAACTTTCAACATGAACCTCTGAAGATTACGAAAAAAATCGGTCTACTCCAAAAACTTCCACAAGAAATCAAAATCGAATCGGTCTACTCCAAAAACTAACCTCTTCGGAAGTGATGATCGCCTTGATATGCTGCATCAGCCCGCCACCAAAAAAAAAAGAAAAAAACTAATCACACTGAAAATCACACACACACACAAAAAGCCCAGAAACCACCAATGTCTGAAGAACAAGTTAGATGAGAATCGAACAATCCCGACCTCCAAATTGAGCACAATGGCTCTCTCTCGGCCAAGAATAGTGGATGGGTAAGATAGATTCGGGTCGAGAATCCGGAGATCTCGCGCGTGGATCTGGACACGGTGCATGATAGCATACTTGTCGACATCGAGCGTCTCACTCTGTCCGGTCGCGTCTATACGAACCCAATTCCGTGACGATTGAGGCGTCTTCTTCTTCACCGTCACAACCGCCGAAGGATCCGTCAGAACCACGTACCCGTTATTATGCGCCATGCCTTTAAAAAGTCCTCACCGTCCACTTCCACGCCGTCTGATAATTCAGCACCACCATGAAACAAAAACCTCGACAATTCTTTCTTTCACCCAGTTTTTGACAAAAAAAAAGAGAGAGAATCAGACCTTTTTGCTCAAGTGTTCATGCGAATTGGACGGTGGAAACAAAACCCTAGTGGATTCAGAAAAGCGAATTTTAGTCCTGTCTGCTCCTTTTTCATTAAAAAGATTTTTCTCAAATCTTTCTTTCGGGCTTTTTAGGTTTGATTTGTGTGTTTGCCGGAAAAGTGTTACAGTTTCAGAAAAATAAGGAAACGTGACTATATTCTGTTCAGAGATTAAACGATTTTCAAATCAACCGGGGATAACCGAAATAAACCGGTAAGTTATTCGTTGATTCCCGGTACTTACCCGACTATACGCCGTACCCAACCCAAGTATCCGGTTCTCTTGGGTTAAGAATCTTATGTTCAGATAATAATCCGGGAGTAACTGAAAAATTTAAAAATTATCTAAATTATACAAACATACCTACACAAATATATTCAAAGTCAAGATTACTTGCAATTAACAGAATGTCCAAAGTACCTAAAATCCAAATCTGATTGAATATAAATACATGATATGGTCGCTTAAAAAAAGCAAGATAATTCCGATGGTAATTTTAACTCGAACTATCCATATATAACATGTAACCGATATTACCCGAAATGGGACACATTATTAACAAAAGAAACTGAAAAATAAGAGATTCACAATTTCCTTTTTATTCCTTTTTCTACCCAACTTGCATAAGCTTAAGCAATAAGCATATTTATAATTTTTCTTTCAAATTGCAAAAAGAATAACAATCCATTATTGGAATCAGATCCTAATGCTCAAGGAATGTTTCAAATCGCCCACATGGAGAAGATGCTGACCCAAAGCAATTTTCCTCTTCCCGATTTCATCAACAACACTCAGATCTTTACAGATCTCAACCTTAAACTTAACCACCGCTTCTTCCATCTTCCCTAATCGAATCTTCTCGAATCCTAAAAGATGCTTCCTCGGCGATCCGTGAACCGCCGGTGGCGTCGTGAATAGAAACACCGTGTGAATTCCTTCTCTATCTCCGCCGTTCCGTACCTTAATATGAACCTCAAACGCCGATCCGCCGGAGACAGCGTTCTCGCAGTGCGGTCCGATCGCGTCGAGCGATTGACATTCCGAAGATCGGCAAACGTGATTCTCTTCTAGACGGAGAGAAACGAGCCGTGGTGCTTTCACTAAGCTGTGGCTAAATTTGGTGTAGCTGAGGCCATCTCCGAAGGCGTAAACTGTTTCTCCGGTGTAGAATCGGTAAGTCCGACCCGGATACCCGTTTGATTTATCCGGTCTCATGTTCATATTCGTCATCGGAACTTTCTCTACATACGATTGTGGATACCAAGTCATCGGCAATCTTCCACCTTCAAAACATAATTTATCCGGTTATCTCTGGTTTAAGCTAATCGAACTTTGCATTGCAATTACACAAAGATAGAGAGAGTCTTACTTGGATTACAACGGCCAAAGATGACGTCAGCGATGGCGATGCCGCCGGCTTCTCCGGGGTAACCCACCCACAAGATTCCGGCGATCTTCTCATCGTTTTTAGCGAAGGTAATGTCGAAACCTCCTCCGGACATAATAACGAGCAAGACCGGTCCTTTTGCTGCTTTAGCCACTTGGGTCACAAGGTCTTGTTGTTTTCCGGGAAGATTCAGATCGACACGGTCGCGGCTCTCCGCCTCGATCGATTGATCTGCACCCACCACGAGCACAGTCGCATCTGCAGCCGCCGCTAGGTTCGTGGCGGCAGCTACATCCGCCACCGCGCAGGCTACATTGGAACAGCCTGGTAGATATGTTGTTGATACAGTCCCGGCTAATCCTTGAAGCGGTGTTGTGTATTTGCACGGCGTGCCTTCGTAGTTTCCGATCATCGTTTTGGTGACATTCGCGTTTGGTCCAATCACGGCTAGCGTTTTGATCGCTGTAGGAGAAAGCGGTAAGCATCCTCCAGTGTTTTTTAGCAGGACAATGCCTTGTCTCGCTGCATCTGCGGCTAGCTCTTGATTCGCAGGCGTGCAAACGTCTTTAGGACCCAATCCGCCATAGATCTGCGTCTTGGGATCTCCATCGAAGAATCCCAAACGCATAAGTGTCAAAAAGTTGTTCGAAATGGCTTTGTCGATAGCTGCCTCGTTAACCAGACCGGCCGTAACCGCGTCCTGTGTATGCTGACCCAAGAACGAACCACAGTTCAAGTCCAAACCTGCATTGATAGATATAGCTGCAGCTTCCGCTGGTGTCTTGGTATAGTGTTGGTTCTTATACAACACATCTACCGAATCACAATCCGAAACAATGTACCTACAAAAATTAGAAAAACCGGACAAAAACTCAAAATCAGAACCTGAAACCATTTCAAATTCGACACTATGATGATGGGATCAGATGTTTTACCCGTTTAACTTCCATTCGCCGCGGATAACACCAGAGAGCAGATCAGGATCAGCGCATGTCGGTTTACCGTTAACTTGATTGTAAGAACACATAACACTCGCCACATTCCCATCAACCACACAACTCTTGAACGGTGGTTGATACGTATCATCCATATCCTGCTGATTCACCTACTCCAACAAACACACAAAAACAGTTAGTACAAACACTAAGAATGTCTTTGGTCCAACCAATATTATGAAATCCGTGGCTGTGCATTCTGATGATTAAACAGAACCTGAAGCAAAATAACCGACTCAAAATCCCACCTAAATCTAGTACTAAACCGGTCACAACGAGCAAATTGAGCAACCACACCGAAAACCAAACTGCAATCAATTTGGCTATACTTAAGTGAGAAAACTTCATAGCAAATTGTCCTAATACCAAAATAACTAGAAATGATCCGAATTCCCAACCTAATCAAACACACACTCTAAATCTGACAAAACAGCTAGTATTCAACACTCAAAATGTTTCTTTTTTTTTCCATAATAGATTTAAAAGGTTTTGAGTGAATACCACGGCGTTGAAACTGTAACGGTCTACGCCTTTCCAATTATCGACGTCGTAAGCGGTGTAGTGTTTGCAGCAGGCGGCGACTTTGAGGCGGTTAGCATCGCCGGTGTCAGTCTCTTGAAGACCCTTAACGTAGCCAGAAGCATACTTGCTAGAAAGCAATGGATCTTCTCCGGGAGTCTCTTGTCCTCTTCCCCATCTCGGGTCTCGGAATATGTTCACATTCGGTGACCAATACGTTAATCCGGCTAATCCCACGTTGTACATAGCCCTCGCTTCCGTCGACACAACCTTCATTAACCAAACCAACAATTGTATTGTCTTGTCATCCCAAAAAAAAAATCATTCTGCGTACCAAATCTGGTGTAACCGAGCCAATTTGAAATTTTACTGAGAAAACCAGTTTTAATTCGTAATAAAAAAAAAAACACGTAAATCGATTTAGGTTTGTTTTTCTTCATATCCGAACAAACCTAAACCGAAACCGAATAATTATGTTTTAAAAAAATCAAAGTCACTTGAGTTAAGGAAAGAACCGAAGCCGCATCAAAACTAACCGAGTGGTATTACCGAAACTGAACCAGGAATTATAAATCAAGGACACGGAAAACAATAAAAATGTGGGAAATTTCAGTGTTGGTAAGAAAGTACAAAGACGACGTCGTATAGCGTGTTGAAAAGTGTTTACTTGTACTAAACGAAAGAGAGAAAAAGAGAGGCCCAGTTGCGTAATAACTGAGATATTTACATTATCCAAAAACAAAAAGAAAAGCAAAGGACGAAAAATAAAATATAAAGTCGAAAATGGATCAAATTTGTTTACCTTGCCAATGGCTTGAAACAGAGACACGTTGAAAGAAGCGGCCGTGAGTATGACCTGAGGAAAGCTCGTGGCGCCGGGAACTTGGCCGGAAAAATGTGTGCCGGGTCCGACGTAAGAAACGCCGTGAAGTGCTTCCGACCACCATTCATACGTCGGAATCCCAAGCCGACTTACGCCGTTAGCTTTACTCACTAAAAACCCGATCTTTTCCTGCAACGTAAGTCTCGCGACCAGATCAGCGACTCGGTATTCGCTCTTCAAAGCGGTATTGCAGAATCCATAAGCGGCGAGAGATGGGTTTCCGGCGACGTCGCAGGCGAAAACCGGCGAGGATTGAGCATTTGATGAATCTGAGTAACAAATGAAGAAACAGAGAAAGATAAGAAAAACAGAGGACGCTGCTCTGTTTCGTCTTGTTAGTGGAGAAGAAGACCCCATTATGTTGTGTTTCGATTCTTGGGATGTTTTTTCTTTGCTTTAGTGATACTACTTATATAGTAATGAGCTACTACGCTCGCTGAAGATTCCGTGGTTTGTATAAATAATCTAGGATTGTATTATTACCTTATAATAATTGAAAAAATTTCCACCTATGAATATTGAGATTATGTAAAGAGATGATACGGTCTTCGAGGGAATAAATAAGGATACGGACCATACGGTCGATAATGTAGATAGTGTTTGGATTTATGACCTCTGTTCTTTACTTCTTTTATATTTCTTAAATCTATTTTACTTAAAAGTAGTTCTTAAAAATAACGAACCTTGCATCATCTTTAACAAAATATGAACCTTGCATCATCTTTAACAAAATATGAACCTTGCATCATGCGAGTGGGTTTTAACTTTTAGCTTTATACAAAAGTGCACATCGAATATTCAACGTATATAAATTTGCTTTTTCTTCATCTATTTTGCCTCAGCGTATAAATTTACTTTTTTGGGTATAAAACTAGTTGTAAGTATATATATTCTTTTGAGTACACAATGTTTCAGGCAGGCGACCCCATATCCAAATTTGATTTATGCTTTTTCAATACTACGAAATATTTGATTTATGGTATGTGTATTATCCACGTCCAACACCGTAATGTATTTTTTCCTTTTTTAAAATCAAAAAGTGGACAATATTTTGTTTTGAACTGGTGAATTAACAGTGTTTTATTAATATGTATATGTGATTTCGAAATATTTATATTACTTTCTAGCTCAAATAAGATTTTCTGTCATTTGTAAACTAACTCATTGTTCTTATTCTTTGCATGTTGTAATAATTTTAATGTTTACTAACTAAGAGTAAGAGGCATGTGATATATTCACTTTGATTAAAAATGAGCTGAAGTTATTGATAATCAATTCGGATGCAGTTAATTTTTCGGGGACGAAATTAATGGTACTTAAGGTGACAAAAATTATATTTTTCTTAAGGGGAGAAAAAGAAAAACAAGGAATCATAGATCCCAATAAGCGCGAGTGTTTGGTAGTGACCCGTGACGGTGTCGTATTATTTATCAAATGGTAAATCTTGTCGAGCTTCAAAGTGCAAGTTGCCTTCTTTGTTTCGAGTCCGTGAATCTTAATGGTTTCCACTCTCCACAGTTGTTTTTATTTGCGTGACAGTCTGTCACTTTAAGGTTTTTCCATGCGCGTGACTCACTCACATTATACTCAAAACTTCATACAAATAAAACCGTTTAGAAAAAATTGATGTTTGAACCCAAAAAAAAGGTTGATGATAAAGAATTATTTAATTAAGGAACTTGATAGTAGTAGAGTAGTGATTCAATATTTCTTAAATATAAACGACTGTATAAAATTCTACAATATAGTTGATGGATATGAGGATATCTTGTAATAGAAGAATCTTAAATCCTAAAACCTATTGTTACTTCGTAGTGTAATAGAATAATCTTTTTAGTTTCTTGTACCCAACGACAAAAAATTATACTAAGGCAAAATTCAATGGATATTTATCAACTAAGCCATCGAATTCCACATCAAGGTCCAATGCATGTGTCTGGACCATCTATCAGCCAAAATGAAAAAATAAAAAAACTTCTTCAAATATTGCTCATTTCATTGATTGAGGAAAAAACAAAACTTATGGAGCAAGGTCAAATCTTTGCATTTTCCGCTAATTTCACCGATAGATAATGATGCCAATGGGTTATATCTGTAAGAAAAAAAAGGGTTATATGTCGTCAAAACATTTTCAGAAACTGATTCAAACAACAAATAAAATAATTCGCTTTTCGTATTGCAATTCATGATATCGTCCCAAGAAAAAATATGACATAAAAGTTCACCTATGTCACGCTGAATTTTTAAGAAGATTGAATACACAATCCGTTAGAAACTTTTTTTCCAGAAAATTGAATCCGATATCTAACGTACAATTGTTATTTTTTGGTTCAGCACTGGATAAAGACATCTTTACGATGATTATTATTATTATTGTTTAAAAATAAAGTGTGACCACAAAAATGTAGCTAGCTTTAAAACATTGTTGCAACTTGCAGATTTATACTGTCACATGTAAGCATAAATTAATTTAATGATTTGAATTAGTGATTTACATAAATATATGTACAAATTCACCGGTACCTACATACATAACAAGTGATGTTATATTGAAATAGAAAGTAAAGACGAAGAATATATAATTAGATTAATTTGTTCACTTTGCATAGGACACATACTTCACTCACAAGTAACAAAGGGATCTACACTTTATTCGTTAAATTAATTGAAGTAGCAAATATAATGATTGCTTATTGCCTGCAGCTATAACTTATTGTTATACAGTAAAACATGCGGTATAAGCTCTAAAATTACTAGCATACTTCTCCTTTTCGATGAAACTTTATGTTGACAAAAAAAAGATGAAACTTTATGTTAATAGATTAATTAGCATACATTAACTACTGATATTTTGTTAACTTTATACTACTTTAATGCTAGTTGCTGATTTGCTACAATAAAGTCTGGTCTAATTGTGGAATTCCAATCACCGCAATGATCAAAATCAATATCAATTTGGCTTTATTTAATACTGAGTAGTTAGGTTTGCGCCATCTGGAGACATTACATATACACATATTGGCTGAATTAAAAACAAATTAAAGCTGCATTGCTACGTGTAATAAATTGTGGGAAACATATAAAATAAATCGAATTAGGTTATTTACGTCTCAACTACGTTACGACAATGTCCCGATCATATAATCCAAATGTTTTTGATTTCTTTTTCATATAATGTTTTTTAAAATACATAATTTTATTTCACAACTTTGATATGATGTATAATTGTATTTATATATTAGAAATTAAAGACAGGATATAACTATACTTAGAACATGCATAGTTTACAAAAACTATTCTTAGAACACACATATATATACGTACTGTTTTTTTTAAGAACAGAACACATATACTTGACAATGCAATTCTGCAACTATCTAACCTTCCATTTTCATTTTATTTTGTTGTTCCACACTGTTTCTATATATGACGTATCAGTCATCATATGATCGTCGTTTTTTATTTATCATTTCACCATTGTATTGTGAATAATTTTACTTTTTTCATGATTCCACCTATATATGCTAGCCACTAGAATCTTAACTTGTCGGCAATTTCTTTCGTTTCTGTATTTATACTCTTCATCAAGAATAAATTGGATATAATTTCTTCACAGTACATCATTTACTATTAATTACATTACCTTTTTGACCTACTCTTTGAATAAGATACCTTTATGTATATTATTCAAAGGCACATAAGGTAGATGATGTTTTGTTGTACACGGCATGTGACTTTTTAGACATCATTAGTTATAGTTAGAGCAGGTGAGGTGAGGATCGATGAAGACATAACTACGGTCAATTATTATAACTGGTCACATTTCAAAAGCCAAAAAAATCTCCTAATATATAAAATATGCAGTATGGAGAGTACTTGTTCACAATTATAACTGGATAATCTTAACTTGATTTATAGATAGTAACACTAACTCACTAATCATTAAACATTACATTACATGTATACCATATTGCAATCACGATGAAGATATTATTTCTCCGTATCATCCAAAGACTTCATTATGGCCGAGGAGATTGAGTACTAGCTTATGAATTTCAATATCCGCTTGGAAAAATGGTTTACGTCTTAATATGTATTAATATAAATGGCTGTTCAAGGTAAACAGTGTTAGTTAGCAAAATCTCAAACTATCTCATATACCAAAATAAAATAAAATCTAAAGCTATCATGTTAATTTATTATCATATATATATACAAACCTGCAACGAATCAAAAAGAATCATATCCACTCAATATATTCATATGTTAGTTTCAAATAATGCAATAATGATAATAATAATTATAGCTATGACATATAATGAATGATACTAAGTACTAACAACTTCAATAACACTAGAAGTGGTGTCACTAGATGACCATGTTCTTCCATCGGTGGTTGCTCATTCGATGTATAAAGTTGCTCCAGGCATTTTTTTTTTTTTTACGACAACTCCAGGCTTTTTTTCTTAATTAGTGTATATTAATATGTTAAAAAAAGTAGATTTCTTACTTTGGCCCAAAAAAGAAAATTTCTTACTAATATCTTTTTTTTTATTAATTAAACATTTTGTTCTTAAAATCGATTTCTTTTCTTATAATACGCCACGTCCAATATACAGTACTAAACATTATCTAGTTAGATGATGAAATATTGAAATCATTAAGGCCTGATTAAGATGTTCATTTGTTTGGATTTTTGTTGATTATAATCATCGATAACGATGGACCGTCTGGTAAACATCAATGCGAACAAATGAACAAAAATATCTGATCTTACACGTTTCCTCTTATCTCCATGCTGTGAATCTCAAATTAATTTATTATACAAATGTGTAGTAACAAAATATTATTTCCCGTTTGAGTGAGGAAGAATATAGCTTAAAAGTTAGGAGCCCCAAATATGGAATGGACCCCGTTCGTACCAAAATATGAGATACAGAAGTAAAATTTAGAAAACGAAGAACATATGTACATATATATATATATATATATATGTATTTTTAAATTTATTTTTTCATATAGTGAGAGTGAGTTATACCTTTCATTATGGATCACTTGGAATCAAAGCAACTTGTTCATTCATTGGTCCAACTTTAATCAAGTAACAAACAAAAAACTTCTACCTTTAAAAAGTTGTAAAATCGTACAAAAATTAATGTTTTTTTTGTTGAATTTAGGAAAATGATATATTCGTATCCAGCAGTAGATCAAAGAGAAACCATAATAACATCGAACAACGATACAGTCTAATTTTTGCACCATTTGTAATTTTGTAAAAGCCTCGATCCGAAAAAAACGCGAAAATGATTTTGTTTTATTTATTGAACCTTACGAAAATGAATTCTGCAGAGACAAAAGATTGAATCGTCAAACTTAATAATGTAGAACTGAAAAAAAAAAAAAAAAAATATCACGTTTTACGTGCTACTTAGGAAGAAGATTATGGTTTTGATATCGACCTGCGACTCTATTGTCGCCAGTGGTTAGGAGTTCTCAATTTGCCAATGTCTTTCAACATTAATATGATTGTTAATGTAGACAATGAAATCCACATTGGCCTTGAAAAAAAAAATCACAATATTTGACAAGAGAAAAGCATTCTGAGGTTTTTTTTTTTGTTTAAAAGTGGGATGAGATTGCATCAACTTTTAGTTTGTCCATGCCCTACAGCAAGGCAAGAATGCATCAATTAAATAATAAATAAATACAAAATAATATTCAATTTTATAGAAAAAGTATCACATATAATTAGATTGGAGCGACCATAACTTTTAAGCTAGTGGTTTCCACTAACATTTTTCAAGAAATTTATTTGTCTTATAGAATACATTTTAAGATAAGAAGAAGCCACCAATCCTGAATGTGTAATTGTGTACATACGATGTTTTGTGAAACTGAAACTATGAGAAGACTTAACAAATGATTTACTTTTAAAAGAAATGCGTTGCCATCAAAATTTGAGGTTTCTTCTTTTCTTCTTCAACTTGAATTACAGCTTCTTTTTTAATCTCTTTAACCTTTTTATCCCAAATCTCATCCACTAGTTTCCATGTGTCGTCGCTGATGATCTGCGTCTGCATAAAACAAAACACAAGAGGAAATATAAGAGAAAGAAAAATAGTAAAATTGTTAATGACAATTTTGATCTATACAATGAGTTGTTTTGTTTACTGTACATACCTCCATGGGACGAGGAGCGCCAAATGTTGCAAAACCAACGTTTCCTGGAGAAAATGTTACTCTCCCTGGAAGCGATACACCGTGAATTCCCCATCTTCCCGCGTAGATCAAAGCTCCATGTTCATCGATAGGTCTCACGGGTTTCTGTTTTCAGAAAAAAAAGGATATATTGAAAACTCGAAATAACTGAAACAAAGAGAGAAGAGAGGGAGAGAGAGAGATAACTAACTTGAGAAATCCTTGGAGCTGTATTGTAAATATTCCATATTTCATCGGCTTTGATCTCGCCCTTCTCAAGCAGCACATCTGAAAATAGTATGAAACTCTTTTAAAAGATTGTTAAGAGTGTATGATCTGTAATGAAGTAAAACAGAGTATTTGATATTCTAAACCTGTGATTTCTTCAAGAGCTGACTGATATTCTCGCAAGACTGATGAGCATTTCTCAACAGCAAACCTCATATATTCATCGCGTAATGCCTCAAGTTTCGGAATAAGCTACAGCGCAGGAGAATCGAATTGGTTGGTGTTTTCTGAGATTCTCAAGAGCTTAATAAAAGAAAGAAGCAAGGAGTAAAAAAGAAAAAAAACTTACGTTTGGAACGAGGTCTCTTTGGTTTCGGTAATAAGCTTTTCCAAAAGCAGTCATTCCCGTTTGAAGAATCAGAAACTCTGCACGCTGAGAAGCTTCTAAAGTAGACTTAGCAGAGATCCAACACAAGTTTTCAATCCCAAACATCTCCTCTTCAACTACCCTGGCTATAAAACAGCGACAAAGTCATCAGCAAAAGAGATTTTTTTTTGTGTGAAAATATTGTAGTAAAACGTCTGACTTTTCTATATTTTAACTTACGAGCACATGCACGGATTATTGAGTTCACATAATCTGTCTTTCTTGCAAAAACTCTCCCTGAAGTTTCTGTGTAGCGCATATTTGGTTGGCTTTTGATCGAATTTATGTCAGTCTGCACAGAGAAGCACATTGAGCAATGGTCTAAGCCAAATTATGATCGAATAGAGCACATGAAGGATCTAATTTCTCAACCACCTCACTGATTGGACGGTACTGATCTGGAAGATAACAAGCAAGAACAGCAACCGATGCTTCTCGGTAAGCCAATCTCAACTTCAATTCCTCCGGAACTTCAGTACTATCTTCTTGCCCCGTCTCAAATGTCCCTTTTTGCTGTAATGAGTGGAATCAGATTTTGCTAAATCAGCATCTTAAGTGTGAATAGACTGTAAACTAAGCACTAAGTTACCCTCTTAAGCGCCTCTAAGAGTTCTTCTCTTCCAATGTAGTCTAAGTCTTTTCTTGCAGTCAAGATTCCAGCTTCATTTCTGTAAGCAATTAAGCAAACATCAGTCTTTTCCGATTCTGTGCAATTCTCAAAACACGTAGTTGAAGCAGTGGCATTATTTCTTACAGAACATTTTGCAGTTCTGCTCCAGTAAAATCTTCTGTGTTCTCAGCTACTTCTTGCAGCAACTCCTCCTTCTCATCTTCGGATCGGAAAAATTTATTTCTAGCATGAACCTTTCATAAAAAGAGAATCTTTAGCTAAAAAGCACAAAGCAGACCAAAAATCTTTGATTCCATAAGATAAATTAAGTACCTTTAATATCGCCAATCTACCGTCTTTTGAAGGTAAACCAACTCTTATAATTTTGTCGAAACGCCCTTTTCTCAGAAGTGCAGGATCAAGGATATCTAACCTATTTGTTGCACCTATGACTAATACCTGACGAAACCGAGGATTAATAGCATGAAATGTATTACCGAAAAGAAACTTATAGCAAATAGAAGCATTACTTGTGATGTAGTAACTTTAAATCCATCCATCTCAGTCAATATCTGAAGCAAACCTTGTTCTCTCTCTGCTCCTCCCTGTTCAATTAGGAACACATTAAAAAGAAATTAATCTTTCAAACTAATATCTAAAGAACCGAATGCTTACCCCGCCAATATCTGGTCCACCTCGCTTACTTCCAATTGCATCAATCTCATCTATGAAGATTATAGATGGGGCAAATGATCTAGAGCTAGCAAAAAGATCTTTTACACGAGAAGCAGCCACTCCTACAAACATCTACAGATTTAAACAAAAAAGCAGGAAACTCCATTAACTCAAGACCTAAATAAACAAGATATTTAGGAATGTTTCTTTATGTCGACACAGTCAGTTCCTCACCTCAACAAAATCGGTTCCATTTGCCGCAAAAAAAGGTAAACCAGCTTCTCCAGCAATAGCTTTAGCCAGCAGAGTTTTCCCTGTCCCGGGAGGTCCATGAAGAAGAACACCTTTTGGACAATAAATGCCTTTATTCTGAAACTCCTCATCATTCTTTAAAATCCGCACAATCTCTTGTAACTCCCTCTTTATATACTCCTGACCAGCAAAATCATCAAAAGTTACACCAGTTTTCTCCTCTGCTGATATAAATTTTGCCCTGAGAGAGAAAAATTACAAAAAAAACAAATACAATCTTAGAAAAGGATATACTTTCTGCCACTTCAGTTAAAATCAAATATCTGGTGTTGGTTTGACATACCGACTCTTGCCTAGGGATCCAAGTGCTTCGCGCTTGAGGGGTGTTCTAATCTTTTTGGTAGGGGTTCCGAGATCACAAGGGATTAACTTGGCATAGATTGGCCTCATAATGCTGTCGATCCAAACATACAGCGAGACAAATAGAGCAAGTCTCATAGACCAAATCACAAAAGTGGCAACTGTAGTGTAGACCTCAGCTGGAACCACATCTACATTAAAAACTTCTACGTTGACAATTTGCTGATGCAACTTCTTCCAAACATCATTCCAACCATCAATTGGCATTCGGTCCACAATGTGCCGACGGAAAATTATCTCCTTTTTTGAGTTTTCATCTTCTTCTCCTTGGGGCTCCCCATCTTTATAATAAGGCAAAATCACTGCAACAACAACAACAACAAAACTTAAGCAAAAAATTCAAGAAATTTTGACACCATATATCATTGGCATGCGTAACAAATAGAAAAGCACTGAAATAATGAAACTTTGTGGGACTTTGAACCTGAAATCGTCTGTCCGTAGTTTGAATACTCCATGTATTGAACACTGTTGGAATCTAACAGTTTCATAAAATCGCTAAAATTGATCCGGTGAGAGTTTTCAGGATCCCATTCTGTTCCCTTTAGCTTCCCACGCATCGTTAACAATGTTCTACTCCAGTCTGAAGCCATCACAAGCTGCCTTTCTAATTGTACATTAGCCTTTCTCTCTAGCTCTTCCATGTTGCTAATTCGTTCTCTTTCAGCTTCCCTTAATCTCTGGAAAATCCAACAGACGAATCAGAGCTTCGAAAACTCCATTAAAGTCAAAAAGGAATTAGCTTTCAAGTCCTTCATAAGAATTTGACAGGGTCTGTCTTAAACGCAAGCTTGGATTCCTCGAACCCAACAATTAGTTATTCCTGTCTATACAGTATACTTGTCGCTACTATTTTGAGATTGAAAATGAAGAGAGGGATAAACCTCAAATAGACGGTTCGACTCAGCATCATCTTCCTGTGGAGCGGAAGACTCAGTGGACTCAAAGCTCGATGATGTACTGCAAGTAAACAAACCATTCCGTCGTGAAGGGAAGAGATTGAATTTGGAAGTTAATTTAGCTTCCACTGGTTTTCTCCGACGGACGAGACTGGACAGAGTACCAGGAAATTGAACGGGGAGGAGGGTATTACAAGGGTTTAAGGGTTTCGGAAAATGGGTTGGAGTTAACGAACTCGAGAAATAGAACGCCATTGTTCAATCATTAGAGTAGGAAAATTTTTGCCCTCGATTTCTGGGTGCAGGAAAACGATAGCAGCAAAATTTGTAAAGGTGAAAGTTTGAACCCTGTGTTTTGGGTTCTTCACGGAGATAGATTTGGGAGAGACGGACAGAAAACGATGAAACGCTCCGTTTTACAGGATTTGATTTACTGGTGCTCTGCTCCCTAAACCGGACATCACCGGTACACTATCAATATTCGAATTCTGAAAATACAGTGATTTTAAATCCGAACTGGTGCGCTAGAAATGCGGTGCATTTGAAATTAGTAAGTTGGAAAAAGGCGTTTTAATCGGTGTGTTTATAAGTCTGAGAATTGCACTGTTTTTAAAAAATATTACCGGTAACCGGACATTATCATATTCGAATTTCCGGTCATATTGAAATTTTGATACCAAACCGATTTTGAGCGAGCAAAAATGACCCTTGATGTTCGGAGGAAAAGACCGTTGTAGATCTGTGTTGATGATTCCTTCTTCTTCTTCTTCTTCTTCGGAGAAATGGTGAAACAAAGAAACTTATCTCGCTCGATAATCTCATCTTCTTCTTCAGCTAGATTTTTCTCCATAAAAGCTATATCTCTCTATTTGATCTTCGTATTTGCTTTTACCATCTGGGTTCTCGTCTTCAGCTCTAGAAACATACAAACCGATGACCAAACCCATCGTCAGCATCAACACCGCGATCTCATCGATTCAGAAAAATTTCGGCCACCATCTTCGCCTCCGAAGAAGGTATGATTCTTATTTTAGTGGGTTTTTGATTCAAATGAAGAGACTTGATTTGGTTCTTGGTTAAAATTTTGATCGTGACGATTGATAAAGAAAGACTCTTATTTGAGCTTCAGAAAATGAGGGAATCGAATGGAGATGCTCAACTTTGGACTCCTCCTTTCAGCTTTGGTTTGCATCCATGTGTCAAACCTACTCCTAAATATAAAGGTAGAAGGTGCTAAATTTCAGATTCTGCTGGATCTATGAATTGGGAACTATGCTTTAAATTTGATTTCAAGTTCCTTTCTTTATTTTGTGTTCTTAAAACAGAAAATTGCTTAGCTTTTGCAGAATTTTCAGAATCAGATCGTTATATAACAGTGAGAAGTAATGGTGGCCTAAATCAAATGCGCACTGGTGTAAGTAAAACTAAACCATAAACTATTTTAAGCTCAGGTTTACTTTTTTTTTTCTTGATTAGTAGAAATGTTTCTCCTAAATTCGAGCTATAAGTCAATAAGCATGTTTCTTTATCTCACAGATAGCAGATATAGTGGCTGTTGCGCACATCATGAATGCAACTTTAGTCATTCCTGAGCTCGACAAGCGGTCGTTTTGGCAAGATTCAAGGTATTTGACACTTCAAACAAACAAAAATATACAGTCTTTTCGTGGCTCTTAGTTTACTGGTTGTGAGGTTTGTTCTTTAACTATTGCTAACTTCCACTTCACTACGCCTCAGTGTTTTTTCAGATATTTTTGACGAGGAACATTTCATCAAATCCCTGCGAGGAGATGTGAAGATTATTAAGAAGCTCCCAAAGGAAGTGGAATCTCTACCTAGAGCAAGGAAGCATTTCACTTCTTGGTCTGGTGTAGGATATTATGAAGAAATGACACACTTGTGGAAGGAGTACAAGGTCTTTACTTTGAAATGTCATGTGCTCTGTTACTCACGGTGTAGCACTAAACTTGTAGATAATTAGCGATGTTGTTAACCTCTGAGAGAATGACAACGATGCAGGTCATCCATGTCGCGAAATCAGATTCTCGCCTAGCAAATAATGACCTGCCTGTCGACATTCAGAGATTGAGATGCCGTGTATTGTATCTTGGTCTTCGCTTCTCTCCTGCAATCGAAAGCCTTGGACAGGTTTGGACCCTTTCCCTGTTTTTGCTAACTTCTTTCTGCTCTTTTGTGTAGTCTCACACACACACACACACGACATAGACAGAGTGTAGTAAAATATGATTCATTTGCATACACAGAAGATATCAAGATTATGTTCTCTTTGGGATACCAAATAGCAATATAGAAGTCCTGAATCCATAGTTTGGGTCGGTGAGTCTTCATCATCAAATGATCGAACTATCAATAACTTATGTCATGATGTGCCTGTTGGGTTATTAAGAGGAGTCTGATAGAAGAATGAACACATTTTTTTTTTTTTTTTGTATCATACATAAGTCTCAGTAGTTTATGCATTTAAGAGGTGTCCTATGGGGCTTCCCTGTAGACTTTGGGTTCTGAGCAATCATGACGGTGACACCACAGAAGCTGGTTGAGCGACTCAAATCACGCGTTGGGAGATATATTGCATTGCATCTGAGATATGAGAAAGACATGTTGGCTTTTACTGGTTGTACCTATGGCCTTACTGATGCTGAATCCGAAGAACTGAGAGTAATGCGGTAATCAACTACTCTGTGCATCTACACTTAACAAAGCAAACATGAAAAAACGTCTTCTCAGGATAAAGTTAGGGTTTTTTAGCTAAATATATTATCGGTTGATCACAGGGAAAGTACAAGCCACTGGAAGATCAAAAGTATAAATTCAACAGAGCAGAGAGTGGAAGGACTATGTCCATTGACTCCGAAAGAAGTGGGGATATTTCTGAAAGGCCTTGGATATCCTCAATCAACAGTCATATATATTGCGGCAGGGGAAATCTATGGGGGTGATGAGAGACTCTCGGAGCTTAAATCACGCTTCCCGAATCTAGTCTTTAAGGTTTGATTATAAACCACCTCGTCAATCTTCCATGTCACTGGCAATCTAAAATTTGTTTCATGTACTGTAGGAAAAGCTTGCCACAGAAGATGAGTTGAGAGGTTTCACAGGCCATGCGACCAAAACGGCTGCTCTTGATTGTATAATTTCAGTTGAGAGTGATGTGTTTGTTCCTTCACATTCTGGAAACATGGCAAGAGCTGTTGAAGGCCACCGCAGATTTCTAGGGCATCGCAGGACAATCACTCCAGACAGGTTCTGGCTTCTTCAAGAAGCTTTTGTCTTTTACTCATTTTGTTGTCGGATAATTGACGATGAGTTCATGACTGACCAGTGTTGTCTTGTATGCAGGAAAGGACTAGTGAAACTCTTCAATAAGGTGGAGAGAGGACAGATAAAAGAAGGAGCAAAGTTTTCGAATCTTGTGCAGCAAATGCATCAAGCCAGGTAACGAAAGAATCATATATATATATATATATATGCTTCTTATACAAGTCATAAAATGCAATTAACCTTTCTTTTTGTATATACAAGAAACAAAAAAATGAAAACATCTTTGATGCGAAAAGAGATTCTTTGGATTGGTTTTGCAGGCAAGGTGCACCGAGGAGAAGGAAGGGACCAACACAGGGGATCAAAGGGCGTGCTCGGTTTAGAACCGAAGAAGCCTTTTATGAGAATCCATACCCAGAGTGTATTTGCAGTTCGAAGAACCCTACTTAAAATTTTCCAACTTTTTTTTGTTTGTTTGCTTTTGAGTCGAGCGTCTCTGAACAGTCTTTGTAAGTCAGCCTAATTATAATCCTCATCTATTTATTTGTTGAGATTATCAAATCTGAAGCATTTGGTTTGTGGCTTTGCTCGGATATCAAAACGTTATGCTGTATATATAATATAATGTAATAATCTATTTCTCTTCTTCGACGACTCCGATTTCGTACGATCAAGTATCACAGCATGGGTATAATTCGGAACCGCATCTCCGCCGTTGGTTGACGGATGCTTGTGGGTCGACGTCGGAGAGGCGGTGGTATTCGTCGTCTCTGTATTCGCAGACGATCCCATTTTCCAATCGGGTCAGATATTCCCGGGTGGATTTTTTTCTCATCCGGGTAAACAATACACAATTGTTAAAAGAGTGGGGTCCATTACTCGCGTAAGAGTGAATTTGGCCCTGATCTTTTATGTTCGGCTTCCGGAAAATATGTGACGTTACAATTAATCGGAGATTATTGATTAAACCGGAGTATTTTTTCCTGTAATATAACAACCTTTTTTTTATATTGTTCATACAACAACAGCTGTTTTTTTGTCGTGACTCATACAATAACTAAAAATTGATGTTGATTACTTCCTGTTTTTTAATTTTATTTTAAAAAATTATACATGCATTAATAAGGTGATTAAATCGATTAACTTTTGGGTTGATAAATTTGACAGATATAAATGGTATTGTCAACCAAAACACTTAAACGGTCGATTTTTATAGTGGTTGTAATTTGTAAATGTTATTAATTATTAATTAACATGAGTGATTAGATCGAACTCAAACGTATGTGGGATGCAAAATGTGATTCCGGTCCAAACTCATGATTCTTGTCCCTTTTGAAAGTGTATTAAAATTCTTATATCAACTCTGCATTTGTGGATGCAAAGGCGATAGAAGATAACATCGTTGAAGTGGAAAACCACTTAAAAGAGTTAACCGCCATTCGAAATGACATATTGAGTTGCCTTGAATTTTAACAAACTTTCAAAAGAGACCGAAATCATTTTAAAACAAATTTTGTAAGGTTTGTTAATTTGAAGTTTGTGAATATAGGGAGGCAAAATGGAATGATTTAAACACACTTTTTCTTTCTTAGCTTTGTTTCTATTATTTTTACTAATAACTAGATTGTGCATCTATAGCTTAATATTGTTTTATATTATTTTTAGTGTTTTTCTGATGTAAGAATATTTATAGTTAGTTTTTTATATTGTTTTATGCACAATATCTGACCTGAAATTCTCCACAAATATGAAAGTAGCAGTTTGCAAAACTTTAAGATTACAACATTGGCTACAATGTATAGTTTTTTACCTTTGTCATTTTTAAAAATATATTATTTTGTTATATGACAAATTTTAATTTTTATGTAGGTGGGAGGCGTTGCAGCGGTAATGGTGGCGGTGGCAAAATTATGTATATATGGCGAATGAATGAATAAGCTCCTGAAGTCCAGCTTTGGTTTCTGATCACATGCTACCTTTAGATCCCTCTTTGAAAGAGGGCCGGTGTAGACCAAAAAGTCAGAGTCCCACTGCGAGACTTCACTGCTTTTCTAGAATTGTACATATATAATATATAAGACTTATAAGTGTGTATGATTGATTTTGAAGATGCTACAAAAAATTATTTTCTATTTAAATTCAACTAAAGATAATTATTTTTGAATGAATAAACAAGTTTTTTTGTATGAATAAACAAGTTTTTTTTACTTGAATAAATAAGTTAATCAAGTAAAAATTATAAAGAAATCATATATATATATATACATATATTATAGTAAAATAGAAATTTTTCCTATTTATCTGAATCTCTTTCTTACAAGAAAATCTTATCTATTTCAAATTCAACAAAAGATCATAAGCAACAAAACATACTACAGTTTTGATATATTACAAACGGTTAAACATGAATATTAAAAATGTAATAGGCATGGGTCCGCCTTTGATGAGGCTCTCACTTTCTCTCTCTCACTTAGCCCTGCTCTTTGTAAGGAGTCCATATCATTTTGCTAACATCTACATCAAGACCACCTCGGCCTGCGGCTTTCAAATGCCGGTCCAGTACTTTAGGATCCGCGCATATCACATGTTGTCCTTTCCTGTACTGTATTAGTTCCAAACTCTGAAGGGTGCTTAATATATCTTCTGCTTTAATCGCCGTCATGTCGCTCAGCTCCTACATTTGAGAAAAGTTTGGGATATGTATAAATTAATCTGTTGATAAATAGGCTAATAGCATGATTAAGGGAGCATGCATACCTTGATAGATATGTTTCCCTTGTGCTTTTTCAAGATGTCTAACAAAATCCGAGTCCAGTAACCTCTGTAACTCACTAAGCCTAGATCAGAGAGGGGTCTTTCCGGTGTCCCGACTTTGCCCTCTTTCTTTGAGAGTTCATATGCTATATATATATATAACACAACAGAATGGGTAAGTTGTTATCAACTTAACAAAAGAGAGAAGAGTAAGCTTTACAGGAGAAAAGAAGGAGAGAATTAGATGAAAAGAGAACTCACAGAAGGCTATTAAGAATTTGCCGTAGCCTTTCCTTTGATATGGAGGAAGGGTAAGGATGCAAGCCAAGTTGTACGCCTCTTCAGAATGCTTTTCCTGTACCAACAGAAATTCGTTTAATCAACTGAAATCAAACATATCTGCATTTCTAAAAACAAGGAAATCTGGGAGAGATAATACGTCAATAACCAAACATCAATGGTAGAGTTTGTGCTTGCGGTAATTTTCGAAACATTTTTTCAACTGTATCTCACGGATATGGTCACGAGGCAAAGACTGATATGAATTCAATCAGCAAGAAGTCTACTATAAAACCCCCGTCAATTTACGTGCCACTTAACAGTCGTGACCAAGATTTTCTACGTAACAGTCCCACAAAGAAACAAAATGTTACGGTACCTTTGAAAAGTATCCAACCATGTGGCATCCCCGATCATCACATTCACACAGAATATAGAACAGGAACAAATCAACGTCGTAGTAAAGAGTTTTGTGGTCAAGAAATAACTTTGCCAGATAGCAGAGGTTCTGTGCATAGACCTTATTCTTTTTCCCATCCACCTGTAAGATTATAAGTAAATTCACAGGTTGTGACAACTCACTTCTGAATATACAACACAACCGACTGAGAGAAAAAAAAATAGTCAAAGCTGAATACACTGGCGTAACTTGCAGGAATAACACCAGAAAAAATATATATGTTGAAAATATTCAGGATATTACCTCAAACATTGACAAAGTAGAACTTCGATAGATTTCATCCCCAGGGGGATGCTTAAGATCACATTTCCTCTGCATAGAAAAAGAGTGATTCAAAAGTTATAAGAAAAGAAATGTATACAAATTGAATGCAAGTATGAAAGCTCGTAATATTCGAAAAGAACAACTAGTTGCTCACCATATGTCTTTGAAGCTGTTCTTTGCGTTTCATGAAACTCAGGCAAAACTCACAGAAAAAGAGTTTCACACAGTCATTGTATTCTGGCGGAAAAGGAGAGAAGTACCATGTTTCAATCTCATATTTCCCAAGCTCGATCGTTGCTATGTTCTTCACTTTCGTGAACTCCTCGTGTTCACGCAAACTCGCAGCATCCAGCTCTTCATGACCCTATACAAATATTGAAAAATATCAGAATATAGCCTGTCACACAGTTCACTAAAGCACAATATATAACAACTAAATTAGACAATCACTTACCTCTACATGTGTCTCGTCAATCTTCCGTTTCTGGTGTCGTGTCATCTTCAAGCTAGTCACCTATCACCAAAACATACTTCTCTGCTCAGTGCTTAACGCAGAAGACAAGAAAGCAGAAGAATTTGAAGAATGGGTACCTTGTCTTCCACTTTTTCATCTAAGGCGCACTCTACTGAATCAAGGTCAAGTTGATCTAGCTTAATCCATTCATCAAGTCTTCTATTAACTGTAGTTTCACAAGTGTAACGAAAATCAAACACTCATAACATGTATATCCTTAATCACCACATCTAAAAACCAACGGCAATTTGAATTGAAAGCTTTCTCTTAAGGTTTCAGAAAATTCCACAGCTTCTACTTCAATTTTCGATATGTCAGGACCCAATATCGAAACCCTAGACCACAAAATCGGAAAGAGAAAGGAAACGACATACACTCTGTGTAATGAACGTAATACTCGTATTCATTGTTGCCGTCATTATGATTCTTCCGGCGCTCAATAACCTTCACGGGATGATACTTTCCGTCTCTCCACAGGCACATCACGCGAGTGCCGACCTCGAGCGGAAGCACCCCAGTTCTTCTCTTCTTCGACGAATCCGATTCTGATGTCGTGCGATCGAGTATCGCAGCATGGCTATGATTCGGAACCGCATCTCCGCCGTTGGTTGACGGATGTTTGTGGGTCGACGCCGGAGAGGCGGTGATATTCGTCGTCTCTGTATTCGCAGACGATCCCATTTTCCAATCGGGTCAAAGATTCCCGGGTGGATTTTTTTCTCATCCGTGTAACAACACACAAATTTTAAAAAGAATGGGGTCCATTACCCGCGTAAGAGTGAATTTGGGCCAGATCTTTTACGTTGGGCTTCCGGAAAATATGTGGACGTTCCAATTAATCGGAGATTATTGATTAAACCGGATTATTTTTCCTGTAATATAAAGACTTTTTTTGATATTGTTCATACAACTACAAATTTTTTTTTGTCGTTATTAATACGATAATTAAAATGTGATGTTAATTACTTTCTGTTTTTTAATTTAATTTTCAAAAATTATACATGTATTAATAAGGTGCTTAAATCGATTAACTTTTTGGTTGATAAATTTGACACATATATATATAAGTGGAATTGTCAACCAAAACACTTAAACGGTCGATTTTTATTGCAGTTGAATGTATTCAATTTGTAATTGTACCGGCTCGCAGTTATTCTATGTATTAGTGACATTTAGAACTAGTTGAACTTCGTTGTATTTTCATCGATTTTATAATTACAGTGCTAGAAATGTGATGCCGGATAAATTTTGTATAAAAAAAGAAGAAGCAAATGTAAGATAAATAATCTTTAAATAAGAGCAAAACAAGTGACAGAGGGAGATTTTGTCGTGAAAGGGAAAACAGCCAAACAAGGCTTTATAATTCTAATCACGAGATTCACAGATCAACACATCACTAAGTTCCAAGAAGCAAAGACCAATACACAACTCGACATCATGTCTTTGAAGTTATGGTCGATAGATTCGCACACCATGTTGATAAAAGAACTTCGCTTGCCACTTTACAATTTGTATCTTGTAATTTTTTAAATTTCCAAGTACAAAACTATGTATATATATATATATATATTATTTTTTTTCCTCATTGGGTAACTGATAGTATATCAAACTTACTTTCAAATGAAAGAAAAAAAGAATAAAACCGATTCCTGTTTTCAGTTTTTTGTATGCTAACATGTTGATGTTATATGGCAACCTGACAAAAACTAAAGAAAACACATACTGCGAGGAATTGCTTGATCATTCCATAAAAAATTGTAATGGCATACGAAATTCTATCATTTTGCGATTACCAATTATATATATATCTATATATTATATAGACATATATCTTTTATTTATTCTTAATACGTACGTAATTCAAGAAACTGCTCAGAATATAAAAACAAGAATCCTCTTTCTTTCCATCTCTCTCCATAAACGGTTGCTCAAAACCCTCTTCTTGAAATGGCTACTTCTCCCATACTTCTCATCCTCTTCGTTATCCTAACATCAACCCTAATCTCAGTCAAATCCAACACAACGACGATCGAATCAACTTGCAAAACCACAAACTACTATCGACTCTGCGTCTCAGCTCTCAAATCCGACCCAAGAAGCCCCACAGCCGACACAAAAGGTCTCGCCGCCATTATGGTCGGCGTTGGAATGACAAACGCCACCGCCACGGCAACTTATCTCGCCGGAAACATAACCGCCGCCGCTAACAACACTGTTCTTAAGAAGGTCTTAAAAGACTGCTCCGACAAGTATGCCCTCGCCGCTGATTCTCTCCGGCTAACGATTCAAGATCTTGATGATGAAGCTTACGACTATGCTTACATGCATGTGTTGGCGGCGGAGGATTATCCCAATGTTTGCCGGAATTTTTTCCGGCGAGTTAGAGGTTTGGTTTACCCGCCGGAGATCCGCCGGCGTGAAGTGAGTTTGAGACGTATCTGTGGTGTTGTCTCCGGGATTCTTGACCGGCTTGCCGAATGATTTTTATTGTATTATCTTTCATTAAGAAAAAAACTTTGTTATCTTTCTTGAAGAAAAAAACTTGTGTTAAGAAAATGGCAATATCTCTGTGTTAATTTATGTTAATGGTAACTTTTATTGGAATTAAATTTCGAGTCCATGATTTTTAGCTCCATACTTTCATATTGATAGCAGAAGAACAGTAGAGTTGATTATGATATTGGATTTTCTATATTTCTCTACCAATTTACCATTCATACCAAAACCGTAAGTCGTGTTTAGTGCCAAAGATTTGGGGGAAAGACTTGAATTGAGATATTTTTATATATTTTATTTATTAGACTGTATCTCCACCGGTTCTTTGTAGCTTTTGCTTTATCTGTATGCATTATACGTGTTATCGCTTCGGAGATGTTACACTTTTAAAATTGCGATAATGTTTTAAAAGTGTTACTTTAGAAGAGAAAGGCGACGTCGTCTATCCAAATTTAAAAGAAAGTAAAAACAAAAGCTGAACGATTATCGACCTCATAACTAATACTGCTTTTTAGACGACGTCGACTGATATGAGAGTAAAAAGCAAAAGACGTATAACTTTCAATACATATAAAATAAATATACTTTTACGTGGAAACTTTATATAAAATATATTGAAGTGATTGTCTTCGTAGGTCAGCGACTACAGTACAGTAGGCAGTAGTCTTCGCTACCATATTTGGGTATAAATGTTAAGATTAGTCTTCGCTACCATGTGAAATAGTAAATGAATAATGTAGCAGTCCAGTGTGAATATCAGAAAAACTATAAAAAGCAATAAAATAATTATTTCATTATGTAAACACTAATTTCATCGGTGCAAGATTAGTCGGTGGATAAAATCGTCATTTGACACGAAGACTAATATTTGGCGCCCAAATGACCCCAAAAGACGCGCCAGAGTGACAGTCCATTTTAGTTCTTCCTCTTCCCCACCCCACTAATCTACAAATAAACCCTAGAAATTCCCCTAATTTTGTCGAGAAAATTCGCTACGATTTTGGGCATTGCGCGTCATTAACAAGATGAAGGGAGGAACAATACAGATAAGTTGGCACGACGGGAAGCCGGTGTTAACCCTAGATTTTCACCCGGTTTCCGGTTTACTTGCCACCGCAGGAGCCGATTACGATATCAAGGTAATGCGATTGAGAAATCAATTAGATTTCCTCCAATTTAGGATCTGGGTTCCGGAAAATCATTCGATCTATTCTGACCCAATATCATCTAATAGATTCGGGTTATAGAATTTAAATGGATTGAAACTGCAATTCTTTAGAAAAGAGAATTACTAAAATCCGCTTTTGATTGTTTGAAATTTGCAATCGAGCGCCTGATCTTCTCATGGATTTGGCGTCTGGAATTTTATCGGTTATGATTGTTGACTTTCTTTGTTTGACTAAATTGAAAAAATGCAGCTATGGTTAATAAACTCTGGTCAAGCGGAGAAGAAGCTTCCCAGTGTATCTTATCAGAACAGCCTTACTTATCATGGATGTGCTGTAAATACCATTCGTTTCTCTCGGTCTGGTAAGTAATGTGTTTCGTAGATACTCTTTCAAGTATAATTTTCTGGGAACAGATAATAATTACAAAAATGGATCAAGCTTTGTATTATCAGAGATGCTTTTTTCTTAGATCTGTGTATCTAGTGGTGACGATTGTTCTATGATCATATGCAGGAGAACTACTTGCCTCAGGAGCAGACGGTATGACAGAGAACACATCTTGTGGCTAAGATGCAATTGTGTTTTGCATATTTTGAGTGCGTAATGAAACCAACTCTGCACTAATTTTTTTTTTTTTTATAAATCAGGAGGCGAGCTTATCATATGGAAGTTGCATCCTAGTGAAACCACTCAGTCTTGGAAAGTTCACAAGTCATTATCGTGAGTTCTTTCCTCTGAATATTAAGCTACACTGCCATGCTTTTGTAAACTAGCAAGAACCACGGTTGGGCGTTTCAGTACTTGTTGCTTTCAAGAGGGGAGAATGCTTCTGTAGGCTAGTAACATGGTGGAAAGCATATAGTGCTGGACTAAGGAATTATTTATACTTTTGTTTGTCCTGCTAGATTTCATCGAAAGGATGTCCTGGATCTTCAGTGGTCTCCTGATGATGCTTATCTGATTTCTGGCTCAGTGGACAACTCTTGCATTATATGGGACGTTAACAAAGGTGAGAAAGTAAAAGAAGTGATCAGTTATTTTTTATGTTAATTCCAGATTTTTGGCTTCTCAAATTTCCGTATTTGTTACAAGGTTCTGTTCATCAGATACTGGATGCCCACTGTCATTATGTTCAAGGTGTCGCCTGGGACCCCTTAGCAAAATACGTAGCCTCTCTTAGTTCAGACAGAACGTGCCGGATTTATGTCAATAAGCCTCAAACAAAAAGTAAAAGTGGTGAAAAAATTAACTACGTTTGTCAGCATGTTATCACGAAAGCAGATCAGCAACGGGGTGGAGACACTAAGGTTAGCGAGAAAATAATTTCTTCATGATCATTGCGAATATACAGTATGCCTGAATTCACAATGACATGATATGCAGACAGTAAAAACACATCTCTTCCATGATGAGACATTGCCCTCTTTCTTCCGAAGATTGTCATGGTCACCTGATGGATCGTTTTTACTCATTCCAGCAGGTTATTGTCCCTAAAACTCAGTCCTGTTTTCTTCAGAAAGTTAGGATAGATCATGACATAGTTTACCGGGATATTGTTTATGTTTGTCATCCTGTATTGCATTGGCAGGCTCTTTCAAGCTTTCACCCACATCCGAAGCTGTAAATGCGACCTATGTCTTTTCCAGGAAGGACCTTTCAAGGTAAGATAATCACCTTCTTGTTTTGGAAGTTGCGAGGCTTGTGGAACATATTTTAGGCGTCTGAGCTCGTCTGCTTGAGCGAATGTATGAGATTAATAGAAAGAAATACGAAGTCTCACATGCGCTCATTTCTTTTTTCCGCGAGCAGACCTGCACTGCAGCTTCCAGGTGCCAACAAACCAGTTGTCGTGGTTCGTTTTTGCCCTGTTGCATTTAAACTCCGGGGTTCGAATTCCGGTAATTACTATGTTTTCCCATAACGTTTTTTTAGCTTCTTTTAAGAAGGAAAAAAACAAGGCCTTCAAGATGTATATTTTTTCCTTTATGTGCTCGCTTTGGTGAACTCAAATGGTATTTTGAATCATGCAGAAGAGGGTTTCTTCAAGCTTCCTTACCGTCTTGTGTTTGCCATAGCAACATTAAATTCGGTGTACATATATGACACGGAGTGTGTCGCTCCAATTGCAGTCTTAGCAGGTCTCCACTACGCTGCAATAACTGATCTAACATGGTATGGACATTGTTTATGATCTGATCGATCCTTCTCTCAATATTCATAGTTGTTGAAATTTAACCAATGACCATATATTTGTTCAACAGGTCACCTAATGCCTCGTATCTGGCACTGTCCTCGCAAGATGGCTACTGCACACTAGTTGAATTCGAAGATAGTGAACTAGGAGAATCCGTCTCCATCTCAGGTTTGCCCTTATTTCTTTTACTCTCTTTTTTGACGCTCCAGAACCGGATTGACCCCCATCATTCCTATTGCAGTCGGAAAGAAACCTGTGGGTGGTGAGGAGAAAAATCATATTGTAGAGAAAACCGATGAGCTGGTGACCGGAACAAAACCAGACGAGAGAAATAAACAGGGTGGATCAGAACAAGACGAAGAGAGAAAACAGCCATTGCCGAGCAAAATGATTACGGATGATGAGGAGAAAAAGCAGAAACCCGATGAAGTGATGACGGAAACAAGAGGAGAGGAAGAGAAACAGCCATTGCAGAGCACAGTTAACACACCTGTCTCAAATAAACCGGCGAGGAAGCGTATCACACCGATGGCTATTGACCCCTAATCGCAAATTAACTGATGTACGTCCTTCTTTTTCTTTTTCTACCTGTTTTTAGTTTCTTACTCTGTAGCTAACGAATTTCTCATCTATATTATAATGAATCCATGATCTAGGCGTGTTGTGGCGGGGGCTTTTTTGCCCGTTTAGGCCCTGCCCATTTAAAACCCGCCCCCACTCACAATTTCATTGTCCGTTTTAAGTTTTGGTCTGCGACGTTTGTTCATCTTCTACTTCATATTTTGTTAATATAATAAATCTAATTGTTATATCCAGAGTAATACCAATAGATTAGAGAGCAACGATTTCATAACTTTGGAACACAAAGATATTGCTTCTTTCATAATTTTTATACTTGACGTAGAATCAAGCAAGAAACCATATGGTTAGTATTTGAGACCGAAAGAGATGGAGAGACTGTGTAAGTGTATATACAGTAAAACCTCTATAAATTAATACTTGATAAATTAATAATCATTATAAATTAATAAATTTTGTTGGTCCTAAGTCGGGCTAATGTAAAAATCTATCAAATTCGATAAAATAATAAGATAATAATATTTTTTGAAATCTTTATGTAAATTTATGGTCCCAACAAAAACATAAATTAATAATGATATAAATTTATGCAAATATATGTAAATATTATATTCTAAAATATAATTAATGTGTTTGTTATTACTTAAAGTTGAAATCTCATTGGTTCCCATCTCTTTAATTATTATATCAGTAGCTCTTATTGCTTTTTTACTATATACATTCAACATTTATGATGATTTTTTGATGTGATAATTGATTTTCTTACCTTTAAATATTTTTAAATGTATTGTAGTGTTATCTTCAATTTTATCATCAATAATATTGATAATAGCCATGGTTTTTTTATAAATTTTAAACTTATGAACATGTATATTTTTACATGGACAATCCAATATAGTATTAAAAACTATTTTATTATGATAGTTATGATTCTTAATCATAATTTATATCTTGAGATTTGTTAAAATTTTAAAATATAACATTATCAAAGAGATTTTTAAAATATTATACGTGAAAAGCAAATTTTCTCTATAAATTAATAATTTATAAATAAATTAATATCACGATAAATTAATAAATTATTATGATATCAACCTTATTAATTTATAGAGGTTTTACTGTATATGAAAAGGGTATGGCTTGGTGTTGGTGATAATCACTGTGACATAATTATATCATGGGATTGAGCTAGTTATTTGGGCATCAAAGTCTAGCGGCCTAAACTCTACATGGCTGGTGCAATAATTATTGCTCATGGCTATATTGATGGGCTTTTAGGCTCGTTTCGGTCCGGCCGTTTGAACTTATTTCGCTATATTGACGAAAATAAATAATTGGCCGGTGTAAAAACCATAATTTTGTCCTAATTTTAAGTTCGAAATCCTTTCTCCCTAATAGCCGTAAAAAGGTAAAAAAAAAGAAAGGAAGAAAAAAGAAGAAGCAAAACCCAGAAAATTCCAACATCTCTAATGGCCATCGCTCTCCATCCCTGATTCTCATCCTCTGACTCTCTCCCTCACTCAGATTTCAATTATTCTTCAGTTTCAATTTCAGCTTCAATTTCAATTATTTTGATAAATATTTATACCTATACGTACACACACATACATATATACAAATATCTCTCTCTCCCTCCCTCCAATGGATTCTCCGAAACTCCCGTACTCTCTCTCCGCCTCCTCCTCAACTCCATTCGCTTCCTCCGCCGTAAAACCTCACCGGAAAAACCTCCCTTCCCGTAATTGCATCCTCATCATCATCGCCACTTCCTCCATCCTCCTCCTTCTCTTAACCCTCATCCTCTACGCCACCACTTCCAAATCCTCCCACCACCGCCACAATACTCCGCAGCAAACCCCCTCCTCCGGCGATACTCCTCCGCCGGAGACTCCTTCCCCTCCTCCCATCGCTCAGATCCGCCTCGCCTGTAACGCAACGCGTTTCCCTGACCACTGCTTTTCCTCCCTCTCTAAACCGGGTCGGGTCCCTCCGGATCCTAAACCGGTCCAGATAATCCACTCGGCGATTTCCGTCTCATTCGAGAGTCTCAAATCCGGTCAGACGAAAATCAAATCAATTCTAGACTCCTCCGCAGGGAATAAAAACCGAACCAACATCGCCACCATTTGCCTTCAGATCCTCTCTTACGCCGAGCACCGCACAGAATCGACGGACGTCGCCGTGACCTCCGGTGATATCAAAGACGCTCGTGCGTGGATGAGCGCTGCTCTCGCTTACCAGTATGATTGCTGGTCAGGTCTCAAAACCGTCAACGACACGAAGCAAGTCGTGGACACGATCACGTTTCTCGATGATCTCGTGAAACTCACCGGAAACGCGCTGAGCATGATGGTCTCGTTCGACAGTTTCGGAGACGACGTCGCTTCCTGGATCCATCCAGCTACGGAACGAGACGGGTTTTGGGAGAAAGCTGGGCCTAGTTTGGGCTCGGGTATGGGTACGGCTAAGGAGGCCGATTTGGGTTTCCCGTCTGGTTTAACGGAAGACGTGACTGTGTGTAAGGACGGAGGGAAAGGACCGTGTGGTTATAAGACGGTGCAGGAAGCCGTTGACGCAGCGCCGGGAACTAACGGAACTGTTAAGTTTGTGATACGGATTAGAGAAGGCGTGTATGAGGAAACCGTTAGGGTTCCGTTTGAGAAGAAGAACGTCGTCTTCATCGGAGATGGGATGGGCAAAACGGTAATTACAGGGTCGTTGAATGTAGGGCAACCAGGGATGACGACGTACAACTCTGCTACTGTCGGTGAGTTTATATTAACGTTACTGTTTTTTTTTTTTTTTTCCTTTCTGAGTCTCTTTAAATTAAGTACAATATAACTTCTTTCTTTAATCAACCAACATAAAACGGGAAGAACAACAGTAAACGTCAGACATAAATTTTGTTCTTTTCTACTCTTGAGGAGATCTTTTTTAGTATGCTGGCTCTACCTAGTGAAAAGAATATTATTTATTTAATTTTAAGATTCAAGTTATGTCCGATTGAATGCGACTGTTCCTGTTTCCCGTAGAGACAGAACCCATGTGACAATTACTTTGAAAATATCTCATTAGATTTATTAGTTTGCCTTGGTATCTTTATTCTAGTCATAACCACAAAAATGTATAAACATGGATAATCTAATCATAAAATATAAAAAGTTGCTAGATTTAATCAAAGAAATTTCTGTACTGTTACTTGTTGTCTTGTTAGATTTGGACAAACCTCCAAGAATTCAGAAAATGTTAATAATGATACATGTTTTTGGGTTTTGGCAGGAGTTCTCGGCGACGGATTCATGGCACGTGATTTAACCATAGAGAACACGGCAGGAGCAGACGCGCACCAGGCCGTAGCGTTTAGATCAGACAGTGATTTCTCAATACTCGAAAACTGCGAGTTTCTTGGGAACCAAGACACCGTTTATGCTCACTCTCTTCGCCAATTCTACAAACAATGTCGAATCCAAGGCAACGTAGATTTCATCTTCGGTAACTCAGCTGCCGTATTCCAAGATTGCAGTATCTTAATCGCTTCAAAAAATTCCAAACTCGAGCAAGGCGGAGGCGCAAACAACGCGATCACAGCACACGGGAGGATCGACGCGTCACAGTCCACAGGATTCGTTTTCTTGAACTGTTCGATTAACGGAACAGAGGAATACATGAAGGAGTTTCAAGCGAACCCTAAAGCGCATACGAACTATTTGGGAAGGCCATGGAAGGAGTTTTCGAGGACGGTTTTTGTGAACTGTAACCTTGAGTCTTTGATTAGTCCTGAAGGATGGATGCCGTGGGACGGGGATTTCGCGTTGAAGACTTTGTATTACGGTGAATATAAGAATACGGGTCCGGGATCGGTTAGGTCGAAGAGAGTTCCATGGAGTAGTGAGATACCGGAGAAGCATGTTGATGTTTACTCTGTGGCCAATTTTATTCAGGCTCATGAGTGGGCTTCGACGACTGCTTGATGTTGTAAAGGAAAATGGGGTTTTGAAAAAGAAGACAAGTGAAGTCGTAACTGTAACTTTATTGTAGTGTTAAAAAATTAGTATATAAATCATTAGTATATGACTCGTAGATGATAAATTGAGGAAAATCAAATTACAAAAGTTTATAATTTTTGGAGTGATGGAAGAAACCCCAAAAAATCTTATCATACCATAAAAGGACGAACCTTTAAACTTTAAAATCTTATCAATATTTTACAAGTGGCTGAAGACTCTTAAGCTTTATCTTGTAGATGCAAGATGCATGAGGGGAACTTTATGCCCATTTTCTTTTTAAAGCAATGAGTAAATGCTTCAAGAAAACGTACATTTAAACTGTTTTAATTTTCATAGGGTAAACTAAAAAGTAATTTACTCTGTTATTTTCTACCATTTGACAAACATGGTATGATGAATGATAAGTGTGATGAATAAGGTGACACACAAAGCTATGGGTTTGAAGGAGACAACATGGGGTAGGAAAAAAACATTATCTTTTTGTGTGGGGAGACACAAAGAGATATTAAAATATTTATAGTTCGGAAATAGAACTTGTTTCTTCCTTTGGTGGTGCGTATTGCCTGGTGTGACGGGATCTAGCCCATGGGTCAAGAGGAAGTTGAGGTGGCGGTTGTGGTGTTGCTGGTTTTGATTGCCTTAGCTCGTTCTCTCTATCGATAAACCTGCAAAGAATAGTATGACAAATTAGCTCACAATGGGAAGTTTCCAAACTAAGAATCTGAGTACCGGTCCAATACTAACACAATAGTATATATCACCTATGTAGATGCGAATATCAAAATAAGTCTTTTTTTTTCGTCAATGCAACTAAAGAAGACTCGAATTCAATGTGATTCTGCGGGAAGGTGTAGGCAGAATGAAACCATAAAGAAAAGAAAAGGAAAAGAAAATTTGTTTAACTCGATAAAGGCCATTGGTGCAGCATCACCAACTCGTATGTGAGTGCGAAGCATTCTTGTGTATCCGCCAGCTCGATCTCTGTTAACACATAAGGAACAGCCGATGAAAACAGAGTACTTTAAGGAGAAAATACAAAAAAAAATAGAAAGAAAACAGAGTACTCACTTGTATCGATGAGCCAACTCTGTGAAAAGCTTGTGAATTACATCATCTCCTCTAACAAACCCAGCAGCTCGCCTTGCTGCATCGAGTGATCCCTGTCATCAATCATTTCATCAAACGACTATCACAACAACCAAATACTCTCATCCCGTTGAAGCAAAAAAAAAAAAAACACTTTCTGAGCTTAAAACCACGATTTGTGAACACTCTAGAGCACAGTTACATTTTCCAATTGGATTGTATTGCCACTTTCATAAACTTGTTGGAAACAAAAAAAAAACACGAATCGATACCTCTTTAGCCTGCAAAATCCAAATTTGTGTAAATTAAATACCCAAATGTAAGTAATGACAAACATTTTAAGGACAATTTTTTAAATATAAGTAAGATTACAGATTCTCGCTAGAAGATTATAAGCCCTTACCTAAACCCCAGATCATAAACAAATTGGGGGGGGGGGGGGGGGGAGGAATTAGCACCTTTGTGAGAGTGGTCTCGATTCGCTCGTGTTTCACCAACTGAGAAACCAGAGTCCTGATTATATTTGGATGAGGATAAAAAACCACACTCAAAATTAATCTAGAGAAATCTTAAGAAATGTACGAAATAACAAGAGGAACGGTTTTGGAATATTCTACAATGAAAGATTAGGATGAAGAAGAAGAAAAAGAAACCTGAGCATGGACATACGATGACCCGTGTGCCGGCCGAGCTTCCTGAACTTCGTCATTTCTGCGCCGGCGAAGCGATCGGAGAATTCGACTGGGAAGAAGAAGAAGAAGAAGAGGAATCCTACGATGGTGAACGATAAACCCAGCTTGTGTGTGGATCCTTAACTAAGGGCCCAGGCTTTTTAATTTTGAGCCCAATAGAATAATAAGCCGATTGTTCAAGTCTAAAAGTTTATGCTATAAACGATTTTGTCCAAGAGATTCTGAGTAGAGACAATCTGATCCATGTAAAATTAATGTTTCGGATGGTACCAGCTTTGAAATGTCGACTTCAGTAATCGATAAGTATTTTACAAAAAGCAACAATAATTTTTTTTTTCGATTGTATAGTATTCATTATGCCAGATCAAATGTCATGAATTGTGGTGAGCAACTAACTTCTCATGAGAAGTAAACTATGCAATTCATTTCCAAAGGTATATAAGACAACTAATAGTGAAATGGTCTCTGAAATATTGTTCTGAATTCCGCTCAATATATTGCAAGAATAATTTACATACAGTTTCATTTGCTAATTTATTTTTATTAAAACTACCTTTTTGTTATAACAAAAATATTGTAAACTATCACCAAATAATATTGCTTCAGTCAAACCGCAATTTTAATCGTACCGTGTTTCAGTCTAACAATCTAAGCAAAAAGTTAGTGTTATCTTTTATTACCACCTTTAATTACAAAAGTCTTTAAACGGTCGATTGTAAAGACTTTAGTAATGGAATAAAACAAATCCAAAGAATAAACTACAGATCCCAAATTTTCATACTTTGTGGGCGGTTTGTCGACTCTGGTCTCATTCGAATTATGAGTCAGACGGCCAGGTTAATGTTGGATTCGTTGATAGTTAATATGTAGTATCTTTTAAGAATCATATGTAGTCAAAAATAGCAACACTTAAGAAAATAAAAAAGGATTAGTTTTGAGTTTTGACGTATATATAGTCAACATTGAAAAAAGCAACATATAGTTTATTATTCAAATTCAATAAAAGTGGTCCGGAGCCAGCTCATTCATGGGTTCCTCGAGAGGCCGAGACCACCCCAGGTTTTAAACTTATCTACAATATCTTATATCATACAACTAATAGTCAAATACATATATTCGTGTAGTCTCTAGAAGTCTCCCTTGAGATGATGGTATAGTAAAAATTTCGACGAAGAAACCAAAATTAAAAAATTTCACTGGAGACGACAGTAAGTATATTATTTTGAGCTTTTATATGGACTCGAACGCATAAATTTATATCACAAAAGATAAAGATGATTAGGACTTGTATAAGGCTTATGTCTATGTCGTGTGTGATGTATCCGAATCTTCTAAAGACTGAAATTGAAATCACATGTAACATCGTTACAAATTGTGGGTCGATGGGAACTATATGACGTATTCATCTTTTTGACAATTTTGGACCTATTTCCAACAGAATATGTATTAAAATTCGTCTTTAGAATAAAGCAATTTCATATCAATGATACGAACAATATGATTGGAAAATTCAAGAACATCATTATTTGATATTACTTTACATTATTAATAAGAGAATTATAGACTACACATTCAATAACCAATGAATTGAATCTTCTTTTTTAGGTTATATTCACTGTTCAAAATTTCAATTTGTTTACAATTTCTTGCTTTTTTTTGTTTGTCCTCTTCTCTCTCAATAATATTCTGTCACGAAATGAAATCCTAAGAACCCCTAGTGAGTAAAAGAATTGAATTAAAACGGCATGATATGTGTCGTTTTGGTGTCGTAAGCTGAAAGGCAGGATCTTGAATTCACCTTGAAGACCTTAAGAAGATCCGTTAACATGCGCCTAACGGCGGGAGAGCAATTGCTCTGTAACAGTAACAGAATCTTCGTAACGCCGTTAGTACTCGTAACCGCTTCAAGCGCCTTCTCTTCCTTGAAAAGATAAGAGACGCTCCAAAGCACCGTAACGGCGTGCTCCGTCGCTGACGTCGATACTTTCATCAGCTTCTTAACAACCGTCTTCAGGCACTCGCCGTCTCCGCCGCAGATTTCCGATCTGCCTTCCTTTGTGGATGCTAAAATCTCAAGAAGCTTTAAGCATTTCTCCGTCACCGAAACGCTCGTTGGATCTGTTAACAATTTCGTGAGATCCTTTATGAGTTTCTCTCGGAGTAGATTGAGTTTCACGCGCTTCGGTGAACTAATTGCGACCAAGCAGGATAAGCTCGATTCAATTAAGCTCGGATCGGATTCTCTGCTAATCGATTTCATTAGCTCGGTGACCAATCCGTCTCTCTCGGCGATTAGAAGCTTTGATTCGGCGTCGACGGCGATGAATTCCAGTAAACCGGCGCAGTCAACTTTCAATTCGACATTTCCGGTTTTAAACAAGAAGACAATTGCCGTCAAACGATCTCGACCGTTGTTTAAAATCAGATTCGAAAACCGTCTCCGATCAGAGATTTTGGTTCGAATCATGCTCAGAATCTTAACCGCCTCTTGAACCACCAGTAGTTTAGGGGTGGATGTAGTTTTGAAATCTACCTGGCCCATGAGATCCACGAGAAGTCGCACGAAATCATCTTTTCCGGCGAGAAATCCCCTGTTATCATCGGATTCTCTCGCGAATCGGAGAATCTTAGATAAAATCTCGCGGTCGTATCTCTCTTCCTTCTCGATCTTCACTCTATCGATCGCATCGGAGATCTCGTCCCTCGTCGGAGCAGCTAATTCCGCCGATTCAACACTTGTCCGGCGACGGACAGAATCGGACCAAATCTCAATGAGACGCTGAAGAGTACGATTGGGTATAAAATCCTTGTTCTGAAGAATCTGCATCGTCGCCGGACAAGTGTTATTCCCGCCGTCGAGCCACCGTTGGATGCTAGCACGGTCGTATGTAACGCCAGTGCAAAGACTCACCGGAGATTTCATAACGTCGAGAGATATAGGACATCGGAAGAAAGTAGGGACGGTGATGTAGAGATCATCTTTCCTCATTTTGCTCGGCCGTTGTTTTTCCCGTTTTGCTCCAGAGAAAGCGTGTGGGATTCCGTCAGAGAGAGAGACTCTGTTTTTTATGTTTAAGAGAGAGATAGAGTGCGTGGGGTTTGGTTTAAAAGATGAAAGAGAAAAAAAGAGTCAAACTTTGCTGATGTCAAATTTCACTTTTTTGACGGACGTTTAGTAATAAATATCTTTTAATATTATTTTAATGACTAAATCGAATAACTTTTTCTTTTAACGTAAATCGAATAACTTTTTTTCTCTTTATGCTATTATAAATAAACTATACTACAAAATTAGAATAAATTTAAGCACACTCCAAAGTTGAAAATATTTATATATTCGTTATTCAAAATATATGGTTTAACTACATTTTAGTTTATCATAAACATCAAAAGAAAAAACTGGTTTTGTATAGTAGTATTTTACTGTTGGTCGCTGGTCAAAGAAGTCTTTCGGCGCGTTATACTGGGTTACATCGCAGCCATAGATATGGATTTTAAAATCTAACGTGTGGGAAACAGACGGTGAGGATTTGCGGAAAGTGAATGCAATATATAAGAGGAGTGTGGGGTCCATGCTCCACCGTTTGAGCATTGGGTCCACTTACGTCTTAGACCGCACCAGATTGGGGTGTGAGATTGCACGTTTGAAGGAGTATTATTTTTATAACCCTTTCTCATTCCGGCATTTTCTATAATTTCTCTTAATTGAGTCTTACGTCCACATTTTCTCTCACATTGAAAAATGCATAAGATATAAAACACGTCGATATATAAATAAATGCTCAACGATTGCTGTCCTATTTTTGCCAAATAAACATCGTTTGTCATTGATCCAAATAATATTTTTAGTTAAACTAAGTAATCATAGTAGTTTTCTAGATATAGTTACTACTAACCTCTTCTGAGTTCTGTGTATAAATGTACTACTAATTCTAGAAATATCACAGCTACTGAAATAACAAGCACGCTTTTTTTGGGTAACAGTAACATTAGTGATAATATATTATTCAGATTATGTATGGTTCTGCTGTTCTGTAAACTTGAAAAAAATGACGACACAATCGAACAGTAATATCTATTAACAAATGAAAGAAAAGATCGTATAAACAAAAAGAGAAACTACTATTCGATTAGTTTATATTAATTATTCATGTATGCTTCTGTAAATCTTGAAAGTTAAAACCATAGGCATAAACCAAATAATATCTTATAAGAAACGAATGAAAAAATATTACACAAAAGAAGAGAAAAATAAAGAAAGAATATATCAACAATTTGTTCAATTGACCGGACAGATTCTATGGGCTACATTGCATCTGTTGTTGCTCCTCCACTTCTGTTTGTTTTATGTCCGCAACTAGCAATACATGACGTGGCCATTACCTTTATTCTCGAGAACCCCCGTCGATACTTATGTTAGACTTGTCTATTTATGTTCATTACAAGTTAAGTATCATGATTTGTAACCAACCTTGATTTCTATTGTAAAATCATTATCTTCTTCGTCCAATAAAATAGATGTATTTATATAATTTTGATAGATTAGTGTAGTTGATGTCTCATAAATTACTATAGATTTTTTGCTGTTGAATAATGGTTAGAGATTTTAACCGTAAATCTCGTAGATTATTCTCGCAAAATAAAAATAATATTTTGGACTATTCAACTGCGAGTTTGTGACAAGCAACTCGTTTAAAGTCGATTTACACAAACTTTCCAGCTTAAAGCTATTTTTTATTATCGGGTTAGTGAGCTAACAAATTACCTACAATGAAATATTAATAGTTCAACTTTAAAAAGGATTTCTTTTGAAATTTACTTTTGGTATGCAATAATTTAAAATAAAACAAGAAGAAAAAAAACAGAATGAAAATAATAAAGAATTATAATATTCACCAAAAAGGAGGGGCTAAAATGTTGTTTTCAGCTTCCTTTAGATCCATGAGCATCTGTAAAAGAATTCAGACACACTATCCTTTTAAATCCAATTGCTTTCCTATCTATTTGCGGTATATAATTGTGTTTTACAAGTCTAACCTAAACTCGTGGTGTATCATGCTGAAGTCAAAGTTAAATAATGATCATCATCACTAATTGATCACTAAATAGCGTGGAAGTGTGGAACCGTGATTTACCATTCTAAGTTTTTTTGTTCAAGTTTGACTCCTAAACTAATTGTTTGTACGTGAGAGGCTGCGTGTTGTGGTTGTTTCAAACACTTACGTCCCGCACGTTCAAGTTTCTGTTGGGTATACATGAACGTCACACACCAGACATAAAATTCCATGGAACTTTTTCTAAATTTGAGTTCTAACTATTGGACTACAATTGCTGGCCAAACGCGCATGTAACGCTCACACCCTTGGTGTTTTTGTCAACTATCTATTTTTCAAATTTGGCTGACAAGGCTATTATCCTTTAAAGGCTATTATCTCTTAAGAGTGTAACTTATATGGGAAAATAAAAACTTTATGTTAGAGCTTTTTTTGTAAGAGAGTCGATATTGAACATTCGATACTCGTGAAATAGAAGATAAACTAAATTTAATAAATAACGCTCTGATGACATGAAAAAAGTTTAGTTCTAAAATGTAAATGCAGTTCTAAAATAAATGCAGGTCAGTCTGCGACTCTGTCGGATTCTTGATCATCTTCATCAAATTTGAACAATTGGTTGCGGAATACTTTGATAATATATGTTTTTCCTTTTTGTAATTTATATTCTGCTCTATTTTCTATCAGATATAAAATAAATATGAACTATGAATTTGAATACCACTAGAAATGAAGATGTTTGTAAGATGATAACTTCGACAGTCAAATTTGGATAATAATCACGATGCTTTACCTTAAAGTCAAAGTCTACGGTCATGTTTAATATATACTATTATTCGTCTACTAGTAACGGTTTTATTCACTACCCATAGTTGGTCAGTATAATTAAATAGTTTATAAGAGCACGGCCCCTCTTTTTTTTTTCGTAAAGACTCTTATTAACAGTCTCTTAACTGGGTTTGATGAAAATACATTTTTTTGACATAATTTTTTTTTTACAGCGGCAAAGGATTGCGCAAATTTTAAAAACATAACATTCTTATTTGTGCACATGACATACTATTTAATCATAGAGTAGGATAAAAATAATATTATATCATTAACGTTTGACGTGCTGTATTCTGTATTTTTTAATTAAATTATATGCATGCTATCATAGCTAATCACACATTTTTTTAATAGACATGACTTACATACGAAAATTAATTTGATAAAAATGTGATAAGAATTCACTATCATTAATCTCCACTTTTCCATTTAATCATTTACCTAAATAAGTGAAGCTTTTTAATCATTTGATACAGTTTAATTGAATGAAATAAAGTAATCTAAAGTGACCACAAATAAAAAGTAATTTAAGGTAACAAACTTTTGGTTAACAAGTAGAATTACAAATAAATAAGTAATCTCTGGAAGTGGAACGTACGGGCTTCGGTAGCTTTTCTCAATGGGCCTCTTAGCCTATAATTTAGCATAGCCCATGATGAAAAGTATAATTAATGAAAATATCAAGATAATTTATTTGTCAAAATGTTAGAACTATGAATATATAAAATAACTAAATAAAAATTAAATATAATTCAACGAAGAATAAGATAATCTAAATATTTGAAAATATATTATAAATATTAACTGAAAGCTAAATAATCAAAAATAGGAAATCAAAATAAATAATTTTACATATTTTTTACAAGTGATCTGATTTTTTGTTTCGTTTATTAAATTATATAAACATGCATAGATGCAGTTTATATAATAAATAAATGTTTGATAAATTGAATCGAACCATTATTAAACGGGTAGAATAATAGTACTAGCCTACTAGGCGCTATTTGCAGCATTTCATTATCGGAGGCCAGAGAAAAATTTCGTGCCGTTTTTGGTTTCTTGATAACACAAACATGACGTCTAAAAAGCCTTGTGGTCCTTATTAAGATTAGATTTGACGACAACTTAAGTTTGCGAGAAGACAGAAAAGAGGCGAAACCATAGCACGTGCGCGATCAGTTTTCTACTATAGACTCAGTGGTCAAAGTCAAACCAAGCATATTTATTGTTTTATGAAATAAATCTGTAGTGTTATGCGACAAAGAAAAAAAAAATGATTTTTTACCGGTATACCGGAGTAGTAAATAGTTTTTCACGAATAAGTAAATGTTCACGTGTAGTAGAAAATGGACATGTAAATGATGTGGATGCACCGAAATTAAATGGTCGAATATATAAACTGCAATCGATTTATGAAAAAGACTAACATTAATTCATCGGTAAATCAAAAGGTAGCTAACGAACTTGTTAGTTCCACCCACAAATATACATGATTCAACTTATTAATTCACTTGTTCCTTCAAATATATGTCAACTTATGATCAAATCAAAATATCAAAATATAACCATCCTATTTGTGGCAGTAAAACTTCTTAAAATTAACGGCAACACTATATTCTAGTCAAATTTTTTCATTGCAAATTATTTTGGTCATTTGGCTATTTATCTACCTATTTTATGCTTTTGTAGTACTGTCGATTTTGTGTAGCTTACAAAATTTTATTTTATTTTATTCCATTTTGGTGAAACGAAATTTTATTTATGACCAACTATTGATCAGTACATACTTTTAACTTAATACAAAGATATTATAAATTGTATAAATATCATATTTGGAAATTAATTAGTATACTCGAGTCTCTCGATATAATATATAATCAGAAATATATGGATGATGAGTTGTATTATATGCCAACTAACCTCAAAAACGATATCGGGGTGCGACATGATCAGGTGAATGGCTCACTTTCAATGTATATCCTTGACTCACGATTCATGAGTCGCGTGATTTGTGATTCGACTCATGCGTCATACCACGCACAACCTTTACCCCGACCGTTCCAAACACTATACGCGTAGTCAAGTACCTAACGTTGATTTCCTCACAGGTATCAAATCTTCTCGCACACAAGCATGATCGCTCGTACGTGTGTTATGAACAAAACTAATTTTTAAGGTCATAAATTGGATACGCGACGAGCCGGTTTTATGATTAAGAACAATTTGTTTAAATTGGTTTTATCGGTTCGAATAACAGGCTATGCGCAAAACGTCTTTTTTCTTCTTGCTCACCACACCATCGAAATCTATTTTAACGCTTGGACTCACAAAATTAAGACTTTATGCAAATGGTGATGCGTCTTGTGTATATATTAATCCCAAAACAAAAACGGCCAATGTGATACTAATTAATCAGTCCTATACAGTATATAAGTTATGTGGCAAAGCAGTATATAATTAAGTGACAAAGCACACACAATTTCCATTAGTATATATAGCTGATATCATACATATATACGATACTACATTTTATTAATCAATGGTCCATAACTATACTTCACTTGAGACCTGTAGAACCAATCTAGGGATTAGCTAGAATTGTCAGTCACTTTCGTGTAGGACTTTAATTTATTTGAAAAACCGAAATAATAATGGAGAAGTACGATTGCTAGATTTGTAAAGGAGTAGCTAAGACGTAGTCAGTGTTTGAAATAGTAAAGAAAGGTATGGGACTTAGACCAACTATGGATTTCAACTGTTGTTACTGACATTACTACGACTCTTCTATTTTAGTTTACTTTCTGTTCTTCTACTCCTTCTCATAGATAGGGACAATATGGTAGTTTCGCTCCATACTCGTTGAATTCGTTTTCTTTCTTTATATCATACAAAATAACTCAAATAAGTAATTAGAGTGGTAAGTGTGTTAAAGCAACAAGATAAGATAGTTTTACTTATAACCCACTAATCTTTCTTACTAGCGTCACAATATTATCCAGTTCTCTTTTTACAAGGGTGAATAATGGAAAAAACAATTTAATAAAACCGTGTAAGTGTGAGAAAACGTTGCATTGAATAGAAGAACCCTAACTCTATTGACATGATTTAAATAAGAGATTGAAATAGCAAGAACGGTGATTGATATATGCACTGTACACATACGTGTGTCTATTCAAAATATAGTAAAATATATGCATTTCAAGTAGCTTATATTGAGGAAGATTTTGCAATAAAGTTTGAATAGTTGCTATGTTGTGACATAATTATTATCGGTCACTATATTTAGACTGGGGCCTATCATATTCTCACTAACCAAAAGAACTATACATTTAATATAATTTGAAATAATATAAAGCTTTGAGTCTTGACATAACATATAAATGGCCTTACCTTGCCATATCACTTTATATTATTATTTTATCTTTGCCCACTCTCTCCGTTCTTTCTGTTTCATTGAACATAGGTGATGAAACCTTACATTGTATTTGAATATATTAAGTTATTTGTAGAAATTTTAAAATAAAAAGCCATTTCTAGCAACGAATGAATCTAGATTTCTTTGTTATAATTTTGTTCTGTCAAACATATACTTAAAACTATATATAAAGAAAATAAAAGTATTGATATTTTAAAATTATATAAACGAAAATCTTTCGGAATGCGATTTTTAAAATATCATGGAACAAAATGTTGGAAATCACTAATGTAAATCTTGTTTAAGAAGAGTTACGATATAATCCGCCAAAAATCTATGACCTAAAAAAATTTACAATGTTACTTTTGTCGAAAGATAAAAAAACTTATGCAGAATATATCAGAAGCAACTGCTCACAATAGAAAAAGACATTGGTGTGCCGTACAAACGTCACTTCAATTCCATTAGATATGATTATTTGGACACATATTATTATAACAGTTAATAACCTTACCGTAATTAAGTAAAAAGGAAACTATTGGGATGTCTCATTATTTGAATAATTTTCGCATAATTAATAGCGAAAGACGAATTTGGAGGATACAAAAAGATCTACTTTCACAGTTTTCATTAAAAAAATTCCTCATCTTCAGGAAACAAACATTCGTTTCCAACCATTTTCACAAATTTGCTCTTACTTTTTATACAGTATTTTTAAGCTAAAATTTAAATTAGTCATAAATTCGGATGATTATAGGGACACCTTGACCTAAACGCAGCAGCTTTAAACCCCAACTACTTAACAATTAGTCTACAACCATTTGTATGCAATTTACTCTCTTTATTTTGAGCATTGTGTCATTGCTTGTTTATTTACTACTGCTATATTTTGTTTATGACTAAGAGTATGCAAAATGATCAGATAAAAATTGACGTTTATTGTCTTGCATATTTTTTTCTTGAGAAAGGGTTTCCTTCTTGCATAATTTTGACAGTCGATCATGTTTTAAAGCCTTAATAGAGTCTCAGTAAAATCACAAATATCATAAATATTTTAATATTGTATATATTTTTTTCTTTCATTGTAACAACATAAAACAAAATTTAAATTAAACCTAAAATAATTACAATTATTGTCTAAAAAAAACCTAACACTAAACAGTACTTCGGCGTGTAGACCAAAAGTACTTGACAACAAGTCTACAACTACTTGTATGGTTCGTGATTTATTCAAAAAGAAGTTTTTGAAATTAATTGGCAGAACTGATTAAATACACATAAACCTCTTAGTCAGATTTTCTCCCTCTCTCTCTCAATCTCTATCTGCCCATAATTCTTGCTGTCAACAAATTCATTCACCAATCTCCTTTTTCCCATCAACAACAAACAAAACCAAAGTCCTATCACAAGATTAAAAAAAAATCACCAAAAAAAACCCTTCCACAAGAAACCTCTCTCATCAACAATGGCGTCTCGAATCCGCAGATCAAGAATCCACTCTATATTCTTCTTCCTCTTCACGAAAACCAATCTTCTTCTGCTCCTTATTCTTCTTGGCTCCTGCAACGGAGCAAGAACAAGTACGAATGTCTTCAACTCGAAACCACACAAGCAAGAAAATGATGTCGTTTCGTCTTCATCTCGACAGTTCTTGGGATTCTTGCCACGTCACTTCCCAGTTCCAGCTTCTGGTCCCTCTAGAAAACACAATGATATCGGTTTACTTAGTTGGCATGGATCTTCCCCGTGAAAAAGCATAAAGGTCATAACTCATTATTTTTTTTCTTTCTATTAATTAGTCTTCTCTCTATTTATTTGGTCTTCCTCCTTTACCCTTTCTTATTTTAAAAAAAAAAATTAGCTGGTGTAAATGTTGTTTTTTTTCGTTGTGATGCCAAAAAATTATGTTTTTTTTTGTTTGATTCACGTCGACAAGTCAAGGCAAGACATATTATGAATTTGTAATTTTGTTTTGGATAACTCGAATTCATAATGCACGTATCGAAGTGTAAAAGCCGATCTTCATACACTTGTTCAGTTGCTCTTGTTGTTACGACCAACTTGAGTAGGAAATAAAAGGTTGAACTGTCTTTTTTTTTTCTTGTGCATCTAACTACCTAAAAATTCACATTTGGAAAAAATGGAGAAGAAATATAATTTATAGCCTAGTATTGTTGTTGTGTTATCACTGTTATCACTATAGACATATACTATATAATGCATGTTGTTAATTTTTTTTTAAAAAAAGTAAGGGAAAATTGTTTTATTAAAATTAGAAATCTATTTAATCCCAAAGAGTAATGTTAGATTCGTTTTTTTTTGTCATCACGTTTTCATATCTATTTGCCAATTCATAATCAATGCTATAGACTATAGCCGATAGTTAACAATGTAGTCATCATCATTACAGATTTGTTAAGAGTCATGAGTTCTGAAACCACTAAAAACCCATCCTCTTTTACACGTTCTGTCGTTTAAAATCAGGCAATCATGGCCCATTTTCTCTATAATTTAGGTTGGACGGCGGTATCCAATAATTAAACACTGCCAGTTCAAGAAAACGTCTTCAGATATATAATTACTTAGCCCTGCATCTAACACTATTTACATTGATGCAAACCATTTCGATCAACTATTCTTTCCTTGTTTCGAATATTATCTTTTCAGGATATTACTACACAATCTCTATCAATTATTACTCCTGCTATTCGGCAATAATTATCCTCTGTTCCGTTGATAGTTGATTTGTTAAAGTTACAGTCAGTAACCAGCTATTATAAATTTAAAATTTCATTTCTATAGCTTTATCGTATACAGTTTGTGTTCTGTTATCCACATATCATATTATTCTGCTAACTTATACTTTATTTTGATATTCAAATGATACTTTAAAGTTATTTTGATTTTTAAAATTACCCTTAAAATATATTGTGACAAAATACAAAAAAAAAAAAATTAAACGAGAACGAACTTATTGGTCAAATAAAAATCCAACATTGTAAATTTTCCTCGCAAGAACATGACCAAGAAACAACAAAACACCACAACTTCAAATCGAAACGCTGGATGTTAAAAGCCAACCCAAAAATCACGATTCAAGAGGAGACTCAGCTTTGTTCTCCTCAGCTGCAAAAAACGGAATAGGTTTCTTCGGAGCGGGAAGACGTCCGATGCTATCAACCTTATCTTGTTGTTTAGGAGGCGGTCTCGCTGCTTTTGGCAATAACCTTCCTTTCTTCTCAAACCATTCCGGTTTAAGCAATGCCTTTAAGCCCAGTTTGTTGTAATACACTCTTCTCACTGATCCTCCTGCTGCTTCTACCACCTCTTTGGCCCTAACCGTCACTCTCGAAACCTGTAATAAAAACATGCCATTCCCCGTTTAAACTAGCGAATTGACTTGGAGCTATAAGTCTATAATAGAGCACAAGCTCATAATTCAAATGACAACCAACCTCGAAATGAAGTGGCCATTTGATCTCATCAGCACCACGACCCATTAGTCTTACTCCGTCTTCTATTTGCTTACCTATGGCTCCGACATCCTGCAGACCGTTGTTAATGGATTAGCTAAAAGCAAAGACATGGAGAATCATGAACTCGATTTAAATCAGTGAACTTAAAAGAGTGAAGAGTATAACCATACCTTGAGAGTTTTCATTGTGATCAACTCATGAGAATCTATCTCCCCAGCGTTTATGAGTTTAGCGATCTTTCCTAGACCAACCGGCTGCATCACACATCGATAGAGCATCAAAATCGAAATCTGAATTCGAAATTCTTAGACACAGAATCAACTACTTCACCACAGGAAATAAACGTCTTCAGAAAGAAGAAAAAGCGTGACCCATTTGATCAGGTTTAGATTCTCATATTCTGTCATCTAATGAACCCACCACACTCTTGTCATATTCAATCCTCTGAAGCAACATAATCAGAATTTTTTTGACAATCCAAGGAGTTATTTTGACCACCGAAACAAATCCGAGAAGCGAAAGGCACGAGCTTTTTACCTGAAAATGGAGCTTAAATTTGTTTTTGAAGCCACGCTTGGGTAAACGGCGTCGTAATGGAGTCTGCCCACCTTCGAAACCAAACTTCATCGTCCCCCTCGCTTTTTGCCCCTTGTGACCTCTTCCCGCAGTTTTACCTTTACCAGACCCAATACCTCTTCCTTTCCTCGTCCTGAGTTTTCTGGGCACATTATCTCTCAGATCGTTCAAGCTCAATAAACTGTAAGCCCTAATTCCCTGAAACGAAGAAACTCTACTCGCCGAGGTAGGAGGAATTTGAGTAAGGATCGGAGAACGACGGCATTGAAGAAGTGGGGAAGAGATGAATCTGGGTTTGGCGGTATGATGAATCGAAGAATTGATGAATGATGTTGAAATGATCGACGAGATTCTTCTTCTAATCATTTCTTCGTTTGCGGATTTCGACTTGAGATCTTCTGGAAAGTTTTACTATTCCATTTTGGGGATTTAGGGTTTATCAGACCTTTTCAGTTGAGCGCTTCACTGAATCATAATTTGCTGTAGTTCAGGACCTGAGGTTGCTTTCACAATTGGGCTTCTTATTATTCAAAGGCCCATTTACATCCCTCAGCCCAAACTAAATTTCTTTTTCCCAGCAATTGACACAAAACCATGTCGTTTTTGAAAATCTTACAAGAAAACACAGATAAAAATGATAAAATTGGAAAAGGTTTTAGGTCATCGTCAAATCAAAGTTTCCCCGGCAACCCCTCTCCCTCTTTTTCGCCGTCGACGAAGCAGCCCTTAATTCTCAGGTAAAAATCCTTGTTTTCTCTGTTGCAGTTGCGTTCTCTTTTCGATTTTTCCGTAAATATCTTTTATTTTCTTTTGTAATTACGATTTTAATCGTGTAGGATTGAGTTCTCTTATGTTCAGAGCTTTTTGTTAATTATATATTAAGGCTCTCCTTGAAGAAACCTTTTTTTCGATTTTGCAGGGTTGTGAAATTGTGAGAGCTGAGACTTTGAGCAGAGATGGCATTGGATTACAAACCTTCAGAAGATTTCGTAGTTAATAACTTAAAGTCGCTTGATGACTTTGATGTGATGGGATCGAAGGAGCTTTGGCTTATCCAGTGCCCTATGAGTCATGTATGCTTGGAGAATGAATATTTATCGATGTGAATTCCTCTTTGCTAAATTCGATTGAAGATGCTCACTAAAGTCTAGTAAAAGCAGTTGATCCTGACGAAATGTTCTGCAACTAAAGGGATTTTGTTCTTTTCAGATTCCGGAAATCGACGGGAAGGAGCTTAAGGTTAAGCTAGATAAAGATGGAGTATTGGGTGGATTCGAGGATTCATCTGGTAAGTTTATGGTTTTCGTTCAGTTAGTTCGTGTTCTTTCATTCTCGAATGTTTTATTTTTGATCTCCAAAGTTTGCTCATTGCCTTTTGTTTACCATCCTCTGCATTTGATAGGTATAGATGTTGACCTCGTTAGCTTTGCTTCTCAAGACGCTGATGCAACTGTGATTATACCTTCTGGAGAGGGATCGAAAATCGGTACATTTCCATTACTTCTGAAGTAACTCACACAGAGTCTGGTCTAAGGTCTTAACCGTGTTCGGTTACGCAGTCTTGCCCATTTCTTCGATAACTCTTATGCTTTTGTTTTTGGGTTTTTATGGCAGTTGGGAAGATTTCCCGGCGTGTGTCGTTAGTTCGTTACCCTGAAGCAAAGGAGCTGCTCGAGACAACGAAGGCCAAAGCCCAACAGAAGCTTTTAGGAGCAGTGACGAACTCCTCTGGAAAATACTCTAACCCAGCTCGAAGTAGCCTTCGTAAAAGCGGACAGTCAGCTCTTCGAGCAGCTTCCACACATAGCAGCAGACAGAAGAGCATGAATCCAAAAAGAAAGCGTACAGAGTCCTCCTCAGGAAAACATTATGCCCCCACAACTACGGCTTCAGGCTCTTCAGATCGATCGGGGAAGTCCAAGAAGAAAGTGAAGACTGAGAAGTAAAGATATTCGTTTTTGTTCTTTATAAGAGAGTTTTGTTTGATGGTTAAGATGTTGGATTCCGATTATGTAGTAGACGATAAGCAACCAGTATTGTATTCGAATTCATAACTTATAAAGTTACAAAGCTTTTTTTTTAGCTACCTTGTGACAATGTCAAAGTCAGTAGCTTTTTATTCTTAGTAAAAGAAAGCTATGGTTTGTTTGTTCTTTTGTCTTCAAGCATCTGTGGTAGGAGTTATTGTTGCAGAGTCTTGTGAAGTAGGCTTCCATTGCTGTGGAGTCTGAGCTTTCTTTATAGAGAGAGCATGTATTTCTTTCATCTCTTCTTCAAGAGCAGCGTTCACAATGCGGTGCCTCTCAAGCAATCTCTTCCCTTCAAACTCTTCCGAGACAATCTCAACAGCAAAACTCGCACCGCAGCTAAAAAGAAAAGAGAAAAAGGCTAGGTTTTAAGATTGAGAATATGGACAATAAATGCCAAATTAAAAAGAAAGAATGAATTTGATGGGTTTATCATGGTTTACCCTCCAGATGTGTCAATGACTTCCTGGTTTTACATAGACAAAAAAAAAATCGAGTCAGTGATGTGTATACAGAGCAAAAAAACTTCAATTATCACTTGAAGCAAAAAACTTATTTGGTTCTAATTCACACAAACCTCACTAAAGTGAATATGATCCAATCACAGAACAATGTAAATCTAAAGATTGTCTTAAAGCTACGTGAGTATGATCCAAGTAATTTTTTGTTGTTCATCAACAGACCGGTTCAAATATTTCAAATTTTATCATTATCTGCGACTCCGTCTTCTTCCTATAACGAAGAAGTAAGAACAGATGATGCACGTGTGATCGATCAAAGTACTAAATTTCTTTTTGCTTGTGAACGGGATTCAGTAACCGTGAACAGAATAAAGTTGCAGGTAAGGATCAATGGACTTACCAAATGAACAGGGTTGAGTTTTGAAGTCAACGAAGCTTCCACTTGTTCCTTTGTCACACCCATCTCTCTCTATTAAGCTTTGTGTAGCGATAAATTTGTAAAAGCTGTCTTTGATTAAGTCCTTGTGTGCTATAATGATTCCAAATAGGTGAGCCGAATATATTCTCTTCTTCATAACTTTATGATATTTGATACTATCCATAAACACATCACAAGCCCAAAAATGACAAAAAAGGCACAAAAAAAAAAACCAGGAAAAGGCAAAAAAATAGAAGTTAATGAGTGTGTGTATACACATTGATATTTATGTTTAAAAATCCAAACTTTCAAGTTAATTTTTCACAATATTTTAAAAAAATGTCAGGATATTTCACCAGAAAATGATGATTTTGATTAAAAACAAGTTCCTAGCTAGTAGCTAACCATGATAATTCAAGAATCGGAGAGCTGAATGAAACGGAACGCAAATGGGCTTTCAGGTTGATTTCCTCTCTGGAAAACGGAATTAACCAATCGCCGAGATGATGTGAAGAAAGGGTGCGACGACGAAGAAGAGTGCACGGCCCAATTAATTTGAACCGGAATGAACCGGCGAACCAATCAATTTGGATCACATTAAACAACCGCAGTTATGGGCTCTTTCAATCTTTCTTTTTCGGGTCTGAATTTTTATCATTACACTAAGATCAACTTATAATGGGCATTCATTTTTCCCTCCATTAAACGAATTTTAAACCAATGATCTTAAGAAATCGCGAACGCAAATACCTATAGGGCCATCGGCATTGGAATTAGAAGATTACTTTTCTTAATTAGAAGATCTTAGTCATTAAGCATTGACAAATGACAAATGATTTTTCATCAAGTAGGAGCTTAGTAAGCAACTCTGCTATTTCTAATATAGCTTTAAGTAGGAGCTTAGTCGTTCGCTTAACCATTTCAAAAGACATTTTAATACGGAAATAGCGAACGGACAAATCGAGATGCCAATAAAATTATATAATTAACAGCCAACCTGGAAATAAGATCCCACAAGTTATTTATTTCCCTTTTTACGTAATATCTACTGCTCGATTCAGTACCAAGATTTATTGACTAGGCACCGAAATAAAGATTCGATTATATACTTTACCACTTTATAATTTTCTTACTATATAAACAAATTAAATTACGTCGTTTTTGATAAATATATTTAGGGTCCATAAGACCTATATATAATTAAATCTTTGTCTCTCTCTGTCCGCAGAGAAATTGTCGGACATAACTCTTCTTTGACCATCCCTCACCTCCATTTCATCATTTCTCTCTCTCTAAATCTATCCGTAGATAAAAAGAAATTTAAGAGAGAGAAAATATTTGTATCATTACCTAAACCAAAAAAAAAAAAAACAAAAGTCTCTGTAATTGCGAGATGGGAAACTGTGCCACCAAGCCAAAGGTTCTCAAAGATTCCGACGAGGATCTGATTCCGGTTGAGCGAGAGACGACGGCTCCGACTGATCATCCCAAGAATCCGGCGGAAAAGAGAGAGAACAACGCTCCGAACGCGGCGGAGGAGGCAGCGGCGGCGGCACGACGGAGCGAGAAAGGAAAAGAAATTCTGATTGAAGATGACGTGGAGGAACACAGCAAACGTCAATCTCTCAGTCACTTGTTTCTTGAGGTAACTTTTCCCAAAAAAGAAAAAATTACATTAATTTACGAATATCGTTTTTCTCGGCAAAAGTCGAAAAACCATTTACTTATTGTTTAGTTTTTACACTGGTTACGTCGTTTAAAAAATGCAATAGAAATTATAGAAACACAGATGTTTGTATGTAAGTGTTTATATGATCATCAGCTCATGACTCATGACCGTTTCCAACAAAATATAGTTCGTAATAGATTTTTATATTATTTTCTAAACAAACAAAACTTTTTTTTTTTTAAACTTGATTTGGAAAATCTTGTTAAGCTTTATAAAGTTTCCTAAATAAAGTCTGTTATGATATTGTAGAGTTTCGTTCTTTAATTGTTTTCTTATAATATCAAACGTTAGTGATGAACCAAACGGTAATATTCTTTTTTGAAGGACAGATCAAAAGACAAAAGCTTCTCTTACCTTCTAAGTTTTGAGGACTCCTTTTTGTTATATATAAAAAATAAATCGTCGTTATTATTTTATGCATATATTTCTATCGGCATTTCGAAATAGTACCGGTTAATTACGAATTTCTGCTTTTTTATGTTTCACTTGTTCTATCGATTTATGGGAGGATTATATATACAGGATAAGGCAGTAAAAAATGAAGTAACCGATCTAACTCCGACAAAACCAGAGACCAATATCAAAACAGGCGCTTCTTCAGAGGTTTCAAAGCTTGATACTTCTGCTCTGATGGCTTCTAATGTCAAAGCTCCAGAAACCTTTGACGTTCAGACTCGAAATGACCTCGAAGTCAAGATTCCAGAAGGCACCGAGGTTAAGACTCCTGATACGCCTAAAGCTAAGGAAGCTGAAGAAAAGGAAGTTAACTTTTCAGAGAATTGGGATGTTAAGTTTCCAGAGGAATTGGAAGCCAAGAAAACATCGCAAGTGGTTAAGGTTGCAAAAGAGTCTAAACTTCCACAGGTTTCTGCTCCTGAGTTCTCTGAAATTAAGGTTACAAAAGAGTCAGGTGTTCCTGATCAGGTCTTGGAAGTTAAGAATGCTACAGAAATATCTGACATTCCTGCTGAAATCCAAGTTATAAAAGAGTCAAATGTTCCTGAGGTCTTGGAGGATAAGAATACTCCAGAAGTTTCTAAAGTCAAGACTAACCAAATTAAAGTTGCAGAGTCAGAACTTTTAAAGGTTTCAGAGGTTAACTCCTCTGAGGATTTAGAGATTAAAGTTCCAAAAGTTTTTGAAGTGAAGACTCCAGAAACATCGAATGTTAAGATAGAATCAGAGCTTAAGACTGATCAAGAAGCATCGAATGTTAAGATTGCAGAAGAAACAGAGGTTCCAAAGTTTGTACACGCTCAAGAGAAGATTGATAAAGCTGAAGCTCAGATTCTTGACGACATTAAAGTGACAGAAGACAAAGGTATTGTGATGCCTAAAACAGGAGAAGGAGAAAAGGATTTGTCTTTTGGGAAGCAAGTCAAAGAGTCTACTACACTGTCAGATTTAGATAACAAATGAGTTACAAGAGAGATCCGAAAAAATTACCAATCAGGAATAGCTAAATTATATTTTTGAAATCAAGACTACCAATTCATGGGTTCAAAAACAATAGTCACCAAAAAAAAGAAGGAATTTAGCATATTCTTTTAGGCAATTTTAATTTGTGTGTTTGATATCTCCTATGTTGTTTTTTTTGTAATTTTCCTTTTTAATTGATGGGATGAGTTGTGTATTTGAATGTCCCCAAGTTTTTGAACAGTTTTAGTTATGTTGACATGGTTTGTCCCTCACGCGCTTTCAGGTTGTAACGCGTGAGCTCACGCAATCGTCCGGTTGCTGAAGTTGATGATGATGTCATCATGATGATGATATTTTGTCTTTGGGCTTCCTCTCATGTTGAAGGCCCGTCTCTGTCTAGGCTTTATCATTTCATGCAAACCCATACTGCTTTTTTCAAACCTTCTCCTTTCGCGAGAGACGGGCCTTCGACAATCTTCGTCTCTCGTTCCATTTTTCTGTTTACTAGTTGATTCAACAGGCCAATTCAACAGTTGTTAGTTTTAGTTCGGTCTTATAAATGTGATAGATTATCAATATAGGTTTTTTCCCCTGTTTTAGTGATTGATTCAACAACTAAAAATATACAATGACAAATTTGGCAAATTTTGCTGATTTTATGAATTTATTGGTGGAAAATTTAAAGTACGATTTTAGTAAAAGTTAGGACGTATAGAACTGTTATAATAATCACATTGCCAGAAACTAGTCATTGGACATTGCCACTTTGCCAGTAACAATTAATTTGATTTCTTTTTCTTTTCTTTTTTTTTTGCTTAAAAACAAAACCTACGAAAAGTATATAAAATACCCTATGAAAAAGTATACTATAATATGATAAAAGTAGTTACATGGGACAAAAAAAAAATTAAAGCAAAATTATTGACTCTACTATGTGAATGATTAGTCACATATATTAATATTATAAGAACCCTAAAATTTAGCTCATCTTTAATGCAACATTCATTCAAGTATTCAACTAATGACAACCTTCACTTCATTGCAAACGACATCGTTTTCTTTCTGTGGATCAATGTTCTCATTACCACAGTTCTTCTCCTCTCTACTTTTTCCCCACAACACACAGTAGAGTCCTATAATCAGCAATAGTCCACCTACAATACTACAAAAACACATACAAATAATTTAATTTATTGCATTAATTATAAGCATTATAAAGAAAGAAAAAAAAAAATGATATTTGAGGAAGATTGTAGAACCTTCCAAGACTGATGATCTCGCAAAGTAGAACCGCTGAAGAGAGGAGAGTGAAGAGGAGAGACAAAGGAGTGAACATCGATAAGAAAACAGGTCCTCTCTTTTCTATAACCCATGACTGCAAATAATATGCTACGCCTGTTACGATGAATCCCTGCATATATGATACATTAAGGTTTATATTTATATATATGGAATTAATATACTTTGAAATGTAATAGAGTTAACGAATTACGTACGCAATAAATGACTGCAACGAGTCGTAGGTTCCATCCCAGCTTCCATGCTGAAATATCTCTCTCGAATGCAATAGCGATGACCAAGGATTGAATCGAACTCAATAGACAATGAAGAGTTGTGAAGTATAGCTTCGAAGGGTAAACCTTTAACACACGACCCTGTATTTATTTATGATTTAAAATATCAGAGATGAAGTATCACATTTATTATTCAATTAGAATAATAAATAACCAAATCATATACTAATGTCCAACAAGTTTTGAGATTTATTACTCATTCGTGTGGTTAACAAAACAATATGTGATAATGTATATATGGAGCAATTTGATTGGGTACCTGCAAAACGAGCCAGAGACCCCATAAAATGTTGGAGGTGACCATGAGGACACATCCTTTGAGCCACGAGGTGGAACCGCCGGAGACGTGGCCGTGAACATTCCGGTGATGATGTACTTGGCCGTGATGGCATAAAGGTAATTTCAATAACGGGCCTTTGTAAAGAGCTAAGGTAATTACCCCTCCCATGCACACAGTTATCCCAACAAGCTTTGCTGTTCCTTGTATGCTCTTAACCTTAAGCCTCTCCATTCTTTAAATTTTATAGAAAGATAAGTAGGTGTTCATTAGAAAGTTTACAAATATATATATATATATATATGTATATATGTATAACGTGCACAATTAATACATAAAGGTTTATATATGTTGTAAGTATATACCCAAGAAAAAGAGCCACGAAGAATGTGATGGCCGGAAGGGAAGCTGTTGTGGCGGCGGCCAGAGTCGCCGACGTATACGACAATGCGATTCCGTTTAAGTCCAAGCTCAATGTCACACTAATAAACGCAAGTCGCAGAATAAAAAATTTAAAAAAAGTTATTCGCATTTCGCGTTAATTTTCAAAGATGCTGATCACATATTATATTAAATTTTAACGATCTGTATTACTTTTAAGTTTTTACTACTAAACAGAAGAAAACTTAACGTTTTCGTTATCAACAATCAAATTAATTTTACTATGGTGTTCTCTTCTTTGCGTTTGTATGTGTTTACAATTTTGAAAAAGATGATGAAAAAAAGCAAATAGATTTTTGAGTTTTTACTTCAAATAGAAATAATCATTTTAAACGCAAATAATCAAAGAAAATAAATCCTAAAATTTACTTGTCGCAGACATACCCAAATAATGAGAGCATGAAGATCTTGATGAAGGTCACAAATGAAAGAGGTGGAGCGCTTTTCCTAAAAGGGAAACAAAATTTGAGACTTCATATTTTATTTTTAAAAAGATAACTGTAAATGCTCATTTATCTGCAAATATATAAAGAATAGTGTATAGGTATATACCGTTCGAAGAAAAATGCAAGAGGAGCCAAGAAGATGGTAGCAAAAGCTTGACGATAGAAAACGAAGACGAAAGTGTTCATTCCTCCATTGAAGACAGCTTTAGAGATCAAAAACATGATTGCATATATGAGTTGTATTATAATCACCACCATGTATGATTTCTTCGTCTCCATGTCCATCGATCGATAGATTGAGTTATGTTTGTCTTGAGTTCTTTGGAAGACAGATTTCTTATAAATATAGATATATGGGTTACTCTTTGTAATGTTCTTCCTCGAGTTATATATAATAGGAAGCTAAGTGGGCATTTATATAAGTATATACACAAGCACGCATATATAATTTTGATATTTTATTATGGTAGTATTCGAAAATAATGGAATAAATAAATAAAAAGTACGTAGCTAAGAGTGGAGGAAGAGAAAAGATGTTACTTTTGTGTCACAGTCTCACTATACCAACCAAAATAATTTAAGATGTTGACTCCAGAAGATTTTTTAGTACATGTTTCTCGTTCCGTCCATTAATCACCACACCATACGTACTATATATATGCTGGACAGGGCCGGTGGGGATTTATACACTGTAAAAACATAGATTCGTAGAAAACAAAATTTGGTTGATGAAATGATTAAATCAATAAGTAATTACGTCAACTTCAATAAAGAAAGATGAGGACATAATGATTTTGTTTGAAAAAAAAAACAACGTTCGTGGTTCTGTTGGATTTTACTGATTATAAATTCAAGTGAAATAACAATTTACGTTCAATCGTTATGCAATCATGTAAGTTTAACGATTAATAAAAAATTACGTCACTGTTTATATGGTGTAGTCTCAAATTAAATATACGAAAATGCTGAATGATTCCATTATATCATCTCACAATTTGTTCGCGACAACTTTACCAACTAAGACCAAGTTTTATTATTAATATTGCGGGATAGAATAATAAGTACTTTAACAGAAAAAATTGGTATAATAAGCAAACGAAAAAGTGAAAAATGTTTTGGAAGATTTTGTGGTTAAGAAATTTTTTAACTTACAGAGTCGTGTATGTATAATACTATTTTCACAAATACTAACGTAATTAATATGATGAATTTGATTAGTTATAGCTTAATGGATCTTCTCTTGATCAATAAAATAACACTGTCAGTCCAAACATTAGCCATACCCATATACATTCAAATCATTGTTACTCCGATATCAAAAGATACAGCTAGCGTGTGTAACGTTCAAAATTGATCTGCCAATAAAGGTTCAAAATTGAACTGTATCTTGATTTATTAATAAAAACAAACAATGCGCTTGGCTAGTTGAGATATATTTTCTCGGAGTTTTTTACATTGGCTATTCTTTTTTGTGCCTACTGGATGTTTGATCTTATAGACTCAATCATCATGATTCAAAACTTAGAGAAAATAAGCTGTCCCTCTGGGGCTAGCCAATAAAAGACGCCTAAAAATAAGTTATTGATATTATAATGTATAAAGATATGGAATCAATTTCAAAGAAATCATAAAAGTAAAAAAATAAATATGATAAAGATTAAAGTGTCTGATGACCCAGAAGCATGTGGTTTATCGTATACAAGACAAAGTAGATGGTGACTGTATACCGCGAACGTCCACGTACGTCATTATTACGAGTCTTGGCCATGCAAAAGCAATCTAAGTTTTTTTTTTTAATGGATAAATGCAATCTAAGTTAATCCTTAAATGATCGCCAATAATATAAATTTAGATTTTTATTGTCCTTTTTCCTTTTTCTAAATCACATGTTAATTTGGTATGCACTATACATATATAACATGTGTTTGGGTCGTTGAAACCAACATAATAAACCTGAAAAACTATTTTGTTTAAATTTTGGATATGTGGACAGTTTTCATTCCGTAAAACTACTAGAACAATCCACGAAACAAAACCTCGCACTGACCTTTTCTTGGAGAGTCGCCTTCTAAATTAACATGTCATATATACTGAGTACTGATACATATGATGCATCGATACTCGATAGGTGCGTGTATTTAATTATTTATCAGCACTAGTCTTTTTTAATTGATACATATACATGCATTTTTACTTGATACCTATATACATGCATGCTTTGATCAAAATTTCACTTTCGATCATTACACAATATATGTATCTTCTCTAGAAGTACTCTCTCGTATGTTATGGTTCCTTTTTTTTCTCTGTATCGTTTTGTACGTAAAATCAACCCTATAAATTTAAATAAATGTGCAAATTATGAGAAGGATGAATTCAAGGAATATACGCATCTACGATTCTTAAAAGCGAACACAACCTACCGTCTAAAAAAAGAAAAAAAGACGACTAAAGAAGAAAAAGCGAAACTAATCATGGTTTGGTCAATAAAAGAGCTATCGTTGTCGTCAACGAAAGAAAGAAAAATTAATTCACATTTATACGGCGGAAGGCTCCAACGTAAAACCCAAAAAAAAAAAAAGAAGGTTGCTCGCATGTAAAGAAATAGCACGTGTCTTTTAGAGGGTGATTAATTCGGCCCAAATGAGTGATGGATCAATGGACCCGAGACAAAGTCATGCAAAAAAAAACTCGTTGATTCTACGTTATGGGCCTCTTAACAAAACAAGGGCCCATATTTAGTTAATAATCACGTGACATGCATGTGAGCAAGGGGTTTAGTCTGGCATTTTCTCTCATTTTCTCTCGTCCTTCTTCTTCTTCTTCCTCAACTACTAAAATGCTAAAACCTCCGCTCAATTATTTCGGCCATTACAGTCGCAAATGAAACGTCTCCTTGTTCTTCTCATTTCCTGAGAAAATCATGCAGTTCGTGTCTACCAAAACTCTCTTCCTCCGACTCGTCGCTTCCTCCGTCGCCGAGCTTCCGCGGCGGCCGCAAAGGGCGATCTCTGTTCTCGTCGCGAATTTCTCCTCTTCTAATGCTACCTCTGGATCCATCTCCTGTCAAATTACTTCGAGGCGTCCACATCACGACGAGGAGTCTCGGGGAGTTAGGGTTTGGGTGTGGTGGGATTTCGAGAACTGTAATTTGCCGGCGGGTGTGAACGTCTTCAAAGTAGCTCAGACCATAACAGCCGCCGTTAGAATCAACGGAATCAAAGGACCCGTCACGATCATAGCCTTCGGAGACGTATTGCAGCTCTCGAGAACGAACCAGGAGGCTCTCTCCGCAACCGGAATCAGTCTCAATCATGTCCCTCAAGGTTCCAAACAAAGAAAAAGACCTGCTTTCTGGTTCATTTCATTCACACACTGCTCGTATTAAAAAAGCTTACCTTTTTTGTTTGTGTGTGTGTTTGTATGTGATTTCTCAGGTGGGAAGAACAGTGCGGACAGATCTATGATTACGGATCTGATGTGTTGGGTTACTCAAAACCCACCTCCTGCTCATCTCTTCCTCATCTCCAGCGACAGAGATTACGCTAGCGTCTTGCACAAACTGAGGATGAACAATTACAACATTTTGCTCGCTGGCTACGAAGAAAGGACGCATGGTGTACTGTGCAGCGCTGCTTCGATAATGTGGGATTGGAATGCATTAGTCAGAGGAAAATATTCAATTGGTAAACACTTTAACCAGCCACCGGATGGTCCTTACAATTCTTGGTATGGTCACTATAGAACTCCTCTTCTTGACCCATTTGCCACATCTTCCTCCTCCACCACGACCAAGCTACAATCTTGTACTTCTAGTGTGACAACTGAGGAATTTCCGGTATCGAATTCTAATCCCGATTCGGCTTCTTCTAAGGTTTGTCGTCCTATCCCGAAAGAAGTGGTTAAGCAGATTGGTTTGGTATTGAGTTTATATCCCAAGGGAGCAGCCATTACAGAACTGCGTGAGCAGCTGAGCAAGAGAAATGTACCGTTAGATAAAAACTTTTACGGGCATAAGAAGTTTTCGAGGTTTTTGTTATCTATGCCGAAGATCTTACAGGTTGTTCCAAAGGGAGAAGGTGTGTTTCTTGTTCGTGCTTGTACACAGGAAACGGATAACAAGCCGGAACTAAGCACCGACAATCCCAAAGCTGTTAGCGTGCAGAATGTTGAAGATGTCAAAAAGGAATCTCAATCTCCAGAGAGTTCTCAGGGGTCTGTTCCGGTAGTTAGCCAGATTGATGTTAAGGCAAAAGATAAACCCGTGAAAGAAAATCAGCTAGCTTTAACTGCTGAGAAGGATGTTGCTTCATCAAAGGAAAAAGACGGGTTTCTTCAGAAGCTAAATAGGCTATGGTTTGGTTCAGATGAGATGGAATTAGAGCATCTCGAAGAAAAGAAACGTATTTCTGGAAATGGTGACGAAGGGAAAGGCGTTGTTAGTCAAGGAAACGTGGTGAATAAAGACATAGTAGAATCTCGAATTGCATATTCCACCTCTAGAGAATCTGCTAAGGAAGTAAAAGCAGATACTGAAGTAGGCAACGAGAAATCTAAAAGTCGAGGGCTTTTAAGTCGACTTCTGGAGAGATTTAATTTTTTAGAAGGAAGAAACAGAGAGCTTAGTAATTTAGCAGCGACTGGAGCTCAAGTAGATGACATCTTTGCAAAAGATTCGTTTTGGAAGGATGTTGAATCTTTCATTAATTCTCCAAGAGGCTTCGTCGTTGTTTCGCACTCAAGATCAAGGTTCTTGATTCTTCTCTTTCCCTTACTAGTGTTTCTGCGTTAGCTATCAAGGAAATAATATTCAATTTAAGGTAAGCTGCTCTTTTTGTTATATCTGTTCAGAGAGGCGTTGGCTAAGAATCTAAAGGACGAAGGACCTTCATGTCTTAAACCGCTTGATGTGTCCAAAATGCTTGATATAGTATCTCTATTAATATCAGAGAAGAAATCGATCAAAGAGAACCCTTCTCATGCTCTACCTTTCAGAGTAAATCGGTTCGCTGAAAAGGGATCTTGTCTTAACCACACTCGTGCTTCTAGTGGATTGAGATCGATATTTGTGAACATGTCAAGATCACAGTGTGTCGAAGCAGATGATGAGAAAATGACCAACGACTTTGGTATGAGTCCGAAATCGTTGGAGAGATCAAGAAGCGAGGTAATTGCGGATTGTCATAAGCTGGTAAAGAAGATAACAGAAGAAAACCCTGGAGGTTATGACATGAGCAAGTTGAAGAAAGACTTTTTGGAAACATTTGGGTACCGTTTAGATTATCATAACCTCGGTTATACGAAACTGCAGTCTTTGATACAAATGATGCCTGAGGCGAAGATTGAATCCGGATACATTGTTCCTTCCTCGACGCCGGCTCCACATGGACCTGACTTATCATTTGAAGAACTTGGTCCAGTGTCCAAAGAGATTCATGAGTATGACCCATCTGTTTCAGAGGATGAAGATTCTGACTCAGAGACGCACGAAAAAGCTCCTTTAAAACAGAGCGCCAACAAGAGCAAGGAGAAGAAACGGGATAAAGTAGAGAGAGAGTTACTTCAAATTCTGGATTCTTTGGACACTGATAACGATGTCCAGAAGATTTGTGCTTGTGGCGAAGATAAGCTTGTTGAAGGAGTATTGACAAGCTTGCGGAAGAAACCATCAGGTGAGTCTACTAGAGTTCAAGGATGAAGATGAGTTTTTAATTTAACCCGGGAAGGAAACAAACAAACGGCAACTTAAGATTCCGGTTTTGATTATTTTTCTGGGTGGAATTCCGGTTTGGTGATTGGTTCTATGTAAAAACCGTGGAAATTGAACAAACATGTGGATTGTTACTTATTCTGAATCCAATTGCTTTATCGTTCAGAACTCAAACATTAACCTTACTGGGCGTGACATTGAGAACGTAAATCAACCCTTAGCCTATACTGTATAGACGCTCTGTGATTCGTAGTACAAAACTTAATTTATGCATATAGAACAATACAAAGACATAACTTAATTCAATTCATGTGATTTTTTTTTATTCATTCTGAACATATTCATTCTTTGCTTACTTGTAAATATCATCATATAAAATGGAAGTTTAGATCTTACATAAGAGTAACTTTTATTAATTAATTAGAATATAAAAGAACCATATAATTAATCAAGTCCGGGGTCCGTAATTTCAACGGGAGACAAAGCCAAAGTTTCCGGCGCCGGAGACGGTGACAATTCCGGTTTCTCCGCCTGAACATCACAATACTCTACAAGATTATTCCCTTCCATAGTCGTAAGCCCTAAAGAAGTAAACATAACGGACCAACACTCTTTCACGATCAACCCGATGGCTCCGCAACAATCTTTGTCAATTCCACCGGAAACCGCCGGTTCTGTCGTACCGGTACGGGTAAGGAAGAACTCAACGATCTCGTCGGTGCAAGACTTTAGCTCCAACGCCGCGTTCCAACAATCCATCAGGTTCCCGGCGCCGGAATGTTCCTCAGTCGCCACTGTCGTGGTCTGCAGATTCCTTGCATCAACGACGGTGACGATGTGGACGGTCGATATGAGACATGAAATTGTGATTAATGTGAGGAAGAAAAGCTTTGAAGTTGTATTACTGGCCATTTCTTTCTTCTTCTTTTTTTACTTCTTGTTGTTTATGGGATTAGTGAGAGATGATGCGTGTGTGATTTGAAGTTTATATAGTGAAAACATAATGAGGGAGATGAGAAGTTTTTTCGTTCGTTAAAATTTTGTTATTAATTATCACAAGTGATCGTGGTTAATCAATTTACCCCATAATTGTTAAGCATTCACCTCTGTTTTTATAAATTTCCGTTACACCCAATTATGCACGTCAATTATGTATTTGTAAACATACGTTTTTATCCCTAAATGTCCAACAAGTAAAATCTGTAATCATTTTATAACGTCGCATTTAGATTTTAGACCAAGTGTGCACAAATGCAATGCATTCAACGATTCAAACGCAAAATTGGTGGCAAAACTTCAAATACTCGGCAGTTTTTGGCATCTTGATGGGCTTAGTAAACTAGGCTTTATAAAAGCCCAAAAATATATAAATAATTAGCTAATAAGTCTATTTCAGTATAAGCCCATTGTCAGTTCAGGCGAGAAACAGAGATGAGCGCGACGGCGGAGCTGCCGACGAAAGAGGCACACGTGCTTAAAGGCCACGAGGGGGCGGTTTTAGCGGCGAGGTTTAACGGAGACGGAAACTACGCTCTCACTTGCGGCAAGGATCGAACCATCCGCCTCTGGAACCCCCACCGTGGAATCCTAATCAAGACCTACAAATCCCATGGCCGCGAAGTCCGCGACGTTCATGTTACTTCGTATGAAATTTGAACCTTCCTCATCTACAGATTCTCTTAAACTATTTGTTATTTCGATTCAAATTTGTTATTATACTCCAAATATATTGGATTCTGGTTGTGTGTGTTTTATTGTTGCTTGCAGCTAAAATTGAGTGGATAAGAGAACCAAACTCATATTTGTAGGAGCTTTTATTTAGTTATTTCTTCTATGATTTCGATATTTTGTTCAATTCCAGTTAAAAATAGTCCAAATTATATGGATTCTGGGTTATGTATTTGTTTTTTGGGTTACATGCAGCTAAAACTGTTATAAATAAGATAACAAATTGAAAATGTAGGAGTTTGTGTTTCACTAGTGTCAAGCAAACTGGAGTTCTATCTGGTGGTAGCTGATATAATGAGTGCGTTTTTATTCGTATTTCAATGATTTTGTTGATTGCAAAGAAAATTGGAGTTTGTTTGTTGCTTGCAGCTAAAATTGATTGAATAAGACACGAAATCTCAGATCTTTATGAGCTTTCGTGTCACAATTGTAAAGCAAAATGGAGTTTTGTTTGGTGGAAGCTAATATGATGAGTGTGTTTGTTTATTCATGTTTCAATGATATATATATCTTTTTGTTTCACAGAGACAATGCCAAATTTTGTTCGTGTGGTGGTGATCGACAAGTTTATTATTGGGATGTTTCAACAGGACGCGTAATCCGTAAATTCCGTGGTCACGACGGAGAGGTAAATGTCTCAAAACTCGGAATCAATGTCGTCGCGTATTAGGATTCAGTTTGCGTTGATTATTCATCTCTTCTTCTTCTACCTTATTGAACAATGATCTTGTCAGGTCAATGCAGTGAAGTTCAATGATTCATCAGCTGTAGTTGTATCAGCTGGTTTCGATCGTTCGCTACGTGTATGGGACTGCAGATCTCACAGTGTTGAGCCTGTTCAGGTTTTCCTCCTTTCTTTTTTTGCGCGATGCCAAATCTCGGATTACTTTACAGCTAAAATCTTAACCAGCTTTTATTTTCTTGATGTTTTTTTGTTGTCAGGTCATTGATACGTTTTTGGATACAGTCATGTCTGTTATTTTGACAAAGACTGAGATTATTGGTGGTAGTGTCGATGGAACTGTTCGGACATTTGACATGCGTATCGGTAGGTATGTAAAAAACTCCACACTAGGGCAAGAATTTGGTATTTTATTTTCCAGGAATCGGAATAAGTGATTCGAAATGTCGTTTTAATTTGGAATCAGGGAGATGTCGGATAACTTAGGACAACCGGTCAATTGTATATCGCTATCAAATGACGGAAACTGCGTTTTAGCTGGTTGCTTGGATTCTACTCTGCGTTTACTTGACCGGTAACATTCCCCTTGTAAATTGTATTTAAAAAAAGTAAACTGTTATTTCTTTTGCAGATTGTCTTAATTCTTATGAATATCTTTAAAAATACAGAACCACAGGAGAGCTACTCCAAGTTTATAAAGGTCATATTTCTAAGGTTAGTCATTAGTTACCATAATCCATGGCTGCTTAATTATATCGTAGTTACAACAATTAAGAGTATGACTAATGAATGATGTTTTTCCCATGTGAAACAGTCATTTAAAACCGATTGTTGCCTCACTAATTCGGATGCACATGTGGTTGGAGGATCAGAGGATGGATTGGTTTTAATTTGGGATTTGGTAGATGCAAAAGTGGTATCGAAATTTCGAGCTCATGATTTAGTGGTAAAAATATTCAATCTCTTCTTCTTCTTTTTTTTCCCCTCTTCTTAATCCTTTTATAACTTTTCTAACTAGCAATGTTGACTTCTTCGATTGTTTAATTCAGGTGACAAGCGTGAGTTACCACCCGAAGGAAGATTGTATGTTGACTTCTTCGGTTGATGGTACAGTTCGTGTCTGGAAAAAATGAAGAAACACTGATTCTTGATTTTGGCGGGTTTTGTTTGTTACAATCTTTGGGGGTTATTGGGAGTTGGATTTATGAAGATTTTAGTTGATTTTAAAAATCATGAGATTTGTCAAATTTTTAAGAATTTTGTTGGATTTGTAAAATTTAGAGAAAGTTTTATGGATATAAACAATCTATTAAGAATTTTTTAATATGACAGATTTTGATAATCCAAAGGATATAGATAGTATTTTGAGAATCATGATTTATGAATTAAAGTACAAAGAATCATTATGCCAATAACACTAGATTATAATAGAATCATAGAATCATTAAAATGCAGACTTTTTAAATAACAATGGATTTTGATTAGATTATAAAAATCATCATATCAATAACAATTGATTTTTATAATTTTTAAATGAATAACAAATGAATCTATTAAAAATGTAAAAATCCACAAACCAATAACTATAGAATCTTAAATTCTAAAAATCTTTATAAATCAACTCTCCAATAACACCCTTTCTTCTCTGTTCTTGTTTTTACTTTTTAACCGCTACCTGTTAACTGTTAATCGGATTTATTAACGTGTGTACACGTAGTAGTTACAGTTTTATGGGGGACAACAAAAATATTCTGTGAGTAGATTTACTTGAATGCGAAGAAAGTCTTTGGGCTTGAATGATTCCAAAAGCCCAATCTAAAAAAGAGAAGCCTGTTATTAAAAAGATGGATTAATCGATGAAAGCCCGTTTATGAAGAAATAAACAGTAAAAAAGGTGTGGCTGCTGGGATTCGAGCCCAGGTCTCCACGGCCACAACGTGGAATTCTCACCACTAAACTACAGCCACTTTGATAGTTACATGTCAAAACTTAAATAGATATATCTCACTATAGGTAGCTTTTAACTATTTGATTGCCTATCAGATTGAACTTGGAATCAAGTAAATAGCCTTCATTGCTAAAAAAAGTTAAAACTATTCTCCCCCTACTTTTGTTTTACTCTGCCAAATTGGAAATCAAGATTCTACTCTTCTTCCAATTATTCTCACCTTTTTAAGAAAAAGACAACGAAACATGAAGTTCTGATTTTGATTTATGAAATGTTTTAAAATCTTGCGAAAGAGAATCACATAGCTGGAAAATATGGGGTATTAGTGAAGAAGAACATGGCAATGACATCTTAAGACCAGTCTTTTGCATGTGTTATTTCATATTTTTTTATATATTCAATCTCTTATCCGCCGCCCCGTAATTTTATTTTCAATAAAAAAGACAGATTCAACTTCACAATTAATTACATATATGTAATCCTTGAAATAACAGCATACAACATTATTAATACTCTTGATTTTATTTTTGACGGTTTTACTCATTTTTCGGTTTAAGAATTGGTTTTAACGAACCATACTCGCGAGTATGATTCACGAACTGTACTCGCAGAGTTAAACTGGTGATGAGCTGTCTAAACGCAAAGACCTAACGTGACCGCTGCCCGAAAATTCCCAAACGCTGCCCGAAATCTGAGAGAGGATGAGTTCCTTAGTTCGGACCAGTTAGACTTTTATTTTTTTGTTTGGTTGTCTAAAGTACACCAAAGCAATCTCACAGCTGTCAGATATTTGTTCAGTTCATTTAAAAAAAAAAAAATTCGTCTGCTTATTTTCCGGTAAATTCGGGTTTAATTGTCTACATTATAATATGACTTTTCAAATTTATTGCAACCACAATTGTTACAAAAAATTTGTATTAATTATTTAATGGATGGTGCATTTTGTGAGTTTTGACATTTTTTCGTAGAAATATATCAATTTAAAACACTTAAGAATATGATTTTACCGATCTTAAATTTATTTCAATGGACCCTCCACCGACAAGTGGATTCTCATTCGACACGTGGCATTAATTATTTACTTAAGTTAATTAGCCATTGGAACTTAATTCTCTTTCATAGAGTATTGTGTATGGTTTTTTTTATAACAAAGAAATGTATTGTTAACTATGCTTTTTATCGTAATTTTAATTAAAATTATTTTCGTTAAACTTAAAAATAAATAAATATATGTAAGATCGACGAAAACACCAATACTGTTATATTTAAAAATTAAAAGTATATTTTATGTTTTTTGGCAAAAAAAAAATTATCTTAAAAACTATTATATTCTTAATTCTTATATGTATGATTGTATCTGTCTTTGTTTTTAAGGTTATATGACATGTTATTTTTCGAGAGGGCTATGGAATGAATAACCACATTCTTACTTTGAGCTCACGTCGTAAATATGCACTTTTCGGTCGTCAATATTAGATAAACCTTTTTTATATATTACAAACATAATTTTGAAAAGGTTATTTAAATATTTTTAAAAAGCTACTTATTGCGCACTATCTCGCAGTTATGATTACACTTTTACTAGAAAAAAATAGTAAAATAAATGGGTCAAAAGTCACCCCTGAGTCATGCAACACGTGTTTAGATTAATCATATCGTATTAACTAAAATTTATGTACACGTAAAGGAAATTACCCTTTATGTGCTTCGACCAATATACATAATTACATTTGAATTTCCGTTTAGGGAAACAGCTTAGTTGAGATAAATAACCGGGATTTTTTTTGTATGTGATCATTGTTATTTGGGATGCTCTTTTTTTAAGCAATGACAATTTTACCTTTGTTCAGAATGACGCGGTTTATTAGGTTTCTTATTTTGGAATCGGATAAATTCAATTTGCTTCAGAAATATAAATGGCTCCAAAAGGAACATGCAAAAAGTATACACAAGGAAACAAACAACTATGCGATATAAGTGGTGACTTTTTTTGTTTTGCTTAAAGAAACAAAACAACTACGTCTCTATGGGTCTTTTACTTGTCTATCAATTTTTTTTTCTTTTTAGTTAATAAATGTATAACATATTAATGAAGTTTAATCTTTGAACTCGTTACGTCAATATTTAACTTAATCCAAATTAGGAACTGATAGAAAATATGTATACTGTTGCTGTGACTAGTGTGGTATCTTCTTTGTCAAGATCGAAAATAAATTTCACTATTTAAACCCCTAAAAAAAAACTAGAAAATATGGTGATTTTCGTTTTTAACAAAATAAATAAATGAAATTTCGTCAATCTACTATAAACTGTCTTAAATTTGAGATGATATTTCCTCACAGGCTCACAGTGGATATATTTACGACTCAAAATTAAACAACATTCAGCAAGTATATATATATATATAAAAGTATTACTAAAGTAAAATATTGCAATAATCAATATACTTATATATGTATATATATAGATGCATTTCTAATCATGAAGAGTAAAATTTTGTGCAACCTTAGCCTATGAGTTCTGATTGCGTAATCTTTAAGTGAGAACAATTAAATTACGAGCAAAAAAGAAAAGAATCATGTGAACGACAAACAAACCCCACATAATTTGGTGTATTCGCCACTCGTTGATTGGCTGGGTTCTGCGTCGTGAATCAAATTGCAAGTTAAGCCGAGAGCAAAAACAAGTAATCGTATATTTGATCGATACTTTTCATGCCATTTCAGTTTAAATGACTTAGGATTTATTGTAGCATTTCTGTTTAAATCGAGTTGACGACATACCAGACATACAGTATTTGAATTATGGTATAAAATTCCAATGGATTTAAAATTAGATTCAATAACACATAAATAAATTTCCTAAGCAAGTCTAAATTTAAACGTTTGATATCATCGTATGATGTGTCTAAAATAAGAAGATTGATGTGTTTTCAAGTATGATGTGGTATTGTTTTCAAAATAATGTACCATAATTATGATGGAAGGAAGTTAGAAATCTACGAAAGAATCTATCTGATATATATTCCAAAACTATGTATTCAGTTGGACCGAACATCATATACCGTATAACAGAAGACAATAATAATTTTCATACAAGTTTGTTTTGCATTGGTAAAAATAATGTTTCATTGACAAAAACATGAGTTCTTAATTTTTTTTTATCACATTTCTTGTGTAAACTTTGTGTATCAAATTTAGATTTCTAAAATATTTTAAATTTTATATAACTATTGACAAAAATTGGTAAAATAACATACCATATCAATACATGTATAAACAAAGTATAACAATACAGTATTAACCGTATTTTTAAATATATATTGATAGCATAATTATATGTATCTTTCCTAGGCTGCTATCATATCTTATTTTTATATTTTAGAAATAGACTAACCATTAATCTTAAAAATAAAGAATTCTAATTAATTTTATAAAAGGGCTTCAGTCTTCAGATGTATTATGTCAAATAAATGATAAATTTGATCTTTGTTATGTGCAATATAATGAAAAAACGTGTTATAGAAGGATTTTGTCAGTTTAAAACGAACAATTGATCCAGTTAACTGAATCAATAAGCTATTTAACATTCTTTATTTTATAGATTCTCACACAAGTTGTTGTTTATGTTAATTTTTGTTTCTTAAAATTATATTGTTTTCTAAAAATTATATTCTTATATATCTAGATTTTTCCTTGATTATTGAATCTATTTTAATTTTTTTGCTAAATAATTTTATTTTAATATGAAAATCGAAATATAACAAATTATTGAATAGCTGTGATACGAGCGAATCAAGTTGAAGTACAAACCCATAAGTTAACCGGGTTGACTTAAATCTCTAATCACGTTGACCAAATGCATTACCTCGATCTTCTTTTCTAAAATTTTCATATAGTTATTATATGCAGATTTCCTAGTTAAAACAAGCAAATAATTTCTTTGTTTTCCCTAATCTTTAAAGTAACAAAATAAAAATAAGGAAAAGAATAATATAAGCGCACCGACAGTTTCTATAAGAACATGTGGCACGAGGGCTTGGAGAAGACAGTACACAGCCTTCAATCAATCATGAAAACGACATTTGATGTGGTAACCTACTAAAGTTCGCTCTTTTTATATACATTATAATATACGTATCCAAAACAATACTCTATATGATCTTGATTTCTCCGGCTATTATCAAGTCAATACATATAAAATTTCTACAAGCAAAACTGAAATATTGTAATATATTGCTTCTAAATATATATTATATGTCACGAACTATATTGTCGGCAAATGTATACATATATAGACATCATACATGGGCATATATATTTGTGATGTGATACGATAGTGTCAATAATTACACATTTTCTCTTATTTAAGCACAGAGGACAAAAGGTGAAAAAGAAATTAGCTATATGGCGACTGGGGCCGAGCTTTAAAATAAAGTAAAAGTTGTTAACTTAAGCTTTTGGGGGGGTCAATAAGTTTACTTATTTTCAATCACATTATTTTGTTCATTCAGAAAGAAAAAAAGTTTTGAACATTTCTCGATAAATTGCACCTGTAATTTTGTTTTGTAAACAAAGCTAACCAAAAACATGGGTACTTGCGTAGTTTTGTATTTACATGCCTTACATTCGAAGGGTACATATTCTACTGCTTTTTTTCTTTTTCCGGATTGCGCTGTGTACTACCGAATGTTGTTTATATAGACGTTACAAATATTTAGAAAGTCAACAGTTTTTCCAGTAAAAATCAATTATTTGGATTTGCACTTACATGTTTTTTTTTTTTCGCTGAAAATGTTTACCTTTTGGAAGCAGTATATATTTGACCCGGAATTGTCTTTTGTATCGTTCGATCGTGACCATTTTTTTAACGATAGCCAAATGTAAATCTGCATTCACCATCTGATTTTCTGCAATTAGAGTTATTAACTTATTATTCACAAACAAAAAAAAAACTAATTATTAACATTCGGGGTGAAAACTCAATAAAAGTCTATTATTATAAGCAAAATAAGAGGATGGGATATGATTTGGTGAAAGTTTTATTTATTTGAGAAATACTGTATGGGTTTCAAAATCAAAAATGAAAATGTATCCCTCTTATCTATCATATTTTAATAGAAAATATATTACAGATAAATTACCAAAGAAATATTTAAATTAAACTAGGAAGGACGAAGATAAAAGTGAAAACCAATGCAGTCAACAGATAATACAAAGACAGTCGAAAATCATGAAATTTGATAAAAAAAATTAACAGTAATTAGAACGAAAAATGCGGCGCCTCCTTGAACGATCCTTTGATTTACCAAACTCGTTAAACTCTGTCTCATGCTCTGTTTTATGTTTTTATTACAAAACATAAATTAGTCTGTATAGCTTAGATTTATGATTAATATTAACCAGAAAAATTATAACGGAAAAAAGAAAAGACCTAGAAAGTAGGATCTTGGACACGATGCTTATTGTTTTATGTCTTATGAGAGCTCTATATCTGTTGTTTCTGATCTCACATTTAGAAGTCTCTTTAATATATATATATATATATATATTTGTTAAAAGTCTCTTTAATATTACACCGGGACAATAACTAAGACCTTGATATTGTCATTGTAATTTTGTTCTTACATTCAGATAAATCGCTACAAGTAGTACTATTATTTTCTTGCACATGTTGCAAGAACGTGAATATACGCAGACAAATATTTAATAGAAAGTAATACTATTCTACTAATAAAATATATTATTGGCTTTGAATTGGGTATAATTTTTCGCAGAGAATAAGAGTGGTTAATAAAGATAAATCGACTAATCCTACATAGCTTGATTCGAAATTTAGTTTACTTTTTTTTTAATATTCAGAGAATCAAGAAAGTGTATGACCATAAAAACTCCATCCAGGTTCTAGAAAATCCTTCTAGTATAATCTAAAATAGGTGGTTCTGTTAGTAAAAAAAAAACCAAAACCGACGACCTAAAATTTAGAGACAAAATAAATGCTAGGGTGATTAAATGCACATAACCAGAAAATTAAAAAAAAAAAAGTACAAATTTGATTAATGATTAATATTGTGTTTTTAGGTCTTAACACAACAACAACAACAAAAACACAAGTGGAGTGGAGGAGAGAGAGAGCACACCGGTTTAATTGGTCCCACACTCCTTCTCCCCACAAAATTTATTTATTTATTTTAACTTTTCTCTGATTTTGGTAAAAATATCGGCTTTGGGTTTTTTTTTCTCATCTACATAATTGCCATCAATAATCTCACCATTTAACTAATCACTCTCTCTCTCTTTCTCACTAATTTTCTTCTTCGTTACGCGTTTGTAAATTTTTTTTGGCCTACCCTTTATCATTTGCAGCTTGCTTCTCTCTCTCTCTCTCTCTCTCTCTCTCTCTCTCTCCACCATTGACTCTCTCTCGCTCTGGAATCATCCTTTATTTCTGTGACTGTGCACTTTCAGAGAAGAGAGAGAGAGGAAAAAAGGTTGTGGCTTGAAGCTGAATCAATACCATCACCATATATACAATACAACCACACTATTCTTTTTTTCGTTCTTTTCTATTTCTCTTCATTGTATTTTTATATATTTCCAAAGAAAGTCTGTTTTTTTTTTCGGACTCCGATTTGCCGCTGGAGAGAGTAATCTCTCTTATGGACTGGATCTCTGAGAACCGAGCTGCACTGAGTTGAACCTGTTGCTTATTTATTCACTCCTCTCTCTCTTCAATCGATCTGTGAAATCCAAAGATTGTAGCGTCTGTGTTTCGACAATATGAATACCGGTGGTCGGTTAATCGCTGGTTCTCACAACAGGAACGAGTTTGTTCTGATTAATGCCGATGAGAATGCCAGAGTAAGATTCCAGTTTTTTTCTTCTTTCTTTCTCCCTATCCTTTCTGGTTTTTAATAAGCGCCCATTGTTTCCAATTAGCTGTTTTTTGATCTGGGTTTCTCTGTTTCTGTGCAAAAGTCTTTGGCTTTCATTTTTTTTTCCCTTCTGGATCTGGGTTTGACCGGTATAAATCAATGAGGATTTAGGGTTTTTCTTAGATTCCGCACTTTTGCAGCTAGTTTTATCTTGAATTGTTTGTGTCGGTGGTAAGAATTTTGTGACTTGTCTTTAATTCTACAAATTAAGAGATTTCTTCAATCAAAGTTTGTGTCCAGTTGCCGACACAAAGTGCACTCAGGAATCTGTCAAAATGACGAGTAAAATTCCTCTTACAACTTTCAGATATGTGGAGATTTTTTTGTCACTGGATTGATTTAAGTAGTGAATCCGGTGTTGTTTTTTATATGTGAGATCCAATCTATGTTCTTCTGATTCTGATTAGGAGTTTAAAGTCTTTTTTACTGTCACTATGATCCAGATGATAAGTTTTAACTCTGTTGTTTTGTGAACAGATAAGATCAGTGCAAGAGCTGAGTGGACAGACATGTCAAATCTGCAGAGACGAGATTGAATTGACCGTCGATGGAGAACCATTTGTGGCGTGTAACGAATGTGCATTCCCTGTGTGTAGACCTTGCTATGAGTACGAAAGACGAGAAGGCAATCAAGCCTGTCCACAATGCAAAACCCGTTACAAACGGATTAAAGGTTTGTTCTTTAGACCGATTAATCTGGTTTTGTGCTTTGCTAATGTGAAAGATTTGCTGATTTTTGGCCTATGTTGTTGTTGTTTGTTAGGAAGTCCAAGGGTTGAAAATGATGAAGAGGAAGATGACATTGATGATTTAGACAATGAGTTTGATTACGGGAACAATGGGATTGGATTTGATCAGGTTTCTGAAGGTATGTCAATCTCTCGTCGCAACTCCGGTTTCCCACAATCTGATTTGGATTCAGCTCCACCTGGCTCTCAGATTCCACTGCTGACTTATGGCGACGAGGTAAAAGTCTCATAATTTATCCACATTATACAATCACATCTCTAGTGATTTTATATACTGGCTTTCTCAGATTTTGGCTTTTGTTTCCTAATTACAGGACATTGAGATTTCTTCTGATAGACATGCTCTTATTGTTCCTCCTTCACTTGGTGGTCATGGCAATAAAGTTCACCCGGTTTCTCTCTCTGACCCAACCATTGCTGGTAAATTGTTGGATTTTAAGTATCTAATGAGTAAAAGTTTGTGTCTTTATGCCTATGGTTACTGATTTGCTTTGTCTAATTGCAGCACATCCAAGACCTATGGTTCCTCAGAAAGATCTTGCGGTTTACGGTTATGGAAGTGTCGCTTGGAAAGATCGGATGGAGGAATGGAAAAGAAAGCAGAATGAGAAACTTCAGGTCGTTAAACATGAAGGAGATCCTGATTTTGAAGATGGCGATGATGCCGATTTTCCAATGTAAGAAGACATAAAAACACACTGAAAATTGGTGTATTTCCATTGCAGTGATATTGATGAAGCTTTTTGTATTTTGGTTTATTAGGATGGATGAGGGAAGGCAGCCATTGTCTAGGAAGATACCAATCAAATCGAGCAAGATAAATCCATACCGGATGTTAATTGTTCTACGTCTTGTGATTCTTGGTCTCTTCTTTCACTACCGTATTCTTCACCCGGTCAAAGATGCGTATGCGTTGTGGCTTATATCCGTGATTTGTGAGATATGGTTTGCGGTCTCATGGGTTCTTGATCAGTTCCCTAAGTGGTACCCAATCGAGCGAGAAACATACTTGGACCGACTCTCATTAAGGTACTTGAATCACTTGGGATATCACACCTGGAAATGTTAAAACTTTGTTTTGGGAATCTAATTTTATTTTACCTTCTGTTTGCAGATATGAGAAAGAAGGGAAACCATCGGAACTATCGGCTGTGGATGTATTTGTCAGTACAGTGGATCCGTTAAAAGAGCCTCCGCTTATTACAGCAAACACTGTCTTGTCTATTCTTGCGGTTGATTATCCAGTTGATAGGGTTGCTTGTTATGTGTCTGATGATGGTGCTGCTATGCTTACTTTTGAAGCTCTTTCCGAGACTGCGGAATTCGCAAGGAAATGGGTTCCTTTCTGTAAGAAATATTGTATCGAGCCCCGTGCTCCTGAATGGTATTTCTGCCACAAAATGGACTACCTGAAGAATAAAGTCCATCCCGCATTTGTCAGGGAACGGCGAGCCATGAAGGTTACTAGTTCTTTGCTTCTTTATCAATTGATTTTCTCATGAGAAAAGGATCGGTCTTTTGTTATGAGGGTTCTTATGGAAACAAGATGATGGCGTTGGATACTGATTTGAAAGGTTGTGTTTTTATGCTGGTTTTGACAGAGAGATTATGAAGAGTTCAAAGTAAAGATCAATGCGTTAGTTGCGACGGCACAGAAAGTGCCTGAGGATGGTTGGACGATGCAAGACGGTACACCTTGGCCCGGTAATAGTGTGCGAGATCATCCCGGCATGATCCAGGTGAGTTTCAAATGTTTTTATTATTTCCGAGAAAAGGCTTTCTATTGTGATATGCTTCGTGCCAAACAATTAACCGGTTTTCTTGCAATAGGTTTTCCTTGGAAGTGACGGTGTTCGTGATGTTGAAAACAACGAGTTGCCTCGGTTAGTTTATGTCTCTCGTGAGAAGAGACCCGGATTTGATCACCATAAGAAGGCTGGAGCTATGAATTCACTGGTAAATAGCACTATTGAAAAGTTTTTCTTTGTAAATTCATTTTCACACCCTATCATTTAAATGGTTATTGACTCTTTGAATTCATCTACAAACTTGTTGAAGATACGAGTCTCGGGGGTTCTGTCAAATGCTCCTTATCTTCTGAACGTCGATTGTGATCACTACATCAACAATAGCAAAGCTCTTAGAGAAGCAATGTGTTTCATGATGGATCCTCAGTCAGGAAAGAAAATCTGTTATGTTCAGTTCCCTCAAAGATTCGATGGGATTGATCGGCACGATCGATACTCAAATCGCAATGTTGTGTTCTTCGATGTAAGTAGCACATCCAATGATTTTCCATTGTATATCCACTTTTCTTGAAAATTAAGTACATTTCCAACTAATGAATGTTTTTGAATACAGATCAATATGAAGGGTTTGGATGGGTTACAAGGGCCAATATACGTTGGGACAGGTTGTGTTTTCAGGAGGCAAGCACTTTACGGATTCGATGCACCGAAGAAGAAGAAGGCTCCGCGTAAGACATGCAATTGCTGGCCAAAATGGTGTTTCCTTTGCTGTGGTTCAAGAAAGAACCGTAAAGCAAAGACAGTGGCTGCGGATAAGAAGAAGAAGAATAGGGAAGCGTCGAAGCAGATCCACGCGCTAGAAAATATCGAAGAGGGTCGCATCACTAAAGGTAACACTACAGTCCCGTTGTTGTATAACTCCTTTAGAGTCAGAGCATTTTGCTAAAAAAAAATTGTTTTTTTCTTTTCTTTTTTCTTTTCTAGGCTCTAATAATGTGGAACAATCAACGGAGGCGATGCAATTGAAGTTGGAGAAGAAGTTTGGGCAGTCTCCTGTTTTTGTTGCATCTGCTCGTATGGAGAACGGTGGGATGGCCAGAAACGCAAGCCCGGCTTGTCTTCTTAAAGAAGCTATCCAAGTCATTAGCTGCGGATATGAAGATAAAACCGAATGGGGAAAAGAGGTACGCAATCTTAAACATTTTTCTTGTAATTCTTTATGCAATAGATTCTTGATTCTGATGATGATGACTCTTGTGCAACCAGATTGGGTGGATCTACGGTTCTGTGACGGAGGATATTCTTACGGGTTTCAAGATGCATTCTCATGGTGGAGGTC
>NW_006256547.1:990679-1140504 GCF_000478725.1 Eutrema salsugineum | reverse complement strand
TACAGGCTAGAGATCTTGTCTTCGGTGGGCGCTTGGTTCTGTTGAGATTTTCTTGAGTAGGCATTGTCCTATCTGGTATGGTTATGGAGGTGGTTTGAAATGGCTTGAGAGTTGTCCTACATTAACTCCGTGGTTTACCCTTGGACCTCTCTCCCGCTCATTGTCTACTGTTCACTCCCCGCCATTTGTCTTCTCACTGGAAAATTCATCGTTCCCGAGGTAATACAATCATCTTGAATTCTCAAAAGTCTGCATCTTTATTCCCTGTTTTGTGTAAATTCATCTTTCTTGGGGGTAAAAAGATCATCTTGAGCTCTTAAAGCATAAAACTGTATTCCAATGTTTAAAACGTGAAAAAAACGGTTCTTGTTCCTTGTTTTTGCAGATAAGCAACTATGCGAGTATCCTCTTCATGGCGCTCTTCTCGTCGATTGCGGTAACGGGTATTCTGGAGATGCAATGGGGAAAAGTTGGGATCGATGATTGGTGGAGAAATGAACAGTTTTGGGTCATCGGAGGCGTTTCTGCGCATCTGTTTGCTCTGTTCCAAGGTCTTCTCAAGGTTCTTGCTGGTGTGGACACAAACTTCACGGTCACGTCAAAAGCAGCTGATGACGGCGAATTCTCAGACCTTTACCTCTTCAAATGGACTTCACTTCTCATCCCTCCGACCACTCTTCTCATCATAAACGTCATCGGAGTCATAGTCGGAATCTCTGATGCTATAAGCAATGGATATGACTCTTGGGGACCGCTTTTCGGAAGACTCTTCTTCGCGCTTTGGGTCATCATCCATCTTTACCCTTTCCTTAAAGGTTTGCTTGGGAAACAAGATAGGATGCCGACCATTATTGTCGTCTGGTCGATCCTCCTCGCCTCGATTCTTACACTTCTTTGGGTTCGTGTTAATCCATTTGTGGCCAAAGGTGGTCCTATTCTCGAGATCTGCGGTTTAGACTGCCTGTGAATTTGACTGATCGATGGATCGGTTGCTGAAAAATGGTTTGATTCCCACGGATCAAGAGAGAGGTAATAGAGAGATGATTATTTACCTCTTTAAGACTCCTTCATTGTGTTCATTAGATGATGAAAAAGAAAAGAAGAAAAATACGATTTAATTTTGTTACGAGATTTTTATTTTTGCAAGAATGTGTTGTAGATATAGATGAAGAAGAAGAAGGTTGTTGTCTATTTGTTTTGTTCTTTGGTGGTGAGAGAAAAGATTTGTCAAATTATTCTTTAATTGAATATTTTCTAATCTCTTTTGAATATTACAGAAGAGGCGTTTCAATTTGTAATCTTTTACGATAAGAACTTGACTTATTTTCATTTTTTTTAAAAGGTGATTTTCTCTGTTATCTCTTGAAATCTTTAAGCTGTTCTTGAGTAACTGAGTTAGGGGTTGACTCCATAGTATTTAATATTTAACCGTGCATATATCCATAATAATTCGTATATAGGTTATAGATATCAAAATGAAATTGAAATCGGATGAAGAGCTACACTGAATGGCATTCAGATTTTAAATTTAAGGGGAAAACATTAGAAGAAAATGAAAATGAAAATGTATAGCTAAAAGATTTGGGATAAGCCTTTGATTTTATCATATTAAAAGTTAGCCTGGCCACAGATTTGATAGACGGTCGAACTCGCTCGGACATTCAGGTCGTGCCGGATAAAATACAAAATACTAACTAGTAATTACTATGCTTAAGAGTTACGGACTTAACCGAATGGCCCAAAAAGTAGTATTATAGAGGCCTAGTGCGGCCCGTATTTATATATCGCTTTTGTGTTTGTGTGGTTTTTGTTTTCGGTCTGATTGACAAGTGACATGGTGCTTTTCATATCTGCAAGCTGGAGCACTGAGAATTAGTTAGTTACATATCAAAAGGAGGATGCTTTTTACAGCAATATTAGAAAGAAAAAAAAAAACGTGATCTGTTTTGTCGTTTTTCGACAAAAAAATCTCGTGCAAATAATATGTTTGTATCTATATATCTATATTGTGTCTACTGTTACTTTGGCTGCTGAAATAAAAACGTGGTTGTACTTGTACGTAAGTGATACGGAAGCATAAGGATTTTAGGGAATGTGTTACTCAGGTAGTATTAGTTATATAAATTATGATGTGATACTAGTTTGAATGTTGACTCTTTTTGGATTTTGTTTGAAAATCAAATAAAATAGTGGTTGACTTGTCGGTGTTGGAGTTGTATATGACCTTTTTTTCTTTTGCCAAAGTCAGCTATTTTCTGCCACGTGTTAGACACGATCTTAGTTTTCTCTTCTTTAAGTCGATGGCGAAATACAAATAGGAGAAGATTGTATTTGTCCTTACTCCTTAGTCCTTATCAAATTAATCTGTCGACCAAAACATTTTCTAGGTATTTTTTTGTGTGCAAAATAAGTATGAAGCATCTTTAATGCATGGATTGATCTTTTGCTAAAATATTTTGTATGGTAAAGGTTTTGTGAAACCATACAAATGTCTATGACAACCAAAAGTTGGAGCCGGTTATATACCTATAAAACTCATAGTAGACTTTGGTTATCAGTAGTTCTATGAAGGGCCTGATGATAAGTCTAAACCTACGCATGCATTTGCAGGTGTTTTTTATGTAAATTAATTGATTGAGTTTAAATTTGTTAAATAATCGTTAAAGAATGTTTACCTGTTCAATGAGAACCCAAATTGGAATTCTTTTTCATTCATGTATCAACAAATATAAAAACACCGTGCTGGATACAATTTATCAATATAATGTTTTTTTTTTTCAATATAATGTTTTTTATATATACATATTACATATATAATTTCTAAGATGTCACAGACTCACAGAAACGACCTAAGCGTTACATATGTAGCTAGCATTTAAAATTAATATAGTAATTTAGCAAAAAAAAAAAAAATAAATAGAGTAGAATCCGAGTTTTCATGTCGACAGCATCTTCTCAAATCATATTTTATTAGATGTATTCTTTTTTTAAACATAACAATGGAAGTAGAGGTTTTGGATGCTGTTTCCCATTTCTTAAATATGATTGCGTCATCACGCGCTGTCAGCGACTAAGCGGGTGATTAAATGTGTATTATATATATTAAATCATAATTATCCGTACGAATAAGCACATGTTTCGTCGCACATCCTTAATCCTTTAGATAGACAATTATCAAGTTGCGATGCCAAATTGCCGATTGCTAAGGGTATTTATATACAACTGGCAACAGTTTTCTTTATTAATAACTCAAATTAAACATAACTACAATGCAGACAAAACAAAAAGGAACATAGTAACTATTCTTCCGAATGTAAAAGAACACTATTATTCCGATTTTTTATCATAACAATTTTTTTATTTTCTCTCCTAAAAACATGAAAATACATTATCATTTCCCATTATTTGTATGCGATTTTGTTCTTTTTGTGTATAAATTGATCTATGAAATTACTTTTGGAAGCAATGTGGACATAATTAGAATATTTTTCCAAAATAAAAAGTTTTTACAGGCTCTATTATTCGGACCAGCTGAAGAGACGAATAATAGAGAAAACAAATATTAACAAAAGGAAAAAAAAAACATAACCCAATTGAAAATCCTTTAAAACAATTTCTAAGATACAACTGTTTTTTTTTTTTGGTCTAGTACTCTATCACTCTAGCTTTTAAACTTTTTACACGGAAGTTCGAACTCAATCAAAATTTAGAAATGATACTTAATATTTAACATTACAACATTAGAGTATTGTCTATAACTTTTTAATTCATGCATTTTGGCTTAAGAACCTTATAAGAAGTAGAGGGAGTATTCTTGTATATTTTGTCCTAGCTAGAAATATATGTACTCGTATAAAATTTTAAACATCTCTTTTGGAAAAACACTTGACACATATGTATATATGATATATCCATATAAAATGACAGAATAAAAAATCATATAATGCTGTCAAATAGTTGTTTTTAAAAGAGAATTTATTGAGGTGTAGCAAGAAAAATCGAAAACGAATAATATTTCCTGGGTCAAACGGTCAAAGATAATTAAAACACAAGAAAGAAGGGAGAGTAAGGTTGAAGAAAGTGGGCCGTAGGGTAAGGCCCAAAAAGTCACGTGCGTTAGCCTTTCACCGCCGACACCGTCCAAACGGAGCATTTGACGTCGGCACGAACCAACACCGACTCGTGCGAGACACGCGCTTTCTCACGGCACGGCTTCTCTCTCTCAACTTGGCCTTCTAGCTCACCGTTTAGGCACATCTCTTTATTTTAATAATATTCCATTTAACTGTTTACCTATTTTTCAGCAATTAGATCATTATTAATCACCGAACCATAAATATAGTAATTAATACTCGTGTCTGAATGTCTCAATATTTTAACAGTGTTTATAGCTTTTGGTTCTACTTTTGCAACTTGTCTAACTCTAATCCTCTTAGAGCTAATTAAACCCTACCAAATAGATCTGTTAATTAATCAATTACCTTATTCACTTAATTTATTAGCTAGGCTCGTTAAAGTTTTGATTATAACGGTTAATAGTTTACTTACAACATGTCGATGAAATAAATTACCCACAAGTTGCAAAAGTTTCAGATCCGTTTCATATGTACTAGTAATACAGTGGCCAATGTACACAAGTTTGTTTATATTGACCTAAATCTTCAACCAGAATTTCTTCTGTTATTAAATATATAGTTCAGGTTTGTATATAATATTTTATTAGACGTAATATTAAAAGTTTTTAAAAAGGGCGTGGTTTTCTTTTGCATTCACACGGCCTCGAAGCAGAGAGAAGCCGACTCTTTGATTTGGCGGCGCTGAACCAAAAAAAAAAAAAAATTACATAATAAAAGATATTTGTATCTCTATCTGCTTTTAAACCTCGTTCCTTGTCCTAAAAAAAAACATCTTTGAAAAAAACTCTGTCTTTCTTTCTCTCTCTTCACCTCTCTGTTTATGTCTCTCTCTCTACAGAGTTTTCTTTCCCTCTAAGAAAAACAATATATATTTTTTTTAGTTGCTGGGGTTTATAAGTTTTAAGCTTCAGAGGAGAAATAGAAAGAGGGATTTTTATGTGTGTCTTAAAAGTGGCCAATCAGGAAGATAACGTCGGCAAGAAAGCCGAGTCTACCACTCAAGAAGATGATCATCGGACGTTATCGGAACTCGATCAATGGCTTTACTTATTCGCGGCGGAAGACGACCAACAACTCCACCGTGATAACGCCCTCACGCCTCCGTCGTCGTCGTCGTCGTCTCTTATGTCGAGTTTTAGTAGAGAGATGGAGATGTCTGCAATTGTCTCTGCTTTGACACATGTCGTCGCCGGAAATGTTCCTCCTCCTCCTCCTCAATACGGTGGCGGTGAAGGTAGCGGTGGCGGTGGAGAAGGGACTTCGAATTCGTCTTCTTCCTCTGGTCAGAAAAGGAAGAGAGAGGTGGAAAAAGGTGGCGGCGGCCAAGCACTCAAGGCAGCTAATACTTTGACCGTTGATCAATATTTCTCCGGCGGCACTTCTACTTCCAAAGGTAATTTTTGTTTTTTTTTTTTGGGGTCTATATCACACGCTGCTACGTTAGTACAAAACACTAAGCTAAAAATTTGGATAGTTATTTTTTGTGTCTATTTTATTTAAGATGCGTATATTTAAAAATGGTGGATTCTCAAAACATATAAATATATATAAATTTCTTAATTTTCTGTAGATTTAATACGTCGAAACAGACTTAATTTTGAAATATCATATTTGATAATTGTTTTAAATAATATATATGATGTAGTATACATCAGAGGTATGTGTCACATCATATATTTCTAACACAAAATCTAAATAGCTGTCTTTTGTTGTCCTCGCGGTATCTACAGTAATAACATAAAGAATAATTATCCTTTTTGAAAAAAATAAAAATAAATAAAGAATAGTTATGAGTTTTTTTTGTTTCTCTACAAATTCCATGAGTTCTTTCATATCAGGCATGAGTCCTTTTTTCACAAGACTATTGGAGATCTCAGTTCGAAATTTCTCGTCTTGGAAAACTAATGCATATATGTCCCTTTTTAGAAAAAAAATGATTTGGTTTTTCTTTCAACAACAACGTAAAAGTTATATAGATCTTAAAATTTACAACAACTTAAAGTTTCAATAATAACAAGAACAAATATGTAAGGATGCATATAATTAACAAAAGTGTTGACAAAGGAAAATATAATACTACTAACGAAAGTGTACTTGATTATCCTTAGACATAATTTAGAATCGTTATAAAAAGGTTTGGATATTTAATTAACAAAATGATGGCGATGATGATATGCCAAAAGAATCTATCTCCCTCCAATTGCCTCAACAGTCGTTTTCCACTTGCTTTTTTTTTTTTGTTTTCTATTCTACTTGTTCATTGCTCTTTGTCACTCATTTGGCCGCATCACTTTCTCATAATCACTCAACATTCTTTCAAAAGAAAAAAAAAAAAATCTTTCTATAGTATCTTTAATCGAGACGTTTAATTTTCAAAAACACAAGTGTGAATTAATAATATAGTATGTTTTTTGTTTGTTTGCAGTGAGGGAAGCTTCGAGCAACATGTCAGGTTCAGGCCCAACATACGAGTACACAACCACAACAAATGCTAATACCGAAACGTCGACGTTTAGTGGGGACCAACCTCGAAGAAGATACAGAGGAGTGAGACAACGACCGTGGGGAAAATGGGCGGCTGAGATTCGAGATCCGTTCAAAGCGGCTAGAGTTTGGCTCGGTACGTTCGACAATGCTGAATCAGCTGCAAGAGCTTACGACGAGGCTGCACTTCGGTTTAGAGGCAACAAAGCCAAACTCAACTTCCCTGAAAACGTTAAACTCGTTAGACCACTTGCTTCAACCGATGCGACACAATCTGTGCCTCAAACCGCTGTTCAGAGACCGACCCAGTTAAGGAACAACTCGGGTTCTTCTACAAGTACCCTTTTGCCCATAAGACCTGCCACGGAGCAAATCGTTCATTCTCAGCCGTTGATGCAATCCTACAACATGAGTTACTCTGAGATGGCTCGCCAACAACAACAGTTTCAGCAACATTATCATCAACAACAATCTATGGATCTGTATGATCAAATGTCGTTTCCGTTGCGTTTTGGTCACACCGGAGGTTCGACAATGCAATCCACGTCTTCATCTTCGTCTCATTCTCTTCCAATGTTTTCTCCCGCAGAGGTTCAGCCGCCGCCGGAATCAGCTAGCGAAACCGGTCACCTCCACAATCTACGATGGTCACCAGACAAGACCAGTGATAATAATCACTACGATAATAGTCCATCCTCCTGATGGCATTGCTTCATTTCTTTTTTCTTTTACTCTATATATATATATATATAGTTATAGAAAAGAAAAGAAAAATATGATTCTTATTATTAGAGGTTTTAGGTTTTGTATTTGCTTTCTTACTTCCTTGCATGTTTTGATTTCAGTATGTATCATACTTTTTCATAATATTTCGTTGAAATATAGAACAAAATTCAGAGACAAGAGGAAGACAAGAAAACTAAAAAGAAAAAAAGGGAGAGTTTTTGTATAATCTTAAAGGTTTCCGAAAGATCACACACAAAAGAAATTTTCTAATGTATGTGAACCAAATAAAGAAAAAAACTAGAAATGAAGAATTTTAGGACAATGACAACAACCTGAGAGATTCTTTCCACTGCGGTGTGTGTGTGTGTGTGGCTAAACCGGTTTCTCAAGCTCTTTGTGCAACTTTATGAACCATGGTTTCTTTGTGAATTTGATGACAACTCTTCTCAACAAGATCTAAAAGCTTCTCCAAGTTTGTTGCCCATGAGTTGAGAATTTCGTTGCTGTCTTTAACGATCTGGAAGCAGATTATTCCTGATGGCCTATCGATTTTTGCAATCAAGGCTTTTGACACGACCATCTCCGATAGATGCTTCTCTGCTTCCTGAAATAGAAGGAACCAATACGCTGCGTTTATACATATGACTGGTTACATTTAGATTGTTATTTAAACTTTAAACTCATTTACCTCAATGGTCAGGCATAAAAGTTCTGCAAGTCTCTTTAATGTAATCCTTGAGTAATACTTCGAGACGACGATAATATTCTGCAGAAGATGTGAAGAATTAGTGAAAATTTCAGAACGACGCAAGCAAAGAGATAAGATAAACTAGAGCTCAAAGAGTCTTTACGTGTTCGATTATTCTTAGTTTGAGATCTTCACCAGCTTTGTCACCCAAGGAGCCTCCAATCATGCTTTCCTCTTTCTCAAACTCGCCCCTGTATTTATTCCAGAGAGTTGTCCACTGAATCACCTCCATTGTCACAATTTGTTTTAGGAGCATCCTGCAGCCGAATATAAACACAAGGATTGAGAACTATCTAAAACGGAAAGGAGAGGAAACAAAAACTTATATAAAGTCAAAGAGAATTACTTGAAATTAGGAATTTCGGATAAATTCTTATCTTCAAAGGTTGCATTAAGCAGGCTCGATTGCATCGGATCATGTGGTGCCAAGACCAAGAACCAGCAGATCTTCCTCAGAACCTATGTTGAGAGGATCAGTTGAAAAACTTAAACCAAGCTTACTATAGAATGTAGACTAGCGAGTATCCAAACAAAGATGTGAGACTTACTGGAATCCATTGTTCTGGGTTTTCCTTTACTGAAGGGATATCATATATCGCCTTGTAGCTACGGCATATCTCAAGGTACTCATTGTTGTGAGAATAATACCTACACAATATAATTATATATGCGTTTCATAATTAAGATCACACCACCACAGAATTGCATATTATGTCATAAATGACTGGTGAAGAATATGTTAGACCAAACAAGGCCTTACCGAATCATTAGTTCATAGTAAATTCGCTTCAGCTCCAACAATGTTGGTATATCAGCTGGAGCCTCCTCTACAAAGTTTTCACCTTCCTTAGGTTTCTTTTTATCTTTCGTGGTATCTGCATTGAATACTCTTGGATTGATCTTCCTAGATAAGATTTGTGCACGGACAAAATCTTGTCGATCCAAGCACAAGCGAACCTTCAGAAGTTTAGATCACCATAAATTAGAAACACAAAAGACAACCAAACACATAGCTAAGAATTTATGAATAAATAACAGGTGGTCTTACTTGTTCAAGGATGAATGCAATCTTCTCAGTTTTTGCCATAGCACCGAATGTCTCCACCTATATTATATTGTTCCTAATCAAAGCTCAGGGACTAACTAAAAAACGATTTCGAGGAAAATTTGAAGCTAAAGGCAGAAATGCTCACAGCAACTTCTTGCATAAGATCTGCAGCTTCGGCAATCAGACCCTGGTCTTCCTTAATTTTCGCAAGCTTCTTGGTTAACCGAGCTCTCTCGATTTCAACATATATCTAGAAAAGCTCAAACTCATTGACAAAACTTTAACATAATGATAAAGATTAGGAGGAAAAAAAAACACCATAGTCTTTGATCCTCACCTTTCCAGCAGATACAATGTTTAGGGTCTTAATAAGCTCAATCCGAGTTTCTATATCTGGCGTCTGATCAATATACTGCATTCCTTGTTGCACCATTGATTGTACAGCCTGCAAAAGAAAGAGACCTTTCCACTTTAAATACTAAAGTCTTGCACTCAAACCCATCGAAACTACCCAGCAGCGATTTTCAGCTATATCCCTGAACAGAAATCGAAAATAGTAACCTGCTTAAGCTGACCACGTTTCTTCGACAGATTCAAAACCTGTTCGTTCAGAAGCTTCCAGTCTTTAGCTTCGAAACAAAGCTTCAGAATCTCGGTAGCGGCTTTCCTCGTTCCGGCGACATTTTCCGCGAGTCTCATCTGCTTCTCTTCGTTCAAAAGACGATCTATCGAAGCTTCGAGCTGCCCTCTTTCTTCCTGCAATCATCACGACAACGAATTTGACACCTAAATTCGAACCGAAGTAAAAGTTGAAATCAGATCTGCAAAATCGGAGACTTGCCATCGCTAAAAGCCGGGAATTAATACTCCGAGAGAGCTAGAGGTAGCTCAAAGTTCCGGTGACGAAACAGATTTAACTTCAAAAATTGAGCGAAAGAGAGAGAATCGAGAGCTAAGAGAGAGTCCCCAACCCCTTGAACAAGACAAGTTCAGACTTTTGGGCCGATAATATCTTTAATGGGCCACTTAGACATTTTTATTTTGTAGGACTATTGGATAAAGAAAAGTATGGGTACATAACTTACGTACGATATAACTGTGGGGAACATTGGTTAATTACTTAATTCACTCTCATGTAATTTATGTAACAAATGAAATTGTAAGGACCATCTGTTATCAAGAAAAGGTATATATGTTCATACCAATAAATACTCGTGTTGGCTTGTTTTATACGTAATACACACAGTGACTATTGCGTTTCGCGTCCCAATTTGTTTTGTGGAAAAGTACTTAAACCGTCAAAATCCGGATGCAAAGCGAATCTCGTGAATTCCAAAACGTTTACATGTGTGAACGGATTAATATTTTTACGATCTTTAATATGTTTGATTGTTTTCAGTCAAGGCATATATCCATTAGAATGATGTACAATTTGTTTTTCGTCGCTACTAGTTCTATTAAAAATAATGATTAATCAATCGATTTATTTCCACTACATGCGATTATAATGAGTAGCTCCGCAGACGATCCTACGAACACGACATTAACATATTAGAGGTTTCTATGTACACAGTACACAATTAAAAAAAAAAAAAAATATATATATCCATTGACATTTATTCACAAACCGAAACTCACGATGCAATCCATACATAAAACACACACGAGCTATATATTATTATATAAAATCGTTTTCTCTCGAAATAAAGCTGTACACATGCATACAAACTCGATTATATTATATGTTCATATTTTACATTAATTCTCAATACTTGATAGTAGTATCTGTTGAATAGATCATATATAAATCTCGGGATGTCTTAGAATCTCTAGATATCTCACAAGAAATTTATAAGCTCATGCATCATATGTGTATTATATTGATTAGCGATTGTGTATAGGTCTTTTCTTGTTCGCGCTATTATAATCCATATCCACCAATCCATCACCAATATCACTTCCTCCTACATCTTGTCTTGTGTTCCGGCTCTCTTGATACTTCTCCACAGCCAATAGCGTTCTACTCCTCACGATTTCTCCTAAGCTCCGAGCTGATAATTAACCAAAATTATTTTTTTATCAAAACTATTTCATTTGGTAATATTTTTAGTATTGAACAAAAAAAAAACTTCATTTATTCAAGTTTATGTGTATTAAATCTTGATGGCTGCTTGATACAATATACACCATAAACTCCTTATAAATATATGCATTTTGTGTGTCTATATTATATTAGCTATAAATTTACCTTGAGAATGAGCAGAAATGAAGAGGATGATAATAAGTGCCAGGAGGAGAGACTTGTGGGAAACCCTAATTGCCATTTTTGGAAGAGACTCTTTTTATTTTTCTTTGGCTATATGTCTATCTTTTTTATTGAACCTTTTTGTGTTTATATATACGAGATGAATGATTCTATGATGAGCTTATGGTCCCGATTTTTATATCAGAATTTAAGAACGTTTTGGAAGTTATTGGGACATATGGGTCGCAGGATTTGACGTCGATATTTCTCTGTCTTCCCACATTAACATAATTCTATCCCCACATAATTATATTTTCTTGTTTGCAACCAAAAGTAGAATTAAATGATGATAAGTTATGCAATCACATTTCTGAATGAGAAATAGAATTTCGGTTACAGAGTGCATAATTTCAGCACTGATGCACATAATTTGTCAATGTAAGACATTTAATGTGAAAGCGTTCAAACCAAAACACATACTTTCACCCACTTTAACATATAAACCTTGTCCAGAATCAAACACGGGAATGAAATCACCAACAGAAATCAACCACATGCATGTTACCTTTTAAGTGACTTTTGTTGGTTGATTATATGAATCTTTCTATTTAAAACGTTTTTATTCTCTCGTATTCTCAAAACTATCAAATTCTAAATCAAACTTCTCTCTACAATTTTCTGTAATATAATAAACAGGATTAAGAGAATTAACAGCAAGAGGTAATGAGATTAGTGGAGTAAGTGGGAGTAGTACTTTTCATAACCATCGATTAACCAAACATGTTCGGTATCCAAATTCCATTACCACGTATTAGTGCTAAATTTCACCGGTGTGATAAAAATCGAGGAGATGATAGGAGATCGAGTGGTCCTTTGATCATATGGAGATACTAAAATTGTGGTCCTTTAAAGGAATACGATTTATCAGAACATCGGAAACAAATTAAATGATTATGTGCAATTAGTCGATGTATGCATAGAATAAGAGTCTTAATTTTACATCCCATATTGTGTATATATAAATACAAATATACATGTTTTACGTAGTCAAAGCGTGTACGATGAGAGAAATCAGGCTATTAATAAATCTCATATCTCGAGAGAGAAGTGTAAGAGGTGTATTATATCATGTTATTGGTTATCAATTGATTATGGAAGTTGAGTTCATAAATAGTGATAAGAGAATATATATACTATGTTTTACTGGATTTTAAAGGAAAATATAAGGCATATAAAGCTTCATTTAGCCAAATAATGAATGGGAATCTCGTTGATAACGTGAAGTTTACCTGATTCTCTTATAAGAAATTTTGATTAAATATAAAATAAATTGGACCACTTAAGGGATGTAGATTGGAGTCAAGTGGGGGTCGGGGACATATATAGAGAGAGTGTTTAAATATGGCAAAAAGGACGTAAAGTTTGTAGAGTCATGTGTTTCCCAATTAGCCATTCATTATTACAATTCAATTTCTTCAACTATAAAAAATTCCGACAAGACTTGGTCTACTTTCTTTCTCCATTTATTTTAAAAACAATCATCCAAATTTTGATTTTTTCATTGTCATTATAATTCCACGTGATTGAAATATGATACATAATTTTATATTTTCACTCAATAAAATTATTAATTTGCTAGATCCAAATGATACTGTGTTAGTTGAACAATTGACAATTCTAGTGAATATTGTGATCCGATTTGGTCGATGAGATGCATGGGCATAATTAAAAGTTTGAACTTTTTTTTGTTGATATTATGATTCGTTCCTGATTTCTACCCCATGAAATAAATGGATCTATGACCTGATATTATTATTTGTGGACCTAATTATTTAAAAGTTCTCGGTGACAAGTAGTTTCTAAGACTTTTTAATTTTATATCAGCCGTTTCATATGATTAGCTACATGGGTTGACTAGAGTTTTACGTTTGAATAAAAAAAGAAGAAGAGAAAAGTCCAGAAAATAGAAGAAATCAACCAAAATGTCATGTACTGATGTACAAAGAACCAGTGACAATCTCTAGACAACACCTGCTGATGAATGTTTTGTTAGTACAGAGAAAGTCATGACCAAAGGAAGAAGCGTGTTTATGTAAATTTTTGTTTTCATCTATCCCCCACAGATTTTCAAAGAACTTATCAGGTTTACATGGAAACACGTAGCTAGTAGAGATCGACATCAAAGCAATGTTTTTGCAGACAAGTTGAACAGAAGAGAGGGACCATGAGAGCACATGTAAGGCTTGGTCCCATTTGATAATCAGTCTTTGTCTCTCTTTCATCACTGTTAACAAGTCTACATTCAAGTCTTGAGAGCTTTAGACAAGACATGAAATGATCAAATCGCCTCTCGACAAAATAGCTATCAGTGATTTTATCTATCAAATGGGTCAATTTCAAATCCCTACAATGTCTTTCAAAGATTAAAAAAATCGTTTGTGTATTACATGAGCCAATACTTTACCATTAACAATTGAGACTTTACAACGGGATTTTTGTTTTCATTGTTACCATATTGAAACAAGATTTCAGTAAGATAACTCATGACCTGTAGAGTTTGGATTGCGGTTACCAGACTCGGCCTCACACAAGTTGAATTCCTGAAGGGTTCTTCGAACCGGGCTTGAGAGACCATTTGGTGGAATCAAGACTTTCTCTTGGTTATAATCATAGTGTTGTGATGTGTGACTTGAAGGAATTTGAGCTGCCGAAGTAATTACGTTTGGTGAAGCAAATTGGTGGTGCTGATGAAACTCTTGCATGGGGAGTGGTATCGATGTCTCCTCAGGCTCAGATTCAAGCTCATTCTGCATAAAAGTTTTAACAGAGGAAATACGTATTAACTTTCAGATCAAAATTTGAGATCTCTGAGCTTGTACGCGAAGCTAATCACACAAGGGTAGATTCATGAGCGGATATAATCAATCTGAATACCAATTATATTAGCTTGGGCTCGAAGTTCGTGTACAAAGCATAATCACAAACCAGATACTGTTTCAAAGGAAAGAACCTGTAAGTAGGTAGTAATATCATCTATCGATACTCTAGTTCCTTCTTCTTCTTGTCCAACAATCCATTGGTAAAGTTTCTCCTGTTAACAGAAGAAAACTCGAATTCACTGGAACCATTAAAAAACTAAAAAACCTCGTGATATGTGACAGTAAACTACAACAGTCCTGAAACCTTAACTGAATCAAGCCAAGAACAAGGTACCACCAAAAGGGAACAGCAATCACAACTTAAAGAAACTAGTTGTTCAAAAACCTTAGCTAGAGTAAATACTAAAGTAGGCACTTGAAGATCAAAACTCAAAAGGCCACAACTTTGTACCAGTAAGACTGCTTAGCTTTATATCCAGACTAGCTACATCAAAAATTCCAACCATAAGCCATCATTTCTCACTTTGACCCATCATCAGTAAAGCAAACCAAAAAGACCATAGCAGGGCAAACAAAAGTTCTCACTTTGACCCAATATTGAATTTCAGTATATAATAACTCAACAATCTTATTAAGAATTCCAACCATAAGCCATCATTTCGAGGTAATCAAAGAACAAAGAAAAGCTCCTATCTTTCGAACCCAGAAACCAAATTCGAAAGGAGAAATAGGAATAAGGATAAAAGAGAGAACAAACCAATCCGCGACGTTCACCGGCGAGGAAAGAAGCGCGTTGGTGGTTCATGGCATGGGTATAGAGCTGAGATAGCGAATTAGCAGCACCTCGAAAAGCGCCGTACATGGTTCGATCAACCTCATCGAGCCGCGTGGCCTCGGATTTTCGCTTCTTCGCCATTGGAGTCCGAACGAAGGAATCAGAGCCCTAGATTTTCGAGGTTCTTTCAATTTGTAATTAGGGATTTGAGACTCAAAATTTTGGTGCGAAAAGGGTAAAGAAGAGAAGGATTGTTGGTGAGGGAAAGTAGAAGAAGAAGAAGAAGAAGAAGAAGAAGAGAGACTTGTGGCGTTTACTCTGTTGATATTCTGCCACGTGGATATCATGCTACTTAATGGGCCCTACATCTTTTTTTAATTGCATCTCTCTGGGGTCACACTTTTTTTCTTTTTTTGGGGGTCTCACTTTTGGCCTGCATTAAAAAAAAATAATGTTATTTAATATGTAAAGTTCGACCCAATTTATCCAGCGATATACTCTCTTAACCCAAAAAAAAAAAATTACTAACGGATTCCAAATGTCCGAAAAACACACACCTATAATAACTCGTGATTCTTCCTAAAAATAGAAATTTATTTTAAGCTAAAACTTCTCAGTAACAACAACCTAAAACATTCTTATTACAATAACAACGACCACCGAAAGACACGAAAAGGAAATTCACCGACTGTAAAAGAAAAAAACACAACAACAAAAAAAAGTAAAACACATCTTGGAGATCAAACAAACGCAAACTCATTCATCGTCGCCTTCTCAATATGGCCGGAAGAGCAGCGATGCTCGTTAATGTCGGAACGGTTGTAATGACCGTTTTGACCCTGGCTAGTTTGGTCGGAGGCTTCGGTGTGAATTGGGGAAACATCGCATCGCATCCGTTGAACCCTGACATTGTTGTTAGGATGCTTAAGGACAATAAGATCAATAAGGTGAAGCTTTTTGACGCCGATTCATGGACGATGAATGCTTTGGCCGGTACGGGCATGGAGGTTATGGTCGGAATCCCTAATAACCTTCTAGAAACTCTAGCCGAAGATTACGATAATGCTAAAGATTGGGTCAAAGAAAATATCACGGCTTACATGCGTAAGGATGGCGTCAACATCAAGTAACCCTCAAAACTTTTTTCTTTCTAATTATCATTTAAAATACGTCTACACAAGATCACAAGACAATGACTTTAACCAAATAATCGTATTTTGTTATCATATTGATTTAAAAAATGCGGATTTGGAGATCAGTTTCGCTGTTTATGATGTGATTGATGTCTTTTTTATATGTAATGTTTTATTTTCTTTTTATTGTTTAAAATCATATATACATATATATATATATATATCTAGGTACGTGGCCGTGGGGAACGAGCCGTTCTTGTCAGCATACAACGGATCGTTCTTGAAAACAACGTTTCCAGCGTTGAAGAACATTCACAGGGCGTTGAAAGAAGCTGGACACACCGATAAAATGAAAGCCACGATCCCACAAAACGCTGAAGTTTACCAATCAGCCAACGATAAGCCATCAGAAGGAGATTTCCGCAGCGACGTGAAGCAAACAATGCTCGACATCGTCAAGTTCTTCAAAGATAACGATTTACCTTTCACCGTCAACATTTACCCTTTCCTTAGTCTTTACCTAAACCAACATTTTCCCTTCGAGTTCGCTTTTCTCGACGGTGATGGTCAGACGATTCCTGATAATGGAAAGAATTACGATAACGTGTTTGATGCGAATTACGACACGCTAGTTTACGCGTTGAGGAAAGCTGGGATTAAAGATATGAAGATTATCGTTGGGGAGGTGACTTGATAAGCAAGTTATTGATTATTAGGTTTGTATAGGGATCTCAAGAATGTTGATTTAATCGTTTATTGAAGTTGGTTATTTTTTTATATATTTATAGGTTGGATGGCCAACGGATGGTCATAAATATGCGACGCCGAAGCTAGCTGAGAAATTCTATGCAGGGCTAATGAAAAGACTCGCCAAGGATGGTGGGACTCCTTTGAGACCTGAAAGATTAGAAGTTTATCTCTTCGGTTTACTCGACGAAGACATGAAGAGTATTCTTCCTGGACCCTTCGAGAGACATTGGGGAATCTTTAGGTAAACCACTTTTCTCCTTATATTAAAACAATATTTCTTTTTCACAAATTTTGCTTTTAAAACGCTTTGTTATTATATTGTGAATCACATTCAACTATATATCTGACATTGTCATGTTCATATGTTTTTCCAACAGATACGATGGGACGCCAAAGTTTATGCTAGATTTCACGGGACAAGGACGCAAGATCGTGCCCGTGGGAGCGAAAGGTGTGCAATACATGGATAAACAATGGTGCGTGGTGAACAAAGACACAATCAATCTAGAGGAAGTTGGTCCGGACCTAGACTACGCGTGTTACCACGGTGACTGCACCGCGATGGAGGGCGGGTCAACATGTAGTAAGCTAGACAAAATCCAAAACATATCATACGCATTTAATATGTATTTCCAGATTCAGGGCCAAGACGTTAGGGCTTGTGATTTCAAAGGAGCAGCTATGATTACTAAGAACAATGCATCCGTGGGAAGTTGCTTGTTCCCTGTTCAGATTGTTAGTGCAAGTGACGATTTCAGGATCAGCTTTGTCTTCGGAAGGTTCATTGTCGTCGGACTTGTTCTTCTTGGACTAGTCACGGCTATATAAATTGTTTTTTTTTGGGGGCACTTTTGGGGGAATTGATTCTATTCTATGTTTTGTGTTGTTCGTTAAATAACATTTGAGAAAAAGTAGTTGGTTTCTATGTGTTTTATAGATCGATATATATATATATATATATATAATTAAATCATATACTCGTTTACTGAGTTATTTTCCCATTTGAATTTGAGTTTGAATTTATCACTCAAGAGTCAAGACTATTGTGCAATAATATCGTCGCTTCACAAATTTCATAATAATACAAAATATATTTTTCTTCGATTTCACTGTTACATATAATTTTATTTACTTATTCAATCATACTTAATAGATTCTTACACCCATGCCATTACGTTTTAGATATAATTAAATAAGTTGCAGGCTTTGTGACATATAATGGAATTAAGACTTGGACATGAAGATAAATGCTGGTTGGTGAGAGTAGTAAATGCTATTTCCAATGATGTCCATAGATATATACTCCTATGCCCCAATGCTTTCATATCTTTCAATTTTTACTCCTTTTTAAATAATTTGTTTTATATATATTAACAACATTAGCTATACATTTTACGTAATTTTGTTTACATACATGATCACATAATCAACTTTTCTAAAGGTCTATTATTGCATTAAAAATAGTAGATGCGATTGGAATTGTTGGGATTTGTCAAGCCGAACAGTTTGCTGAGTTTATATTATTGATACTGTAGACCGATTGGAAGCGAATGAGTCTGTAGAACGATACTGATTAGAAGTACATATAAAAAAGAAATCTATGATAATTTCTAATTTGTTAATACACAAATAAGTTATGATAATTGTGTAGTCATATCACTGCCAGATTTAATGTAATGAATGCTTCTGCTGACCATTCTACTTCTTCTCTCCTTATTCCTCTTTACTTCTTCTTCTTCTACTTTTACTTAATCTCTTAGGTCTTTAACAATAGAAGCGAAGAGAGATAGAGAAAGAAGAAGAAGAGTAGTCAAGATTTGGGAAAGATCTTCATCAAGCTTTTTTTATTTAAATTTTATTTTATAAATATGGTGATTTTGTCTTCACGATATGCAATGAAACGAGATGTTGTAATCACTGTAATATTCACAATCTTAGTTTTAATCATTTTGTCGCGTTCAAGTTCGATCCTAGATGGAAGATTCATCTCTACAAAAAGAAAACATAATTTGAGTGTCGTTGCTCGATTACAATATTACAAGAATCATCACGAGTTTAATAAATTCAGACGAAGATCGTCTAAAGTTGGGAGAAAGATCGATGGCAACGAAGAAGAAGAAGAGAAGAGATTTATCCCCGCAGGTCCAAATCCTTTGCACAACAGGTAGAGAGAGATCCAAAACATACTTGGACTTCACAAATTGTTCGTTTGGTGTATATATATGTTAGTTTGATTTTCAGATTAGTATTAGTTTTTAAAGAGAAAGGCATCTTGTGCAAATATATATGTTCAACTTTCATTCCTCGTTGGACTTCTGAGGTTGGGTTGGAAATTATTTGTGAGGCAGGTAGGAGTGTTTTTTTATAATTTAAATTTTGCTGGACCATTATGACGAGAATATACCATGGAGTTGAAAAAATGTCGTTGAATTTTTTATGAGAAAAAGTCAAATAACTTAACTCGAACTCTATTTTGTTGAGATGAAATTTTTTAATCCGAGTTCTAAGAAAATAGTTTAAAGTCAGTATGAATCATACTGATACTGATAATTTTTCCAAGAAACCTTTTCTTGATCTATGATGCATGAATGCTAATCCATAGTGGTGTCTCACTATCCCTGAATCGACTATCCGACTTTCCTACTTACGCTCCTCTCAACTAAAATGAACTAAAAGCTTTGACTAACAAATCCTAAACTTTTTTCTGATTTAAAGTAATATTTATGTTTTATAGATACTTTCTAGCTAGTTTCATAAAAATTGGTATTTTACAATCTCTGTACAATTATAATTTTTTTTCTGATTTATGTTTTTTTTCTGTATGAATTTTAGCATCGCATATTATTAAAGAGCAAAAGAGCCATAATAATTGTGTTGACAAAAACAATTAACTGTGGCACCAAGAAATTTCGTCTAACTTTAAAGACAAGATTAGAAGACCATTTTGAATCGTTGACTGAGGAATAGACTTGCGATTTTTTGATCATATGTATACATATGTCAGTGGGTTTAATAATAATATATATTCTTGATACATTGCTATGTGCCAGAAATTTTGGAAGGAAAAAAACGAATAAATAGAAAAAAAAAATCTGTGGACAATAAGAAACTAACTCGTAGTTAGATATAGGCAGTAGGCTACCTATCAAAACTGAAGTTTTAAAAAAAAAAATGATTTTGTAAACATATTGATATGTTTTATACTGATTTATAGAACAACTTATGGTAAAACCGGATCAAATTTAGTCAAATATTACGTATCATTAAACAGTCAATCCACATATCGACATGCATAAAAACATCAGACCGGATAACCAAAGTTATTGTTTGTTTTTATTAAATTTTATCAACAATTTGCTAAAGTTAGGCCAAACAAAAACGATAAAGTTGATCTCTAAAAAAAGGTATAAATACATTTTTCAGAATTAAAATAAGTCAAATCTGATTTGTCTTAGTGTACACTGTAAAGTACAGAAAGAAAGTCCTGTCTGCTTCAAACGCAGCAGAAGCAAACATTTAACAAACTTAAATCCGCAGCCGTCGATCTAGAAACCAAAATCCAAATATTCACGTTACCGAGCCGAACACTAAACGCTAACGTAGACGATAATAGCTCTAGAAGCCCCAAAAAACTGACTGATTACTTTAAGTATGTGGAAGCTCACTTTTCACCACTCTATATCGTCTGTCCTTACGTCATTATGATGACGTCATCGTCCTCTTCTTTCACACGTGGCGTTGAAGCACCTTCCTAGTATCTACCCTGAAATTGCTATAGCATATGTTCACTAATCTTATCTTCTCTCTTAATTATCATCTTCTTTACAAAACTTAAAAAACTTCGTACATAATAAGATATATTTATATTTATATATATAAAAAAGACCATTTATCTCTTTGTCTCCCCTTCTTCACTTGCTCTACTAGTTCTTAGATGCTTTAAGATCTCTCTCTCTCTCCCTCTCAGTTTTTTTTTTCCTTATTGTAAAAGAAGAAAAGATGAATCTCTCTGAAAACCCTAGCCCTAATTTCACGTTCTTCTCCGATGAAAACTTTACTAATCCTTTTATGGATAATTTTGATTTCTCCAATCTGATGTTCGATGTTGATGAAGGATGCAACACTCTTGGATTATTCCATGACGAAACTTCATCTCCGACGAGCATCGTTTCGTCAGAGACATTTACCGGTGAAAGCGGCGGATCCGGCAGCGCAACAACGACGTTGAGTAAAAAGGAATCAACGTGAGTTTTAGCTATATTTGTTTGCTAGCTAGATTCTTAAACAAACACTAAATATAAATTGTATTATTCTATAATGACCTTTTTTTATAATTAAATAGCTTCGATTGCAAAAGTAGGGGAAGTAAAGATGGTGAGACGAAGGAGATGGGTCACAGAGTTGCATTTAGAACGAGATCAAAGATTGATGTGATGGATGATGGTTATAAATGGAGGAAGTATGGAAAGAAATCTGTCAAGAACAACACTAACAAGAGGTAATCAATTAGTTCAAAATTTTAATTACTCATTTCATTTGATTGTTGATTTATTATATCGTAATCATTTTTTTTTTCTTTCTTTAACTAACTAACATATATGTGGTTGCTTGAGCAATTTTTATAATCATCTAGTATTCTAATGTTATAGAATAGCCACTAACTAGATCATGTAGTGATTTAAATACTGTTTAATGGCCCGTATTATCTACCAACCCACTTGGATTAATTAAAATACAGATTCCATATGAATTTGTGTGTATGTGTTTGTTATATATATATATATATACATACATAGCATTATGATTAGTGGTGAATTGACTAATCCATGGGTGATTATTATTCATCATATATATCTTACTTTGATTCATATATCATAGAAGAATTCGAAGAAACAACAACAAATATCGCTCACACATATATTAGATACATATTTTGGAGATCAGTCTCGAATTCGAATTAGGATCCTTCGGTTATATAGTTTATTGGATATATAATAATGAATTAAATTTAATAAATGGTTAATGAATGTAAATATGTATGTAGGAATTACTACAAATGCTCAAGTGACGGTTGTATGGTGAAGAAGAGAGTAGAGAGAGATGGTGAAGATGCAGCTTATGTGATTACAACCTATGAAGGAGTCCATAACCACGAGAGTCCCTCACATGTCTATTACAACGACATGGTTTTGTCTTACGATCACGACAATTGGAACCAGCACTCTCTTCTTCAATCTATCCAAATATCTCCTCCATCTTGAGATTAATCATTAGATACTTACCATCAATACTATATCAATGCATCGCCTTGTGTAATTTTATAGGTACAATAAAGAAGTCAATTATTTCTCCGTTAGAATTGTTTTGATTTATGTATATGATTACGAAACTCTTTGTAGTTATCTAGATATCAATATTAGTGTATAATTGCGATTTTGCAGTATTATAGTGAGTCCAACCACGAGATTGTGAATATATAGTTATAAATATTAAAATGTATCGATGGTTTTTTTTTCGGATGGTAGAGTTGATGGATACAATATATTCATACAAAATTGAGTTAACGGATACAAATCAACCCAAGTATCCGTAAGTTGTAAGAACTGGCCATATGTTTTGATTAAGAATCCACTTGATTACGCGCAATATACATTAATTATCTGATCATTAGTTCGTCACTAGTCTGGTTTCAATATTTTGTGACCAAAATTTTACTGGCTAACCAATAAATTGTGTATTTATCATGACTACAGAAATTAACAGTGTACGTACATGTTTTATGTTTGAGTAACTCTAATAATTAATTATCTTAAATTACTCGATTGTTTTTGGTCATCTCAGTTTCTCAGATACCGGAAAGGAAAAGGGTAAAAAAAATAAGATCAGATAAAAGCCTGTGTGCCAGGTTAACTGTTTCGGTTCAACCGTCACCGGTGGTTTGGTTAAAAATGGATTTTGATCGGTTTGATTTTATGATTCGGTTTTGGTGTTTTTGCACCGAACCGATTTCATCTTCTACCTTTTAACAACTTACGCAGGAAAGGAAGTCGTTTCATTTGTTCTTCCGCCCAAATCTCAAACACTATACTTTTTAGTAATTTCGAAGGAAACCCCATACGAGTCTGGATCTCTTGATCTCGATCCAGATTCACCTTACTTTGTGTATCTTCGTTTTTGAATTCTAGAACACCTCGAAGAAATAATTTGTATTCCAGATTTATTCGAGGAAGAAGACGAACCCTACTTGATGATTTTGGTGGAGGAGAGATTTGTTTGAAGAAGCTTGATTCTTTTTGGTAATTGATCCGAAATACTCGGTTGCATCCGTAGATCCGCTGCTTCCCTCGATCGATTTTGGTGACCTTTAGTATTGATCCCATAGATTTCTTGGACTAGAAAGGTGAAGAATCAGCGTTCTGGGGATTGTGCTATTGCTTCGGTTATGTCAAGGTGATTGAATCATAAAAAATCATTCCTTTGTGAGGAATCAGAGGTTGCTATGAGGAGTTGTTTCTTCTGGTTTTCGATTGGGATCGGGACTCTGGAACTTGATTGAAGAAGTGTGGGTTTTGTTTTCTACCTAATCTGGTTTTGCTAGTGATTAAGCAAAAAAATGAAGTTTTGGAGGGAACGTGAGAGAGAAAGTAAAGAGCAGATCTTAGCGCCATTATGTGGGCAAGTTCGAGTACTAGTAGTTGGTGATTCAGGTAATTACAAGTTCTACTTTCATGTAGATTCTGTTGAATTGGGTTTTATAGGATGCTCAGATTGTTTAATACACAGGGGTCCTTGTGCTATAACTGATCATGTGTGACTCGGGACGATAGATCCTCTGCATTGAATCGGATCATTTGGTTAGGAGTTAATGGTTCTGTGGTCGTTGAGCTATATCATTCATTTCAAACCTGAGAGTCTAGTAACTTAAGTGAACAATGTTTTCCTTAGAGTCTGTTACTTGCTGTGTCTGCTTTTGCTCATGAGTCATGGCAGATGTCAATCTTGTCTTGAGCCCAAATGTGTGAAATTCATACTCCGTTTCATTGAGTAATTCGATTTAATCTTCATTTTTGAATTTTAAAAACTTTTTGTTAGGTGTGGGAAAAACATCACTTGTACACCTCATCAACAAAGGTTCTTCTATTGTTCGCCCATCTCAAACGATTGGATGCACAGTTGGTGTTAAGGTAACTTATAACCGTCTCAAATGTTCTTTAAATTGTTAGAGAGCTGAAGTTTTGAACCCCTTTATTTTTCTCCTACTTTCCCACTGTGTAGCATATAACTTACGGGAGTCCAGCTAGTTCTTCCAGTAGCATTCAAGGAGACTCAGAGAGGGATTTCTTTGTTGAACTCTGGGATGTATCAGGGCATGAGCGATACAAAGATTGCCGCTCACTGTTCTATTCACAAATCAATGGTCTCTCCTAACTTATATGTCCATGTTATTCCTCCTTACTTAGTGTGTTCTGAAACAATGTTTTAAGGCGAGATTTAAACCTTTTGCAGGAGTTATATTCGTTCATGATCTCTCTCAAAGAAGAACAAAAACAAGTTTGCAGAAATGGGCGTCTGAGGTTGCAGCGACTGGAACCTTTTCAGCTCCTCTTCCCTCGGGAGGTCCTGGTGGTCTTCCTGTTCCATACATTGTTGTTGGCAACAAAGCAGATATTGCTGCAAAAGAAGGAACAAAAGGAAGCAGTGGAAATCTTGTTGACGTAGCTCGTCATTGGGTCGAGAGGCAAGGTTTGCTCTCCTCAAGTGAAGAACTTCCTCTCTTTGAAAGCTTCCCTGGTAATGGCGGTCTCATAGCGGTAAGTAACCATATAGACTAATCACTATTAATAGAATTTACTGTTTGCTTTTGATTTACATGATCTGGTGCGGGGGTTTTGTACAGGCCGCTAAAGAAACCAGATACGATAAGGAAGCTTTGAACAAATTTTTCCGGATGGTTAGTGCCATTAAACACACACTTTTCTTTCTGGTTACATCTCCAAAGTAACCTTCTCTAAACCGATATAACCATTTTGTGGTTTTTTTTTTATAACAGTTGATAAGACGAAGATACTTCTCAGATGAACTGCCAGCAGCTTCACCGTGGTCTATTTCTCCGGTTCCAACATCATCATCCCAACGGTTAGACGACATCACAAGTGATGACGATCAATTTTACAAGCGAACAAGGTAACAACAATGCGAAAAGACAATGTTTCTCTTGTCGGGTTTCTTCATTTGGTCTTTACGATTGTTGCAGTTTACATGGAGGAGATCCTTACAAGTACAACAACGCGTTGCCGCCACTTCCGGCGCAACGAAACCTAACTCCGCCTCCTACGCTCTATCCGCAGCAACCGGTGTCTACTCCTGATATCTACCCTCTCCCGAGATTCTCTCTTTCGAGCGTTCAAGAAACAACCAACAATGGCAGTGCCAGATCGAAGCGAATGGATATCAACGTTTGAAATCTCTTATCGTTCCAAGAATGCTTTTATGAATCTATGTTGCTTTTGGATCTATTATTCTTTTATTTTGATTTTTCCTATTGGTCTTCTTCGTTCTTTCGGGTTTGTAGGTGGTAAAGTGAATATGTGTGTAAATTCCACACTTTGGATTCCACTCTTTGGATTCTTCTTATAGCAAAATTCTTTGAATGTTCTTCTTTCGGTTATCAATCATGTATTACTGTTTCAAACGGAATAAAAACTGTGAATCATTCCAAATCATCATATTGTTTCTTGATAGATAAGTTGAATTTACAATCTAATTTTTTTTTCCGTCTGAATGAAACTTCATTATAGGCAACTTTCGATATCATATCATTGTTAACAAGAGATATAGAAAATCTGGACATGAATGAAATACAACCATTGTTTCCAGTCTAACTATCTGCGTCTGTTTCATTGTAAAAGATTTTTTTTTTGTTTACCGCAAGTGAAATTTTTTTATTTTTTTCCACTTTTTGGTATATATAAATATTATTGATATATCAATTTGAAATATTCCGTAGATTCTTGAACGGAGATAGAGCTAGAGAGTTAGGACAACCTTCATAGCACCGAAAAAAGACAACGAAGGAAGGTATGTGACTTTGTGCCCTCGAATTCCTTTCCCTGAAATTTTCTTCTTTTTGATCCCGCTGGGTTTTCTGTTGCTACAATCAGCTGAAAAAAAACCCTAATTTCTCTATATCTCTCTCCCTCTCCTCGTGCAAAAGCCCTAAACCCTGGGAACTGTGAGACTTCGCGTATCAGTAACTTGTTAAATCTGTACCATTTCGATTGCAATTTCGATTTCGATTGATTTCCATATATATATATTTCTAAATTGTACATTGGGTAACTGATTACCATTTGCTTCAGATTGATAACTGATTTTCCTCAGACCAAAGCTTGGATTTTTAATTTTTTAAATTACGAAGATATCAGATTATAATCTTGCTGAAAAAAAGACTAAGCTTTTCTTTAACTTGTGTTCTTTGATTAATTGCTGTGATGCGCAGTGTGAAAAATTTTAAGTCGATAAGAAGAAAATGGTGGAAGCGTGGTGGCCACTATTAGCAGCAGCAGTGCCTGCGCTAATTGCAGGTCAAGCATTGAGGATAAAGAAGAGACATGGCGAAGAAGAGAGGATCAAGAGTGCTCGAGGAAGAGAGAAAAGCTCTGATGAAATCTTTGTCTGCGAAAGAGTTTGCGTTTCAAAAAGAATGCTGAAAAAAGTTGGAGCTTTCTCTAAGGATCCCATTCCCGACACTTGTGTCACTGTCTGTGGCGTATCTGAGCTCGACGCTTGCTCTGATGCTTGTGCTCGAACCGTCTGCGTGAACCAGCATCAAGTTGCTAATTGGAATGACATCTGTCTTAGAAGATGTCAAAGTGAGTGTCTTAAGCTCTCTACTTCTTCTCGCTCTTCTTGAAATGATAAGAATATCGAATCTCTCTTAGTGTTCTTTAAGCTTGAGAGTCTGAAATGTATGATTTGATTTCTTTTGAAATGGAAATGGTTGTTGGATCTGAATTTTTATATAACATTATGAGCAATCTTAGTGGATTACATTACATTTCATCATGTGAGGTGTGTTTGGTAACTTTCTCAGCTGTTTTGTGAACTACTTCTCCTACAACATCTCCTGCTAGTTTTGCAGACTCTTCAATGGCTTCTTTGCTAACTTCGAGACTCCTTGTCGCCGCCTCTTTCACTTTCTCTCCTCTATCTTCTCCTTCCTCCTCGCTATTGCTTTTGTCGCTGTTGCTTCTGAAACTGTCACAACAAAACAACACACACATGAGCTAGAAAACTGGGTCTTTGGCGAAAACCCAAGAATATGCTTATAGTATATGAATGCTCGTTTGTTTACTCTAGATTTGGAGGATAAAGCTTCATCTGGATCTTCTGCATTACACCTTGAATCAATTCCCAAGAACTTGGAGGAAATCTCTTGCCAAAAATCCCACATATGATCTTTACAAGTGACGGATTCTCTTCTTTCTTGGCGATACCATCATCTTCCGCTCCATCTGCAGATATCCCTAAAATCCGGGCCCCAAAGATCAGGATGATGATGACGAAGAAGATTGAGGAACCGAATCTGATTCTTCTTGATTCATTCATGTCTATGTATTAGTTAAAAAGCTCCAGAGAAATCAAGAAAGGGGCCAAACGGAAATGATAGAATAGAGAGAGATGAGAGAAAGTTGGCGCCATGTTTCTCGCATCAATAGAAGCAGAGCACATTTTTTGGTTTGAACGATTCTTGCGTGACACTTAGATTAACTTAAAAGAGAATTAAATCGAAAATGATCCAATAAAAGTATCTTCTTTTTTTCAATTAAAACATTACATAAAACTAAACATTTTTTTACAAAGAAAAATAACAATTATTCTGCCTCGCATATAAATAGACAGATAAACTATAAAAAAGTCTTTTTTTAGCAGCTCCCTCTTCCTGGGAACTTCTGTCCTGCAACAGTTGGAGAAGATATTTCCGTGGCGCATTTGACTTCTTGATCAAAATCAGACTTTTTTCGTCCACATTTTAAGCTATAGTCACTTCAGCAACATCTTCTCAGCCAATCAACTGATTCGCTTCATTTGAAGAAGCTAGCTTGATCAAGATTCATCGGTTTCTCATACTGTACTGCGATACACTCCTCAGCAACAACCCAATTATCATTCACCGCATTTGCACAGCTCTACAAACAGTAACATTTAGCTTAAAAAAAAAAAAAAAATTTGAAAAAAAGAAGAAGATGCTTTTTTGAAGATTTTACTTAAATCATTGGAATATATGAGAAGATCCTATAAGAATAATACCTTGGAACAAGTGTAAACAATAAGTGTCATCCAATCCCAGTTATCCAATGATTGCTTAAGCTCTTTATCAACAACACCTTCATGTAGAAAATATATTAACGGAGGCATGAGCTGCATCTCGAAGATCATTGGAGAGTCACAATGCCCGCATTTATCAGGAGATTTCAGGTCTTCAGTGGCCAGCACCGGTTTACCGCCATATGAGTATCTGGCCATAGAATAAGTTTACATAAAGCAAAGGTTGCGTTTTGAAAATTAGAACAAATGTTCAAACAGTTCAGGAAGATCTTGATAGATACGAGCGAATTACAATTTGTACCTGAAACATTGTTCCGGGTTTGCATCTAGCCGTTTTTTGAACTTAAGGTAAGTCCTATCTGCATTCAAGGCTTTGTCATATTCATATGTCTCATTCTCCCAGGCTTCTTCGGTTTCACTCTCATCACCGTTGCTGGTTTCTTTCTCCTTGATGGACATGGACGAATAATTCATGGAGAAACGATCAACATCTTTTGAGACGTTCTCTTCCTTTGTATAAATGTAGAAGCACGGAACCACCACACCAGTCTCAACTTTCATTTGATCCACAACTCTTGTTTCGGATTTTAAAGGTGAAGGCTTTGCTTTAGTCCCTGAACTAGCATTGCCACTTGGTTTCTTGCTCTGTTTCTTCGAATTGGAAGCAGCAGAGGTACCAGCTTCTGCGATCGCTTTAGCTAAACTCTCCAGATCAAAATCTTCATCATCATCACCGTCTTCTTCGTCTAACCAATCAGTTTTAGAAGTTGTATCCGGAGGCGAGGCCACAGACAAATCCGCTATCTCACTTGATTCTTTCACTTGCATAGCTTTCTGAACGCTAAAAGCTCTCCAGCTGAACATTTTAAGGGATAAATTCACACCTTGATGATCATTCTAACATAACCAGAAAATAGGCAATGGTTTGACAAGTGTATCAGAGAATCAGAAGGGAAAAAAAAAAAGACAAAACCTTTGCTCAGAAGTTCCACATTTAGGCATCAAGCAACAAAATATATAGAGCGTACGCTCTTTGATGTCCGAATTTTCTGTTGAGATTGGAGCATACACCTAAATACAGAGAAAGAAAACGTCATTTATATATACCTGAAAATCCAAATCCATGAAAACTTCCAGGTTCTTAAACATTAAAAACGAAAAAAAAAAAAGTAAAGACTTTTGGTACACGGACGAAGAACCTGAGCTACAAGAGAAAGTCTACTTCCACATGAACAACAGTTGAGAATTTCCGGTCTCAGTGTATGATCAGGCAATGGAGGCCAATCCTAAAATCAACATACGATCAAAACCCAGAAGGAAAGAATCGAATTTTTCTGTGAAAAAAGGATGAACAGAGAGACGATAAGGGATTTACCGGAAGACCGCCGATTTTTGTTGTGTAGTGATCAGAAGACTCAAGCTCGTCTTCTGCCCAATCCCCAGGCAAGCCCAGAAGAATTCCGACCATGCTTACAGTTATCCAACCAAAGCAGAAAAGAAATCTCGGTTAAATTAACTCCTACAAAGCTTTTGAACATTCGTAGTGTCGAACTCCAAGTCGGTGTTTACCAAATTCCACCTTGGCTGATTGAAAAGGTTCAGACAAGACTGAGGATGACGAGAAGGTTGAACCCGGTTAGGGTTATGAGATAACCGAATTTTGTTTACCATCAGATGGTTTAATTGACTCGATTGAAAAACACACTTTCGGTTCGGCTCGGTTTGGTTAGGTTCACAAAAGAAAGATAAGAGAGAACTTGATTCACATCACTATCAGCAGCCTCTAATCCAATTTTTGAGACAATAAAGTTTCTTAATTTACCCAATGGGGCTCAAGTGTTTAGAAACATTAATACTCTGCATTTTCTAAAAGTATCTATATACATTCCACAGTAAAAGATCTTGTGACTGACTGTAAGAAGACTTTATAAATCTGACTCCTTTCAGTTTTCGTTTTTTCAATTCCATCTCTTGGAATTCTTGCTGGCCTTTGATTTCTGTTTAGCCTGTTGGAACGCTTGCATCTTCTGCTTCTTCCTTGCTTCTTTCTCAGCTTTTGACATCTTTGACTTTGCCTTCACTTTTGGAGCTTTCTCTTCAAGCTCTGCTTCTCTCTCTAGCTCCTTTGCTCTAGCGTCCAGATTCTTCTCCAAGTAATACTGAGGCAGAATTCAAACATGCAAAAAATTAAAACTGAGACTTCTCATAGATCAAACTATACTGGCTGAGAAGAGAATGTAATTCGAAATGTACATTGTAGTCGCCTGCGTAATCTTCTAAACAACCATCTTCGACTTCTATGACTCTGTTAACGATTTGTTTGATGAAGTATCTATCGTGGGAGACTGCGATGACTGTACCTTGGTACTCGTTTATCGCTTCCTGATTCAAAATAAGAACCAGAAAATTAGCCTCTTTCCTCCAAGTCCACGAACGGTTATATTATAATTGTATCCAAAGATTCCAAGAAAGAGTCGAAACTGAACCTCGAGCATTTCTTTTGAAGGAATATCTAAATGATTGGTTGGTTCATCCAAAACGAGAAGAGTAGATGGCGTAACCATAAACTTGCAGAAAGCAAGGCGTGCTTTCTCACCACCGCTTAAAAGAGAGACCTTTCGATCAAGCATGTCAGCTTTGAAGTTGCAACGTCCAAGAAGGCCTTTTATATCATCACTTCTCCAGTCTTCTGCAGCTTCACAAACTGTTTCAAGCACTGTTTTATCCAAATCAAGAACCTCGGCCTAGCAAAAAACCAAAACCATGTCAATAAAGTGACAGAACCTATCCCAATCGTTCAGCCAGAGCCACTGAAACACACCTGATTCTGTTCAAAGTAGTTTGGCAGTACATTGTGCTCTCCAAGAATAACTTCACCTTTCGTAGGCTTTTCTAAACCCATAATTAGCTTCAATAAAGTACTTTTCCCGCACCCGTTCGGGCCGATAATGGCGATTTTCTCTCCTCTTTCAATTGCTAGATTAGCCTTCTTAAATAGCATCTGGTTTGCAACAGATACACAGTTTTTCACAGGGTCAAACATGAGCAATAGAGGATTTATCTTAATGTCTTGACTTTCATTCTAATAACTCACCTTATCCTCGAAACCAAAATCAATGTTTTTAACCGCGACTACCGATCTTCCACTTGTTCCACGCTCCGGAAACCTAATTTTCATTTGCTTCCGCTGAAATGGCTTCTCTATTTGCTCCTGTTCTTGGATCCTCTCCAGTTTCTGTTATAAACCACACAAAAGGGAAACTTATAAGCTTGAACTTCTCGAGCCACAGGCAGTCATGTCAATGATTCTGCAAATTAAGTTCTCTTTTTTTTAGCAGCTTGCTAACCTTTTCTGCAGTAGAAGCACGACCAGAATTTGCACCGGCACCAAGCCTAGCGATCAAGCCCCTTGTTGATTCAATCTCTTTCTGTTGTTTTTCCCAAGCTGCATGCTGAGTTTCGATCCACTCTGCCTTTGAGATCACATACTGAGAGTAGTTACCCTCGAATGTCCTCGACACACCCATCTCGGTTTCCACAATTTTAGTACACAACTGATCAAGAAAAGCTCTGTCATGTGAGATTATAACCATAGGCACCTCTTGCTTTTGCAAATAACCTTCAAGCCACTCAATAGTATCAAGATCCAAGTGGTTTGTAGGCTCATCAAGTAGCAGCAAATCTGGATCCTACTCACAGAATAACACAATTCACATTAGCTTCTGTTCAATCAAATTGAAAGGACATAAGTATCAATCAATCACCTGAAGCAAAATCTTTCCAAGTGACATTCTCATTTGCCATCCACCGCTAAACGAAGCCACAAGCCTATCTGCATCCTCTGGAGCAAACCCTAACTCCGGCATCAGCTTACTGACCTTAGCATCGACGGTGTCTAAATTCACGGCCTGAGCTCGTCTCTGTAACAAATCAAACTCGTCTAATAACCTTCCCATAAGGTCCAAATCATCGACAGATCCTTCGATCGCCTTCTGCACTTTCTCCAGCTTCTCAGTTATCTCCATCTCTTCCTTGAAAGCGCTCATGAACTCTTCTTTCACCGTCCTGCTCATCGAAACCTCGAACTCCTGGCTCAAGAAGGCGATTTTCATATTGGGTTTGGCCTTGATAACGTTACCTGAATCTGGTTCTTCTTGCCCAGTGATTATCCTGAGCTGAGTCGTCTTCCCAGCTCCGTTCACGCCCACTAACCCGACTTTTTCCCCTCTTTTCACCTCCCAGCTCACATCCTTGAGCACCGTCACGCCTTTGTAGCTCTTCCTTATGTTCTCTAGCTTCACACCTGAAGAAATCCCAGAAGCTCCGTTTTTCGAATTCTTCCCGTTTCGCTTCCGGTCGGAGTCTTGCTCGGTGGTTTGCTTGGAGAAAAGCGATTCGATGTCGTCTTGGCGCTCTTTCACCGAGGTCTCGAGGCTGATTGTGGAGACTTGGGCTCTGATGGTGGGGATTTCGCGTCTAGGGTTGGAAATGGAAGAGATTTTGATGAAATTAGATGTGACTGGGGATGGGCAAGGACGGAGACCGGTGAAGAAAGTAGATCGGAGGTCGAGGCTATGGAGATTCGTCGATAAACCCATGATTTAAAAACGGAACCTTGTAGCGATTTGAATAATCGGGTGTGGATTTATCAGAAGAATAGCAGTCTCTCGCGAGAGAATCTCGCTCTACTGGAGAAGAAGCAGAGGAAGAAAGTCTCTCTCGAGAGTGCTTTGATAAGAGTTTCTCTAACGTTTAAGTGTGAGCCAAGAGATATATTAATATTCGTTTTGTTTTTTTTCCTTCTATTCCAAAAATACACATATCGTTATCATAAAATGAAGAAAATTCAGTACTCCAGTATTATTAATTTTAATCATCATAAAATTAAGAAAACATAGAATGAACGGAATAGATCTTATACTGAAATGCATTTCCTCGACTACACCATTATATTTTTCCACTATTATCATCGTTCGCAGTGTGATTATTATTATTTTCAGCTCGCCATTAGCATTTTTTTGATAAAGTTATAATTTTATGTATGTGCCATCTTTTGCTACAAAAAGAAAAAAAAAACAGAAAAGTTTTTTTTGTGGTTGTGGGAGAAGAGATGGTTGAAGATAACACTGCGTAATCCGGAGATAGTAATCACCTTGTGGTTCACAATAACTCCTTTGAACAGAAGACATTTCTCACAATCTTCCACGTGTCAACTACACCACCAGCCACGTAAGCTGCTCTGTGGATGTTATTACGCCACCATTTTGTTTTGTATTTATCATTTATTTTTTATTTTTCAAATGTGTTTTGGATTACTCGGCAATCCTGAAAAATGGCTACTAATCTCCCGAACGTATGTATAGAAAGGTATGAAAATATCCATAGGAGCCTCTTTGTTTGCTTGTGAATAAGTCAAACTTGTTTTGTTTAATGTTTGGAAAATGTGTTCGGAATAGTTTTACTTTTTAAAACATTTGAAAAATCTCTAAAAAAAATAAACGTGTGATCGGCTCACAACATTAAAACATTAAGTTATGTTAATCGCCTCCATGACTATATATATGTATAGTGCCGTGTACATATAAAATAGCCAGTTAGCTGACCAAACAAAGTCGTACTTATTTATAACTAATTGTAGACTTTTGTAGTTATATATTAAGTGGGCACATATTCACTAATATATCTAATTATGGCTTTTCTTTTCTGTCAATATATATTAAGTGGGCACAGATTCACTAATACATCTATAATTATGGCTTTTCTGTCGTAGTGGAGTATGTGTAGTACAGTAATTCTGTAGGAATGGAAAATGAATATTAGGTAGTAGAATTTTTTAGACTGATTTTTTGCTTAGTCTACTAAAGAAATATGATCCATGAGATTTGGAAAATAGTTGCCGGCCTTCAAATCCAGACCAGTAAACCTATGTTTTTTTTTTTCTTAATGTAAAGAGGATGAAAGCAAAGCTGACGTGGATTAAGCGTGTGCGCTTCGCAAAGAATGGCATTATAGTAATTTCCTGAAAAGCTTGCCTTTTTTCGAAACGAAAATAATAAAACTATACATATCTTCTTAATGATATGCTGTGTAAAGCGTAGGTCGTATCACACCCATTCGAGCTGTTGTTTTGCTGTATTAAATTTTTATACTTTTCTTAGCTTATATATACACATCTCTGTATTTATCATAGTCCTGCTTAAGATCATCTTAAAAAAAAAAAAAGGAGGATTCTCTTCTCTCTACAGATTTCATCATATGGAGGATCCGAAAGAGGTTTAAATCTCTCAAACCCATTTTCTCATCTGTTGTTTATAAACCACTTAATTCTCCTGTGCTGAGTTTTAAAAAAAAATTCTTTTTCATCGGAGAAAAACTAAAGTCAAAACTGATGCGTGATCAATCCCTTTACACAGTGAATTTTCACAACCAGTTTTTGAATTTCTTCTTGAGAAAAGTCAATCAAAGTTGTGTTTTTTTTTAGTTTAATGAATTTTCAACAAGTTCCCTTACTAAAATTCAAGTTCGAATTGATAAATCAAATCTGAATTCGCAAATCGTGAATTTGGGTTGAATTTAAAGGAAAAGAAAAACCTTTATGCGTGTCTAAAATTGTTCGATTTTAGTTTTATTTATGTTCTTAGAAATCAAAGTGATTGAGAAATGGAGATATGTTTGGCAGAACAAGAACGCGCCATGGCTATCAGTACCACAGTTTGGAGACTGGGATCAGAAAGGAGGAACGATCCCTGATTACTCAATGGATTTCTCAAAGATCAGAGAGATGAGGAAACAGAACAAGAGAGATCCTTCTCGAGCCAGTCTTGGCAACGAGGAAGACCTCATTAACCCTTTTCATAATCAACCCACTTCCTCTGATACTACTAAGGCTAAGCTCACCACTGTCCACAGTGACAACAACAACAACAGCAACCACAATGGTTTCTCTCACCACCACCCACATTCTCCATCTGTAAGACTACAATTACTTCTTTTCAGTTTTGCTGCTATCTTAAAGATTCATTTTTTCTTCACTGTGGGTTTATCTGTGTTGAATGATTAGTTGTGTGTTCTGGGTTTGCTCCGTCCCATTGTCTGGTTATGGAATTTAACTGTTGTCCATCTTTTGGGTTACGCATTGTTTGTTGATCATGCTCATATTCATCAAATTTCAAAACTTTAGTTTTTCTAGCTTTTGATTTAGTTATGTCTACACTTGAGTTTCCATCTTAACATTCATTCTTGCTTGATGTGGGGTGTATATGATCTGGATGATTGATTGTCTTGAAAACCGGTAGGTAGGTGTTTTTAATTTGGTTAGGTCGTGGAATCTAACTTTGTAGCTTTATAGGGTTAGATATTTGAGTCACACATTGTTTGTGGATTATTAGTGTACCTGTTCTCAAAACATTTATAGGTTTTGGTTGAGTTATGTCTATATGAATTGGATGGTTGTGTTCGTGGATTACGGCTGTGTGTGTTCATTTGATGTGAGGCTTACCTTCTTGGGTTGGTTAGGTTATGGAATCTAACTTTGTAAGCATTATATGGCTATTTCTAGCAATTGGGTAAATGTGGTCCTTCAGTGTTTGGTCTATAGTTAGTTGCTTAGTTGTAGATATAAATACCTCACCAAACTTCATAAATTAGATTTTGAGTTTATATTAGAAATGGTGCGAATTCTCTTAATACAAATAGAAGAAATGTACATTACCCTACGACAACGAATTATGTTTTAATATAGTTGTTGTATTGAGATTCTTTCAATCAAAGTAAAGCATAATCCATTTCGAGAAAAATGTGTGGCTTTTATATTGTGTACCTACCATAGAAACTGACAGAAATAATAATAGTAATTGATTTTGGGGATGAAACATTCTTGATCTTACTTGTAAATGACTTGGAACAGACGAGGAGAGGAATCTTCAGCTGCTTCAACTGCTGTGTTAAAGCTTGAAGGTAGACGAGGAGTGGAAACTTGAGTTGTTTCGATTATTTATAATGATAATAATAAGAGATAACAATGATTGAAGATAGAAGTGAGAAATGGTAGTGACACCTTTTCACATATATTTCTTAAGGAAGCAGCACTCATCAAAGTTTGTCTGTTACTGTTATCTTACAATGCCTGTCTAACTATGTTTTGGTAAATGTGATAGCGTAGTTAACTTTTCTTTGTTGTTGTTGTTGTTGTAATTTTTGGTTTTATTTAGACAATGTGTAATGCAGAGCAGATATGTGATACATTACTTTTTTCTTATCTTTCAAATAGTGTGGTTGCCATTAAAAAATCAATCACATACGTTACGTCTAATACAATCATCCTCGTAAGTCGTAATTTAAGTCTTCACTCAATATCTATTCTAAAGAAATGAAATAGATAATATGTGAATGGCTCGTCTTTATTTTAAATGTAAAATGTTTGTATATATAATAAGTCTGTAAGGGACAACAAAGTTGATATGGCCGAGTTGGTCTAAGGCGCAGGATTAAGGTTCCTGTCCGAAAGGGCGTGGGTTCAAATCCCACTGTCAACAGTATCTTTTTTTTGTGGCTGACGAAACGGAACTTGTTACTGATTACACCTAAGCCGTCGATCTAAATCCCATCTTAAAATTTCAAACTTCCTCTTAGTTTACGAACTCAATGGCATCAGAGCGTCGACTCCTTAAAATATCCCCCAATTGAAGAACTTTAAGTATCGACCTTTCCTTTACCCAGGACCAGGAGAAGAGATTTCCACCTCACCGACAATTAAACATTCTTTCGAAACAATGTAAAAATCTGAAGTTACGAAAGATAGAGTTTTTTCAGACTCCCAGAGTTTGAACTATAAAATTATGACCCTCCTCTGTGCACATAGATCTCACTAGACTGAGCTCAAATTATAAAACCCAGTTCATAACGTTTCTTCTGGGTCTTCATCACGTTCTGTGATCAATTGCAAACAAAGAGACAAAATAAGTTAGAGGGTTATTTTTGGTATTAGCCTATATAATAATAGGAAAGGCGTTTGCTTAAACTTTGTTTTTAGTTTTTGTCCCACATCGCTTAGCGAGAGAGACGTCGCTCATTTTCACGTAGTATAAATACGAGGCCGAGCCTCACTTGCAACTCATACCTTTCTCGGCCTTTTGGCTAAGATCAAGTGTAGTATCTGTTCTTATCAGTTTAATATCTGATACGTGGGCCATCGGCTCACACGATATTAACTCTATTTTTTAAGGGAGAAAGCCCACCAAGATAGCTTGCTATCTGGGCTTTCGCGAGTCGCCCATGCGTTGCACTACTGCATGGGCCTGGCTCAACCCGCCAAACAATAGTCTAATTTTTTAAGCTTGGTCCAGTAAATATAGCTCGATACATTGAAAAACAAAATAAGAGAGTATATGTTGTTTCGAAATCAAGAAATTAGTCAAGGCTTGGCTAAGTTTTGTTACTCACAAAAGATACGACATTCGTTGTTTCCTGCACTCAAATTTATGTTAACTGGATCTTCATCCTTCAATAAAGGCGAATGAATCTTCAGTTCCAATGTAAGAAAATCCCGTTACTGATTCACCCAAGCCGTCGATCTAAAACTTCTCCCTTTCTTAAGCTGGATTTTACAATTCCTTAACATGAAATTGAAATAAAACGTGTGTTTAAGATTACTTTGATACGTGAACAAACATTATTAAAGAACGGTGAAGTTTAACATGCGAAATCATAGCCATATCACTGGTTAACGTTTTCAAACGAAGCATATATATAGCTTTCGTTGTTCTTTATTTGCATTTTATCATAATAGGAAAAACGAAAGATTCTTCTTCTTAGACATGTCGGATGATTTACTCAAAGCCGACCGTACAATGACAATAGATCTCTGAGTTTGACAGATTCCGTTTTCAGATGATCAAAGCTCGTTGAACTCGGAATCCTCCAACCCCAGTTCCCCACCTTTGTGTATTTCACACGTACAAAAATCACATTGTTAGAAACACGTATCACAATCCGAGCAAACAAATATATGTTTCTATCAAATTTGTCTACTATAACTACAAAGAAATCAACTGCGATAAAGAGCAATGACTAAAAATTTAACACGCATTGTTTTTTTTCCCAATTTGACTACAGCTTATCAGATAAAAAGCAATGACTAACCTCAGTGGCTGGAGTATTCATCCTGGCACAACTTCCAAGTCCGAGAATGTCTTGCATTGGTATTATTGCGGTTTGAGCGATTGAAGAGAACGCAACTTGGATAAGTGCCCATGAGATATCGTCTTCTTCAGCTATTGACAGGTATTTCATTGCCTGTCAATGAGGAAATAAAATCGCCATTGTGATTATCTTACAATCATAAGCTACGGAACAGAAAAAGAACAAAAAATAATTTTTGCTAAATGGGTATGAAATCATCAGTGAGATTACCTTAGACTTTTCTTCTTGGTCCAGATTGTCCCACCACCCACGAATCTATTTAACAAGATAAATCGACAGGACATATACATTTCTTCCGGGCTTCTTTACGGGTTCAGTAAAATCAATTAAAAGCTAAAACAAAACTTACAGTGTCGTTGTCATGAGTTCCAGAGTATACAACTTGGTTAACTTCGTGATTATGAGGTAAATGTGGGTTATCGGCGCCGCCTCCAAAAGCTGAAATCAGAAAAAGAATCAAATAGGTAGAAAGAAATTAGAAATACAGTAAGGAACATGAGGGGAAGCCAAGCTATTTTACCAAACTGGAGGACCGCCATTCCAGGTGCTCCGATTGATTTCCTCAGCTCAACTACATCTCTAGTAATAACTCCCTGTCTTATGACAAAGTGTAGCATCTATTAGCAAACACTGAGTATATGTAAGTTAACTTTTATGTAACTACTGAGTGTCTGTATAGTTAAGTCAAATGAGCTTACCAAATCTTCAGCTATGATTTTGATCTTCCCAACACCGCTCGAAATGGCATCAAATAAAGACTTTCCGGGTCCTACCTACATATTAATACAACTTTTCTTATTCTTAGTTTTTTTTACCTGATTATATATACATCAACGGATTAAGCAAAGCACCTTCCATCTTCCAACCGTGGCAACTTTAGCTTCTGCAGAGTATCACATGATCAAACCTCTTAATTACCAACCCAATATATACCCAACAAATATATTATAGTTTGAGGATTAACTCACCAGAAGAGACTGCCCAAAACCCTGCAAATCCTCTGAAATGATCGATCCTGCATTCGTCATACAAGTCCTGTGCTCGTCGTAGCCGATTAACCCACCAAGAATAGTGGTCAGTCTCCATTGCTTTCCAGTCATAAAGAGGGCTTCAAAAAAATGGACGAAAAAGATCAATAAATATCATGGTGAAGAAATAAATATAAGAGAGTGAAGAAGAACAAGTTATAGCAGGATTGTGAACAAATAGTTCGGGAAAGCCAAAAACTTATTCACGTCGATTATGTTTCAGTAACACTGTTTATCTACATCAGGTGAAAAGAACTAACCAAGCATCAAACCGATAATCTAAAGTAGGAGGTGTAGTATCAAAACCTTCCCCACAGTTGACCCGTTTCACTGAATAGATCAGGAGGAACGCCACTAACTAGAAGCGGAAAGCCTTTCCTATTCTGCGTACAGATTTAGAACAAAAAAAAAAGGCTTTCAGGAAAGTCTAAATTACTCTCCTTGGACATACAACAAGATTGTTTGCCTCTATATATAAACCTTTTACTTACCAGTAAGAAATGCTTCTTATTTGCCCAAACATCTGCACTGTGATATCCTACATAGATGGGCATATCTCCCATTATATTGACTCCTTTACTCTGTGCATACTCACGAACTTTCTGCCACTGCCTTTGGAACAAAAATTGTTTAGCAATGAACAAGTCTATCTGCAGCAAAGAAGAAAAGTTTACCCTAAAAGGCTTCACAGAACATTAATTCATAATGAAATCAAATCCAAGAAGTTAGCTAAAGCCACCAAAATCTTACGAACTCCTTTTGACTTTGATATATAGCTTCCATTGCTGAAAGATGACGGTTTTTAAGTGGTTCAGGCCACTCAAACCAACTGTATGCATTTAAAGTATTGTCTATAGCTGCAAAATAAGCAGCATCTTCAAGCCAACCTATGCATAGTGAACAGAATATCCTCAGTGAGAACTTGTTATTTAGAATAAGCCAACAGAATGATAATAAACGAATCTTTTTAATTGTATATTTCTCACATGATATAGAGGGGTCAGTACGGAAATCTTGCAGTTTGCTCTTCAGTTCACCATTGCCACCAATAAGCCTCTTTGCTGCCTAAGAAAAGGTCAGTGATCAAACTTAACTTCGCAAGCCAGATCAGTGGTTATAATCAATGAAGAAATAGATGAATTTATCCATCAAGATTACTAAATACAGAGAGAGTTTATGCTAGGCAGCTTAGTTTGAAAACTACAGGAATTTAATGAATTTCTGTAAGCTAGACTAAAAGCATTGTCTTCATTACTAGTATTTTAACTCCAGAGAAGAAAAAAAAAAGACAGCCATAACCGCAAGCCAGATTATGTACCTTAGTTATCAACGGAGTCTTTAACTTGTCGGCAATTTGATAGTTGACACAATCAGCATCACTGGATAATAAAAGAGATCTGAGTTGAGAATGAGACCAAACAAAAATAACAGAGTCCACTTAAGAAACCACAGAGAAGATGTGCACATTGGCTGTGGGAGCTCATCCTTCATTAACAAGCCGTCTTTTACAAGCTCATCCAGAGAAATCAACAATGTATTCCCACAATTTGCATCCTAGAAGTAGCCGTCACAAGCAAGCAGTCAATAACTCAGAAAACAAAAAGTTGCAGACAAAGTGAAATAAACAATTTAAATTTTGGAATCCAAAAAGACAAACCTGTCCTGCATAAGGAGATCCTCCTTCGTCTGGAGGAACAAGAGGAAGAACCTGCTCACAAAACAATGCCAGGAAAAAAGAACTTTATCGCACCTTAAAATTCAATGGCGAAAAACTTCCCCTACTCTTCAGAGTAATGATTCCAAGTTCAATCTAGATTTACAAAAACAATTAACTTCGCTGGACGAGCAGAACAGAGCAATTACACGAATGCCTAATCACAAAACCAGAGAATACTCACCTGCCAAACTGAACAACCAGTAGAATGAAGCCAATCGATGAACCGGAACGCTTCTTCTCCGAGATCACCAATGCCATGAGGACCGCGAAACGACGTCGGGTGGAGCAAAACACCGGCTCTTCTCCGGCTATCTGAATCATGAATTGGTAGCCACTGCTCATAGTCTACAGGGAAATCTTCACCGGCACTACTACATGTAAGAGAAGCCGAGATACTCGAAACGACCTGCATTCGGAGCCGGAGATTGAAAGACTGAGACGCCTTTGTCCTATTCCCGAAGAAAGCAGCGTCGATAAGAGAATCCCGAGAGGATGATCGGAAAATCTTGAGAGAACACAGTGAAGGAGACGAGCTAAGAATCGTCATGGATAATGATCATCAAAGCTTCTCCACACCAAAAGACAAAAGAAGTGAGTGAAGATATTTTGTTCATCTTCGCAGCTTAGTTGAGAGAGTGTGAAAGGATCATGTGATAATCACGTGCGTGGAAATCTCGCCAATGGCGCCATTTTCAAGGCCGTATTTTGGGCTTTTAGTGATGCCCCCAAAATTTAGGCCGACGAGATCGGATCCAATATCCTTATATCCTTAAAACCCCATGCAATGTGATTTAATTTTTTGAACCATAAAACAGTAAAACTATAACTCTTTAGAAAAGTAAATGTAAATTTCAGTGGTACCTACCATCTTCGAAGTTTCACCCACTGGTCCTCAATAATGAACACTACTTGCTAAGAAATTGCAGTTAAGAGGTCTTAAAAATATTCCGATAGAGGAAAAATAATTGGAGAGTGGTCCTCGGAGTCATTAAAGTCAAAGTACCCGTCGGCCCATCGTAATAAAGTGGTAGGTTTTGAACTGTTTTATTTTTTTCTCTCTTTTTGGATGTCAATAACAACTAGTTTTGATGCTGACAGTTTTGATTGGTACAAGAAAATTCGTAAAATTTACCCATTAAAATATAAGACTATATTAATTTCGAGGAATTTAAGATTCGTTCAAGTTAAAGAAACTAAAAAACAAGATTTATGCAAGTAAAGATTCTTTAAAGAACATATAGATAGAAATTCTGAGATATCTAGAAGATCTCATCTTTAATTCCATTGAACTATTTTGAAGCAACAACCTAATTTATAATTTTATTTTGTAATCAAGTTAATCAAAATTGAGATATATTCAGTTAATAATATCCTTCATATCACGATCGGATAATGGTAGCTTGAGCACGCAATAACATGATAATAATAAGTTAATAAACACACTTGATATCCTTGATAAAAGCCAAATTTTCCATAAAGTCAAAGAAAAAGAAAAAACAGAAAAACCCCCTATCCTTTTCGAAAGCCCCTTAGTCATCAACTCATCATAGTCACGTTTGTGAAATGCTATTGGTATGTCTACGAACGCTAACTTCCAAAGTTCTAAAGCATAATAAATATCCTAATAAATAAATAAATTATAAAGCACTGTTGAGATCTCAGCCTCTGTATTGTTGAGTCTGAAGTGATTGTTTAGGCTCAGCACCACGTATTGTACCAATCCAAGCCGGCGGCTGCATACCGGTCTGCTCATAAACCGTATCAAGAACCGGTGGTAACATCTTGTAAAGTCCAGCTATATCCTTCATAGCATTACCATTACCACCACCATTCATCCCTTGATCGGCACCACCATTGTTCCACATACTGATCTTAGGCTGCAGGTCCCTGATAGCAACCGCATTGGTCTTGGCGATTTCTTGATAAACCCCATTGTTGATCATCAAGAAGTCCCTCATGGCTGAGTAATCATTGTTAACTGCGCCTAGGAGAGTATTGAGATAGGTCCCTTGAGCGTTGGCCATGGCAACAAGTCCCTCTGCATCTCTCTGTTTGGAATAGAAGGCAGCATCAGCTGCAGTTTTCATAGCCTCCGCTTGCTTCTGCTTCTCGTAAAGAACCGCCTCTGCTTGCTTTTGCTTATTGTATAGCTCCCAGTTTGCTTCTTGTACCTATGTGTCATGATCCAAATTCAAAGAAAGAAAGAGAGAGATTGAGAGAATCCTAGTAAATTAGTCGTAAGAATTTGAGATATGCATTACCTTGGTTTCGTACTCAACACTGGCTTTACTGAGGAACTCGGCTTTAAGCTTCTCTATCCGGGTCAATGCATTCATTTGCTCTACTTTAGTCTGAAGCTCAGCTTCCCTCAAAGCAACTGCCTTGGCTGCTTCAACTTCAGCCACACGAGATTCTTTGGTCAGAGAAGCCTTCTGAATAGCCAATGCTGCATCAGCCTGAGCAACAAGAGCTTCCTTCTCGTTCTGAAACACTTGGACCTCAGTCTTCACCTTGATCTCTTCCTTTGTCCCTTCTCCTAGCCTCTGAGTGGATATAATCTTAGACTCAGCGTCAATCTTCGCTGCATTCTGGATGGTGAGCCCGGTACGTTCTTTGGCACCGACCTCTCCCTTCATCTTGGCCTCTGCTACATCGATCTTGGCTTGGTTGGCTGCTTCCATCTGAGTTTTCTGACCCAAGTAAGAGAAGTACTCATGTCCAGGCACATCAACGAGCTGCTTCACATTGGCGTTGTAGATCACAAGACCAAACTGGTTTAGCTCAAGTTGAACCTTGTCAAAGACTTCCTTCTTGAACTCCTTTGTTCCTACAATATATATTGCCATAATATTTGATTTGTAATATAATCAAAAAGTGAATTCTTCTAGACAAGAATCAGTCAAACTTCTATTTAGCAATTGAAAACCGTTTCTAATCTAACAAATCGAGCGCAAAGATTATGATAAAAAGAAGCGTATGTTAATTTACCTTTGAAGACTTCTTCCATGGTCATGGAGGCAACAAGAACACGAGTCTCTCCTTCGATAACACCCTGAACAAGCTCATTGACGTGATTCGAGCGCTTATCGTGTTGAGACATAAGCATAGCGTACAGTAAGAGAGCATGAGGGTCATCAACACGTGGACCGATCGTGAAAACGGCCGGGATAACAAAGGGGAGCTTCTCGGAACTCATGGCCTGAACCTCGAACGTGTAGTTCACCGGAGAAACGTCGAAGACGGTGCAAGACTGCCATGGATACACCCAAGACTTCTTTGCAAGCTTGATGTCTTTGATCCCAGCACCATTGATCGCAAGATACTCCGATGCTCTAGCGACTTTGTAACCCATTCTTCTTCTTCCTTAGGATTTTAGAGGTTTTGTTTCTTTATTAGAGAAATTTAGGGATTTTTAGAAACGAGTTTGTTTGCGTGTGTGTGTGAAGCATAAGAGCATCTCCATTGCTGATACCCACATTGGGTATCATAGCAAATATTATAATGGTTTTTTTTTTTTTTTAAACAGTGAAGAACCTCAAACTAAAAATTCACTTCATCCCTGAACCCGTAATTCGGAGTTTATAGGATTAAAAAAATAATTTTTTTTTTTGATATAAAAATCAATTTTTTTTTTTGAGTTATTTATAAATACATTTAAAAACCAACTTATTACATTGTTAAACAAGGTATATTACATAGAGTTTATAATTTAAATTACAAATTATTCCAAATAAATTTTACAACATATGATATACTAATACAGGAAGTAAATGTTTAATCAAAAGGCGTTTCTGTTCCAAATTTAAGCCATATGTGTTCAACTAAATCAGCCGTCAAGCGGTCATGAATTTTCTTGTCACGAACTTCGTTTCGAATGCCGATCATATTGGTAAGATTTGTGGACATATTAGTTGAATATGTCATATCGACTTCTGACGTTCTGCTTCCATCGCCGTTTTTAAATTTCTGATATATTGTATTGGGTGTCCAATGGTCGCTCGTTTTCAACTATCATATTGTGTAATATGATACATGCCCGCATGATCTTTCCTATTTTTTCCTTATCCCAAATAAGAGCAGGATTTTTAACAATGGCAAACCTGGCTTGTAAGACTCCGAAAGCCCGTTCGACATCTTTTCGTACACCTTCTTGGCATCTTGCAAATGTCTTGGCCTTTTCAGATTGTGGAAGCGGAATTGATTTGATAAATGTTGCCCAATTTGGATAAATTCCGTCGGTTAAGTAATATGCCAGGTTGTATTGGTGTCCGTTGACATAATATTTGACTTTAGGAGCTCGGCCTTGTAATATGTCATCAAACACAGGCGAACGGTCAAGAACATTGATATCATTTAACGTACCTGGAGGTCCAAAAAAAGCATGCCAAAACCACAGATCGTGTGATGCTACAGCTTCTAAGACAATTGTTGGTTTCCCTGAGCCCCGTGTATATTGCCCTTTCCAAGCTGTTGGACAATTTTTCCATTCCCAGTGCATGCAATCAATACTTCCTACCATACCTGGAAACCCCCGGGCCTCCCCAACGTCTAGCAGCTTTTTAAGATCTTCTGGTGTGGGTCTTCTTAGGTATTCATCCCCGAAAAGATATATTATTCCTTGGGTAAATTTTTCCAAGCATTTGATTGCCGTACTTTCACCTAGCCGAAGGTATTCATCAACTGCGTCAGCCGCACTTCCGTACGCCAACATACGGATTGCTGCCGTACATTTTTGTAATCCAGATAAGCTAAGTCTTCCAACAGCATCTCTCTTTTGTTGAAAATATGGCACTTCATTTGATAGTCGTTCCACAATGTACATGAACAATGGCTTGTTCATTCTAAACCGACGGCGAAATATATGGGAAGGATATGTTGCGTTCTCAGCGAAGTAGTCGTTCCATAATTGGGTGTGCCCTTGTTCTCGTTGTCTTTCAATATATGCCCTCTTCGTCTTCTTTGGTTTAGAACCGGCTTGTCTCTCAAGTAAAGCGTTGAAGGCGTCGTCAAATTTTTGATCAAACATGTCATCAAAACTCTCATCAAGGCCATCATTGACACCATCATAAGGAGTATATAGCCCATCATCGCCAGCTTCATATGGATTATATTGATCATTATTAGAAGAAGAAGCCATAAAGGAGAATGAGGATTTTTGAAGAGGATTAGGAAAAAATTTGAATAAGGATGGTGTGAAGAGGTTTGCTGGGTAAGAAAAAAAGGGATGACAATTTTTATAACAAATGTGGAGTGATACTAAAATTTACGACCAACTGCAGTTTCTATATATAGATGTACATGTGGTTACTAATCATTTACATAAAATTTTGGATACCATAAAAGATTTTGTGGATAGAAAACGTCTCTCAAAATACACTTATTCCACCAACTTGCTCCTGAGTTGTCACTATAACCTGTACGCCAATAAAAATCAAAACAGACAAAGGAAACATAAACATATATAAGAGACAGCCATTAAGAGATGAACATAACCGATTCACTATAACGACATTAAACAGCCAGTACGAGATATAACATATGACATAAGAGACAGATAATCATACTAGTTCAGAAAACCTAAACATGGAAACCAAAAAAGGAACAGAAAATTTAAAACATCCAACACTAAGACAAGATTTCCTTAATGAGTGTTTCCCTTAGAGATTTTTCACCCTCTGATAGTCTATCTCCTCTTGCGAGTAAGTGTTCAAGCATTCTCTGCCTGGAGAGCATCCTTTTGTGTGCTATATCTTGTTGTTTTATTTCCCACATGTTGATGAAATCTTTATTATCCTCTTCAACTCCTCGAACAGCCTTTTTACCCTTTGATTTCTTTGCAGCCTTCACACCAGGGGGCCTGATCTCTGCTGTCTCCTCTCCGTGACAATCAGGTTGACCGGAATCTGGCATAGGCGAGTTAGCTTCCCCTTTCTTCCGTTTTTTTTTTCAGCATCTTTTACAGCCGATGATGAGCTCCACTTTTGGTCATGCCTCAGTTCCCTCCACGCATGCTCAAGTGCATACTTAAACCCGTGATCATTGAGGAATATTTGATGTGCATTCTTCATCACGTCGTTTACGTTTTGGCCACTGCTTTGCTCTTTCAATGCTGCTTCATAGCTCCCTACAAACTTACAAGTTTGATCATTGATTCGTTGCCAACGCTGCTTACAGTGACTTAGAGTTCGGTTTTGAAAGTCAGCTAATTCTGGACTCGAGTTGAATAAGTTAGTTATCCGGCTCCAGAAGGCTCCTGCTCTTTGGTCATTACCGACGACAGGATCTTTGCTCGTATTCAACCAAGCCGAGATCAGAACGACATCTTCTGTAGGATGCCACTTCCTCCTTGTAGTGCGATCCTCAGCGGGAACACTTCTATCTTTAGTCTGCTGTGTGCTGAAGTTAGGAACTTGAGAGGATGCAAGATCTATACTCGGTGAGAAGGAAAATGTGTTTTCCTGTTGGCTATTTAAGAGGTTTAAAAAACTATTGGAGTTACCGTAAGGGTTTGGTAAATCCATAGTACGGTAGAAGTAGAAAGAAGAAAGAAGAAGAAAGAAAGAAGAAAGAAAGAAGAAAGAACTTCAAATATTTAGACCATGTAAAAAAAGGATTTGCGGGGTCAGATAGGAAACAAGAAGAAGGAGTAAGTCAGAATGAATAAGGCAGAAAGAACTTGACATGTTTTATAAGTGTTTTTGGTGTTTGGTTTCAAGAGTTTTATTATTAGTTTTCTTTTTAGTGTTAATAGTTATTTTGCAATGAATTTTGACAAGATTGGCTTTAACTCTAAACCTAACAAGTATTTACACCTCAACAAAGTTTTGACAAGATTGGCTTTAACTCTAAACCTAACAACTATTTACCCTAACCTAATCCAGCAATATAGACAAGCGAGACCATTACTACCACCTAACCATTTTTAATGCAAAAGTACAAAGGATATTTACAAAACTTACCGCATTAAAAGCATGGGTGTAACCTCGTCGGAAGCTAACTTGAAAGTTCCTTCAACCACTCATTTCTCGTTAGAGGTACCTCGCAAACATAAGTATAACAAGAACTCAGTCATTAGATACAAACAGAAACATAAGGTATTAACGAAGGAGATAAAAGGATATTTACCTTTGTGTGGTTCCCTGGCACACACGCCGAAACCTGCAGCCATAAACACACAAACCCAAAAGCAAAAAGATGCCAAAAAAATGACATACACAGAACAATAAACAAAAACAGACAATACATAGATGCCATAAGGTTGCAACGATCAAGCATATGGTAGGCTCCAAGTTACATAATATCGACTAAACAAGAAACAAGTAGATTGCCTAAACTACAAAACAAGCATATGGTAGTACCATTTTATTCACACAGGAAACAAGTACTTACATAATATCGAATAAACAAAACATCAATCGAATGGCAAATATCGACTAAACAAGAAACAAGTAGATACATAACATCGAGTATACACAATGTACGATCACACATATGCTAAACCATCGAATTCACAGAATCAACAAAGCGAAATTACTGAAACAATAACAACTCAAAGAAGCCCCAATTCAATCGATTCACATCCCCGAATTTTAAAACCCTTAACAAAATCGATTCATATCCCCGGATTTTCCCCTTTTCTGAAACCCTAATCTCGATATCATACAAGTCGCAAACAACAGTAATCTAAACAATTCAAACTAACGCAGACTCATATTTCAAAAACCCCTAATTTCTATCGGAAAAAACCCGAAATTTTCCCCAGAACCCTCAACCCTAATTTACCCGAAAACTCTGCAGAAAAGATGTAATTCTGCGAGACGAGAGAAACCGCGTACCTTGCCCACCAAATCGGAAGGTTTCCTGTGCTTTTTTGCTCCGACTGCGTCGAAACGATTCAGAGAATACAGTCGCCGTTTTCGTCTCCGTGAACCCTAGAAGTTTTTCGCGTTTTGTGGACTTGGTCGAGAAATGGCCCGAAAATAATCAAAACACAACTTCGCCTTCGACGAATCAATACTCGCCACGTCGTCATTGCTACAGCGATGATATCGGATGATGAGTATGAGTGCAGTCATACCGTATCATCGCACGAAGCCCATTTTTACAATTTTAAAACCCAAAATAAACACACTGGCCCACCTATAATACCGGTATAAACCTGCGATGGAGATGGTTTAAGACGCTTATAAGTCCTCAAATACGCCTATGTTACCTACGTAGATTCGAAGAAAATAAGAGCAAGTGACAAATATTCTCTTCTGTTAACGTGTTTATCCCCTTTTTCTCAAAAAAAAAAAAGTGTTATCCCCAAACTTAATTTTACAATCAGTATACTGTACTTTTTTACTTAACAAATTTTGACAAAAAAAAGCAAATAGTATTTTATTTAATCAACGTGACAACGTCTATTAGATAGTCTATTGTTGTATATCGAATTAATGTTTTGTTATGAACATTACAATGGAATTAATGTTATAGTCTATGATTTTCCAAATTTCAATATAGTCTATATTTCAATATTGCCTTCTAGAAAATTTCTTCAACACATCGATATTTTAAAGTTTATATAATTGACGATGACGATTGAATTACGTGGACACATATCTTCAATTGTATAAATAGCAACACAATATTTATATGATAAATTCATGTATATCCATGATTTTGATTGGTGTTTTATGTTTTGTATTTTGGTCAAAGGTATTTTATGTTTATCTTTCGTTTTTTTATGTGTATTTAAATGTAAAAAATCTTATATAGCGTATTTTATGCAATAATTATTTTAAAATTAAACAGTATAACAGAATTACATAAAATTAGGAAAAGAATCCTTTAAAAAGGTTTACAAAGATCGCGTGTTATCACCTTATCACCCAATTAACGCGTTACACGTGGAGTACCAACTAAAGCAACTTTTTGCCGTTATTTTCTCGCGGTGGCCTTGAAAAAATCAGGAAAATCACAGCTCCGTGGCTTTATCATTCCCTTCACCCACCTAACTTCTCGTCGCCTTCCCTTGATCGTCGTCTTCTTCTTCCTCAATCCTTTCCTGAAAGAGATCCTCGAGGATTCTGAATCTCTCTTCCCGCAAAATTCGTATCTTTCTCGAGGATTCCGGGAAAGAGTTTCTAATGGTAGATAGCTACAATATCCCATGGCTCATATGGATCCAAATGTTCGTCTTCTTCCTCCTCTTACTCCTCCTTTGTGTCTTCGGGATATTATCCTTAGATATCAGCGATAACAGTTGCTCATCTTCCGATTCCGTTCCTTCTACCTCCTGCTCATCTCTTTCTCGGCGATTTCTTCCTGGAGATCCGATTCAGATCAGCCACCACGGCTTGGGGTTTTCCGTCAATTCAAGTCACGTACAGTCTAATCAGGTAACTCAAACTATCTGTCCCTCTCTTATCTATTCCATCGACGAATCACGGAATTAGTCGTACCTGCTTCCCGTTGACTTGCTGTTTTGCACATTTCAGCTTCAACTGTTAATTTCCCTATATTGTTTGAAATCGACATTGTTGCTTTCTTTCTTCAATGTGGTTTCTGGGAAGGTGAAACAAATTATGGGGGAATTCGCAAAATGTTGATGAATCTTAAGGGCTTAGATTGCAATTAAGAATAAGGGAGAAAGTGGCTGCCCAAAATTAGCTGGAGAGTGACCACATTTGAATGTAATGATAGCGAAAAGTTGTAAGTACTCGAAATTAGATTTAGATAATTGGCTTTTTTCAATTTAGCAAAGAGTAAAAATTTTAGCTAAACATAGGGAATGGAGATTTCCTAATTTTGGTTTTTGGATCATATAGCTGGTGCGTGCTTGATTATCATTTCGGCACAAAACTATGTAAGCAATCATATTTGTTTGTGTTAATAATGTCATGCTATTCAATTACTGAGAGTCATTAGCTAAGACCTTCACATTGAGATTTTTCAGGTATGTGTTCGTAAGTTGTTGATATACTTGAAATTGCCCCTTTTCCATTACGAACCAAGGATCTTTTATTTTCCTTGGCGTTAAAGCTTTACCTGCTTAGGTTTCACAGTTGCTTAGGCTTCACAGGAGATGTAAGTTTTATCTTTAAGTATCAATAATCTGGTAGTTTTGTCTTTAAGTAGGAAAGGCATTATTTAGACGTTTGGTTTAGTTCCCCGATTGCTACATGTTAGAAAAAATCCTGAAAATATTAGATGATTGCAACACAGATATTTCGGATTATGGATCAGGAGTTACTCTGGTTTTTCCATATAGTCTTCTTCAAATTTCGTGTGGTGTCCACAAATCCGTTTCTTTGATTCATAGTTAAACGCATTGGTGGTGAATGACACTATGTGTCACCAACGACCCATGTTAGATTCTTCGTGTGTTAATGTGATCATTGGTTTTCTTTTTACCACAGATGGGAAGTTCTCAGGCCATAAAAGGAGAGATAACACCAGCTGAAACAAGGAGAGTCACAAGAACAGAGGAAGACCAATGTTTGCAGGAGAAAGAATCGAGTCGTAATTTGCATCATCATCCATGTAATTTGTTTCAACTTGCTGGAACTGCATTTCTAAAGTGTCTCGGGCTTGACAGGAGTACCGAAGAAACCGATGATTCCCTGAGACCAGAATCTAAAAAACAGAGATGAATGAAATTCTTGTGAATAGAGGAGAAAGAACATACTCACACGTTGCATTTTTAATATGTGTTGATGTGTAGCAAGCAAATTGAGTAGGAGAGAATGAAGAAACTTGTAAGTACAGACATGAAAAGGTTAAATGTTGGGGGTAACACGAATGAGTTTAACTCAGCAAATTCTTCTCTTTTTCTTTGGCGTGACAATAGCGTTTTCACCATGGTTAGTTAAGTCAAAATGTATCAAAGTTATATATATATATACTATATTCGGGGCTCAATTACTTACATTGAATTACCAAAAATAAAAAAGCCCACTCGGAATCCGAAATATATAATGCCATCAATCCAATGAATAAAGTGCTTGTGGAAAATTCTTTGAGCACTTCCATCGACGCCTAAATCAAGAAATAGAAAAGAAAAGAAGAAAAAATCACAAGTATGTAAAATATATAAAGGAAATTGGACAATCACACTAACTGAATTTTAAAAATAGAGAAAATAAAAACGTGTTAGTCAAACAAAAATACTCATCCCCAAAAAAAGTAAAACGTTTATCGGGATTTATAAATTAGTCTTGAAATCCAAAAGGCAAACAATCCGAAAAAGCCAAGAGACTTATCCAACGCCAACAACGGTGGGAGTCGTTGTTTCTTCTTTTTATTTCCTTGAGACAACAATATTTGACCACATGCTTTTTTCCTAAGTGTCTCACACCACAACTATATGATTTACATCTGGAACTAACTGTTGAAGACGTGTAGTTTATCATTCTTGATCAAGCATATATCTAATATATAACAAGCTAAACTGTCTTGCTTAACATTTGCATCAAACTTTTTATAGTTAGGCGTCTTGATTGTTATACCTTCCAATTGATTACGAGTTTATTGAGTTTATCGAAAATAATAATCATAGTTCCATAAAGTGGAAAGAAGACAATTTGTAAGAAAACAGAATTTAGGTCATTAAATATTCGATCAAAAAGGTTTCTCCGAACGTAGTTTTCATTGTATCCCATTTTTTAATTTTTGGCTAAAGGGTTTATTTGATCCCAACTTGCTAGTGGAAACATTCAAAATTCAATCAATAAGCCCAATATTCGTCCTCGTAGCCAGTCGTTGGAGTATAGTCTTCTCGCTTTAATTTAGTAGTAGAATGTAGTCATCAACCCACCTAAAGCCACGTGCTTAATTTCGCTATTAACAACCAAAATATAATATTTTACATGCAATAATAATTTTCATATCTTCAATTTTATTTTGGTTTTTTGTCATATGATAATAAGAAACTCAGAAAGGGACTACTTAATCATATTACAAATTTATGCTTTAAGAAAATGTATTCTATACCAAAAGGCTTACACCAAATACCGAGTTAGCCCACTATAAAACGCAAAGTTGTCTCTCTGTTTAATCACTCACATGAAAAGAATAGCTTCACTCCTCTCACCGAAACTAAACCCACGAACAAAAGTTTTATCTGAGACATCAATGGAGAAATTAGATAAACGAAGCGAAGAAGAAACTTATCTATGGGTTCCATTTCAGTTCCTCGACCAAACTCTTAGAGCTATCTTCAGGTGTCTTGGCCTTGTTCATCACCATTCTCCAACGACGACGTCTCCGGTGACTTTAAACCAGTCGGTAAGCTTTCCTTACAATATTTCGGATTTATGTGGCATTTTTAATTTTATCATGATTAATATGGGATTATGGGACTAATTCGGGATGATAAAAAAGAAGGGATTATTAATTTTTTTGCTGTTGTGTGATTTATTGAACAATATTTAACAATTTTCCAAGATAATATTTTGCATTAATATGGATGGAATTATCAATTTCTTCTGTTGAATGTGTATATACTAAATTGGTGATGCGCGCGTGGAAACTAATCATTTAATCTATTATGTTTGAAAGCTCCGAAAATATGTTGAAATGTTTGGATGGTAGCATTATTATGAGCGCTTGCTGTATGCGTGTGTGTTTTGTCTTTTTAGTTCTTCTAAGTTAGGAATTAGGACCAGAATTTAGGTAATTTTTTGTTTTCGAACTAGTGTATAAAATTTTGCAATCACGAGAATTAGTTTTAGAAAAATCAAATTACGTTGGGATGAAAGTAAGGATCATGTTATAAAGGTCAGTTTTCAGTCAAATAAACAGATTTTTATCTTCATAGAGAGCTATTAGCATGCTTTTATTATTTATTAATATTATTAATGAGATGAATCCAAACATGTCTTTGCAATTGCAGGAGGAGGAAGAAGATGAAGATGTTGCCACCAAAGAGGACGTCGGTGTGACGACTAGGGGCGGTAAAGACGGCGTCGTTGTGTCGAGTAGGGGCATAAAGGTCAGAGCAAAGAAGAAAGGGAAGGAAAGAGTTAGCTCCGGCCGTCCTGGCCAGCATCACTAGCACATAAATTACATTTTTTAGTGCAATTATTCGCAATCAAAATACTCACTCAGGTTCAGAATTATTTGATGTTTAAGTTATTTGATGTTTAAGGTTTTTGCACACAGTTTAAAGATTCATTTAATTTTTATTTTTTCTATACTAAAAATATTATTTATATATAATCCATTTAAATATCATTCAGCCAATAAAAAGACAATTCGCAGAATATAAAAGGTCAAAAACTATAAAAATTCATTAAATTTTGCATTGAAAAGTGAGAACATCAAATAATTCTGAACAAAAAAAACCTTCTAAAACATCAAATAATTCTGAATAGAGGGAGTAATATTTAAATAACAACATTGTCTATTTCTTCTTATTTTAATGTTATTAACAGTTTTCCGACACAAATTTTTGTAAGTTGATTCAACAACAACATAAAACTTCATTATATTCCCGATTATATATATATTTTTTTTCTTTATGTTCGTCCCACATGAAAACTGTAGCATTTGATCATTTGATGTGAAATGGTTTGTTTCTGATAAAAACTTTATATTTCGGTTTAAAAAAATTGTTCGACCATCATAAGTTCGTAACCAGTGCTATCGAACGTATCTGTCCCTAATCAATGTTAAACATTAAAGACGTACCAATTAGTAATTAATGATTAGTTAAGAGTCAACAGTTCGTCCTCAGTCCTAATCCACATTAATTAGTGGTCGGTAACTCTATGCGTGTAAATCAACTACTCCCTCTGTTCAGAATTATTTTGATATTTTAGAAGGTTTTTTTTTGTTCAGAATTATTTGATGTTTTCACTTTTCAATGCAAAATTTAATGAATTTTTATAGTTTTTAACCTTTTATATTCTGCAGATTGTCTTATTATTGGCTGAATGATATTTAAATGAATTATAAATAATATTTTTAGTATAAAAAAATAAAAATTAAATGAATCCTTAAACTGTGTGCAAAAACCTTAAACATCAAATAATTCTGAACAAAGGAGTATTTTTCTCTATTGTTTTAAATGTCTGACTCGTACATATCTGCAACGCTAATACAAGTAAAAGTTAAAGAATAAAGGTAACAAACAAACTTAATGTTTTTCATATGATGTAAACTACAATAATAATCGTATTATGATAATTCACAAATTCGCAATGAGCATGCATGATATCATCAAATACAAAGTTCACAGGTGTTCTCTAGGAGTAACGTATGTTTATTTTATTTTACCAACAAAAAAAAACGTACGTTTATTCATATACTTTATCAAACAAAACTTAAATATTGGGGCATGCAGGGCAGCACCAACTTACAATTACGAAACCAAATAGACATTGTACATTGTGACTTTAGTATCAAAAATTATCTTCGATTCGCATAAATTATAACAGAAAGACAAAAAAAAAAAACATATCATAAACCCATAAGGCATCCGTGGTGATAAGTCTCGAGTCACTGAGGAACCATAATTATTAAACAAGGTTTGGTGAGACAGAAGTTTGGGGGTCTTTATAATTGGCCCTACAATATTATAATCATTATCTCCCAGTTTTTGAATACAATTTACAAGGGACCACGATGGTGCTCTTCCACAAACGCATTAAGCCAATGCAATAAACCAAAAGAATAATGTGAAACTTTTGTTACATATTATCTGGATATTTAAAACTTTAGCACAAAAATGGATCTTTTCAAATGTAATTCCATAGTACTTTTTTTTGTTTGTTTAGGATTACATTCCATAGTACTTGACTACTTGCATGGCCTTTTTATTATTCTTATGCACAAGCCCCCTTTCTCCAACCAGTTTATTTATTTTAGTGAATTTTTAACTATTTGACAAAGTACTTAATAGATTATAAGAAACGAAAGCACAAGAGCAATATAATTGTTCCTTATAGATGATTGAAATTTTTATAAACCTCTTTATTTAATCAAAACGTTATTTTTTTTTTGAATTAGCTAATTTTAATAATCTACAGTGGGAGAATCATAATTTTTTTTATTTAGTTGATTCCGCTTTTTTTCTTCCGAAACTATATTTTAACTTAAATGCCCCCAAAACCAATGGTGTGGCATTTATATTTGAATAATCAAGCTCTTTCTTCTGTATTTACCAATTCAACATTCAACCTTTGTTTAATTAAAAATACCCAAAGAATGAGCGTGAACGGACTTTGACCAAGACCATAAGCTCCAACCTCTGCTATTTTTGACCGCGTGGACTAAAGTCAAAATTGTTTTTTTTTTATTCACCCCACCTTTTTAAACGTAAGTCAAATATGCATCTTGGTTTTCTAAATACCAGCACCAATTATTCCAAAGCTATATGTCAAAACCGGTTTACTATAGATTGCGGTCAACAAACAAATAGTTGACCAACAACCTAGGGATGTGATATCATCCCTTTAAAAGGAGTCGCATCTGCGTTACCAAGTTCCATCATCAACCTAACTACACACAATACACCTCTTTAAAAAAAACTAAAAAGAGAAATAATTCAAGAAAACCAAAAATGGAGAATCTGAGGAGTGGTGAAGAAAACGATTCTCATTGGATCCCATTTATGTTCTTTGATCGATCTTCAGTAACGATTCCTCTCTTGAAGTGTCTCGGTCTCGAAAGTTCGTCATCATCATCTTCTGATTCCCTTTTGTCATCTCACAGCGAGGAAGAAGACGATATGGAGAGAAAGGAAGACGAAGAAAATGATGATACGACCGTTGAAATCACAGAGCGGCGGTTGCAGAAGAGTAAGCCTAAGCCAAAGCCAAAGCCAAGCTCAGGAAAAGGAGGCAAAATCAATCAGGCTTCATATTGATAAGCCTATACGTATACACTATAGTATGTATATACAAAACACACACAAATACAGAAATAAGTAAATGAAAATGTATACAAAATAATACTTATATAATCATATTTATTTTGACCGTGTATTGAATAATAAAATCTAGTTTGATAGTTTTGTTTGCTTACCGATTAACAGAAGTGAAATGGAGAATCACTGATCTATCATCGCTTAGTTAGAGCATGTCCATCAACATATTATAATAATTTTTGTTGGTTTTAAGTTTAGGGAAAAGTCTGGACCATTTTTCAAGTTCCATTAGTGAACTCTAAAATAGAGTTCATCAAAATCCAGCTCCCAGTTTGTACATTCTTATTGCCATGAAACAGAGAAAAAAGATGCAGCTTAAAAATCCAGAGAGTCTAACACGATGATTGATACATTAGCAGAGAGCAACTCAGAGACAAACAAAGGCCAAGAAACTGAAACGTCAAAGAACATTTACAAGCTAAAGCAATTTGAAACCTTCACTCGTATCTTGAAATCTAATGTATCATACAGTATATAATCACCTTAATCGCCTGCGACGGAGTAAGAATCTCCACCACTTTCCCCACCGTTGAACACCGTAATTGATCGGCGTTGTTCATCGCCGCCGCCATCCCCGATTTAAGCACCTCCATCGCCTCCTCCAAATCCGACTCTTCTCCGTCCACCATTTCTCTCACCCCAACACGCCTCGCCGCCAACATCACCGGCGGATCCGCCACGCTCTGCTGCACGAGCGCGTAATCGCGCATCACGTCCCTCTCTTTCCTCCTCGTCTCCGACCGGAGACTCGAGATCAGGTCTTGCTGGTGGCGCGTGAGGTCGTCGACGGAGGCCTCGGTGAGTTTGAAGACGAGTGAAGGGTTGAAATCGTCAACCCAGAAAACGTCGAAATCTTTTCCCACGTGGTTAAGAGGCGGAGTCGTCAAGGTCGTGCGGATGAATTCGTCCGTCCAAATTGAATTTTATTTCTTTTTTTTTTAAACTTATTTTGCCTATGAACCCGAGCAGAATTTTTTTTTCAAACCTCCCCTAGATCTGCTTTTAGCTTGTTTAGCAATGATAACTTGACACAACCTTGACGAATCAAGGGACGGTCAACTTCGCATGCATAGGCCTAATCGATTACGGGTAAGCTCATTAGTGTGCCTATGAACCTGAGCCGAACTCTTTCTTCAAATTCCTACTAGACCTGTTCTTAGCTTGTTTAGCAATGATAACTTGACACAATCTTGACGAATCAAGAGACTGTCAACTTCGCATGCATAGGCCTAATCGATTACGGGTAAGCTCATTAGTGTGCCTATGAACCTGAGCCGAACTCTTTCTTCAAATTCCTACTAGACCTGTTCTTAGCTTGTTTAGCAATGATAACTTGACACAATCTTGACGAATCAAGAGACTGTCAACTTCGCATGCATAGGCCTAATCGATTACGGTTAGACCCATTAGTGATCCATAATGGTAAATAATCGGCCCATAAGTAGTGTTTTTGTTTAATTAGACGCAAAATTGGAAAAGATTTAGTTATTATGGGCTGATCCTTAAGCGTCGTCATTTTCATCTATTAGTAGTGTCCTTATATCTCGGGTTTCAAATGTCAAACTAATATCGGTGCGACATAGAACATTTACGTTTATACAACAAAAATACAGGTTGAATGGCTTTAATACTTGATTTACATGCATCCAAATGAAGAAACAAATGTTATTAATTATGATCTACTAATTACTATATCCGTGTTCGTAAATTCACAAACCAATATCATTTGGGCCGTTGGATGTATGACACGTCCGCGATAAACACACGTGGACAAGGTTGTTATCAGATAATTCAAATAATTACGGTTATACCATTCCGTACGAGCCCGCGCTTATTCTTGGGAAAGTTTGCATTTGGGGGAAAGTAGAAAAAAAACAAACCAGCCCTATTTCCTTTTCTGAATCTGACCGCCTTAAAATCACGCCAAAAAGGACGACTCGTAAAAGAGGTACAGTCCAAAACTCTTCGTCTTCTTCTCTGATTTCGAAGTTTCCCGATCCAACTGCCATTAAACCCTAGCTTGCTCTTTCTATGTACACTCTCTCTCTCTCTCTCTCTCTCGAAGATTCTCTCTCATTCGTCTCTTCGCGTTGCTATATTTGTTGTGTCATTTAATTTTTTTTTTGGTGGTTTAGCTACTATACTCTGGAAATGAGGAAGGGAGCGAAGAAAAAGGGAGGTTCCAAAGCAGGTCGCAAAGCTGCTTCTACTTCGTCGGCGGGTAAGAACGATGACGCGATAGTAGAGACTCAGTCCAATCAGGAGGTTGAGGAAGCGCCTAAGGTCGAATCTCCGCCTCTCAAGGAAGCCGGGAACGAAGAAGAGGCGAACAAAAATCAGGACAAGGAAGAAGAACAAGCGAATCCTGATTCCTCGACGGAACAAGAGAAAGATCCAAACGCGAGCCAAAATGACGAAGCGCCTAAGGTCGAATCTCCGCTTGCTGAGGAAGCTGGGAACGAAGAAGAGGCGAACGAAAATCAAGAGAAGGAAGAAGAACTAGCGAAACCTGATTCCTCGACGCAACAGGAGAAAGATCCAAACGCGAGCCAAAATGACGAGGCGAAAGGTGCATCTTCTTCGCAAAATGAGAAGCCGCTTCGTCGTGGTAAGCGTAAGAGATCCACAAAGAATGAAACCGAGAAGAAAGGGGAAACCAATCCGCCTCCGAGAGCTAAGCGAGCCAGAGCGACCAAGCCGCAAGAACCTGAGCCTGAGTACTTCAAGGAGAAGCGTAGTCTGGTATGCTGTTTTTACTCATCTTCTGGCTAGATTTCCCGCTCGTCAAGGAAATACGTCTATGGTTTGATACTGGATCTATGCATTTTTAGGGATTGTGTTCTATGTTGACGCTAGTATGATATCTAAATCGCAATGAGATACGCTTGTATATCTTTCTTTTCGTTGGTGACGTTTTGTGTAGTTGAGAGATCTAGGTTGCAAGTATAGTCAGTATTATAAGTTAATGGTGTTGTATCTGTTTTCTTTTCGGGAATATTGTGGCATGTTGTTATTTTGCAGATACGTTTTAGCTTGCTTGTTTGCAGATTCTCTCATTTTGAGTTTATGGACGACCAGTTTCGTATGTTTTGTTTAGTGTTTTCCACATTTCTGTTGCCTTTGTAAGCAAATGGTTTTCATGTGTTTATTCAGGAGGATTTGTGGAAGGCTGCATTCCCAGTGGGAACTGAGGTATTAACTTTCAAGAATTTGGCTTCAACACTGGCTTTTGGTATATTCTCTACAAAACTAATCTTTTGTTTTTGTGGATTATTTTTTGTAAATTGTCAAAACAGTGGGCTCAACTGGATAAGCTTTATGAATCCAAATGGGATTTCACAAATCTTGAAGTAAGTTCCATCACCGATCTTCAAGAATATATCGCTCATTGAGTGTTCCAAAAGTATTTCTTAGTGTGACAAAACTCACAAGCAGTTTTCCTTGCTTTGTATGGCAGAAAGCTCTGGAGGAAAGTGGAAATCTCTATGGGAAGAAAGTCTATGTTTTTGGCTCTACAGAGTGTAAGATTTTTCTTTTTCCTTCTTACAATACTTGTACTGCCTTGTTTCTGTATATTATTAGATTTAGCTGACATTTCTTCCCCTTTTGATTTCCTCTATCTTGTCATTGCAGCTCATTTAGTCCCTTACAAAAATGAAAACAAGACTGTCCTTGTTCCTGCAGTCATTTGCGTACGCTTTTGTTTCCTATTTTCAATAATATCACTGATTCTTGAAATAGAAGCTTAGCATTTTCATTTGTTGGATTAAGTTCCTTGAAAAGATCATATTGTTTATCTATACCTGATGGTCAACTTTTTCCTTATCTATTCACAGATTGAATCATCAATTCCCCCTTCTGATAAGATAGGGATTACATCGGGTGAAAGCGAGGTGGAGAAAATAATTCCCATGAAAGATATGAAAATGGCCTGGGTTCCTTACGTCCCGCTTGAAAAAAGGTCCCTAGACACAGATAATAAGTTTTTGTGCCATTCTTACCTTTAACGTTTATTGGGAAGCTGCTAATAAACTCTGCTTTTGTTCTTCTACAGGGATAGAGAAGTGGATAGGATGAACTTCCAAATTTTTATCTTGGGTTGTACGCAGAGAAGGTAAATAACATGTGGTGTTGTTTTCTCTCAGTGTCTAGCTAGTAGCTACCATAAAAATCAGAAGACTTTATTTGCTCATTTGCTTTGTAGAGGAAAGGATTTTGAGTTATGTTGCATATGCTTTTGAAAGCATGGCTACACACAGCTTTATATGAAAGTGTGATGCATCGATTTGCATTCTTCACATTTGTCCATTCACATTCAGCAACTTAGGAATGCAGATTCTATGTATTCAGTTTAGGTTTGTATAACTTTTGCAGGTCTGCTCTCAAACATTTGAAGGAAGATCGTGTTAAAAATTTCAAGCGTTGCCTTCCTTGTGAGCTTCATAATTTCCTGCTTTCAAGTCTAGCTACATTTCGATGCATATGATATCTTCAGTAACATGTCTTCATGTGCTTGAAATGTTTTGTTATCTACACCCTTGTTATATGGGTTTTTTACTCTTGTTATTTGTTTGCAGATATCTACAACCCATTTAAGGAAGATGAATCTGAGCAGAGCACTGTAGTTCAAATAACGTTCCCTTCTGAACCACCGGTAAGCTATATGTAATTTGTGTTACGAGTGTCAATTGTTTCGAAGATACAATCTGTATTTTTAATTTGAATCAAACTCAATTTTCTTCTGCATTGTGCAGGTTGAACTTGAATATGACTGGGAAAAAAAGAACCTTGAGGTACAGTACCTGGCTTCACCAATTAGAGGTTAAATACTTGAATTACTTCTAATCTTGGTCAATTTCAGGATTTCACCAATGATCTCATCGTGGACGAGGCATTACCCCTGGACAAAAAGGATGAGTTCACGGTAGGGAAAGCAAGAGTTGGGATGATTAATTCAAGAAAGCATTTGGTTAAGGGTTTTCCCTGTTTCACGCACCCTTAATTATGTTTCCTTCTTCAGGAGTTTGTCAAAGAGCAATGTGACAATGCAAAGAAGACTAACGAAGAGGTATGATGTTTTCATATGGATACTAGTCACGCAACTGTAAAATAAATAATGCAAAAACGCATATATATAATTCTACAATTGGCAGGCGAAACAAGCTCGAGAGAAAGCAATGGAAGGAATGAGCGAAGAAACAAAGGAAGCCTACAAAGAGATGAAGTTGTACAAGTTTTATCCACTGTCTACACCAGACACACCCGACCTATCAGGAATCGAGAAGGTACAAACCCATACAAACAGTCTCTTGCCTTTCTCCTATTTGCTTTCCCATTTCGTTTCCTACAAAAGCTCTGAATCTGATATCTTTGTTGGCGTTGTGCAGTCCTCGTTTATAAACAAGTACTTCGGAAAGGCTCACGAAGTCGCATGATCGCTTCTTAAAGTCCCAGGAAAGATAAAAACGTTTTTCTTTTCGGCAAACTTTTTAAACAAACCACTGAAGAAAATCAGAGAAACCACTTGGGGGATGTAGACCAAGAAATACAACAACATACTTTGGATACAATGTTTTTTTTGTTTTGGAGCAGGAGTCTTTTGGTTTCTCTGTGTTGAGACTAGCAATGTTTTTTTTTGTTTTCACCTAAAGAGAAAAAGTAAGAACCAAAAGGGATAAATAGAGAGACCTTGTCCACACTACTAGAGACGAGAAGCGGAAGAAGAGGCAGCAGAATCGGGCAAGGTAGTAGTATCAGTTCGTTTCTTCCTCTCTTCCTCATACTCAGCATCATCAGTCTGAAGCTGGAATCTACAAACAGGACAAGAGTTCCTTGTTCCCAACCATGGCACAATACAGTTCCCGTGGTAACGATGTCCACAGGGAAGCTTCTTCACGATCTCACCCATCACCATTGCATCTTTACACACAGCACAAACAACAATCGTCGCCGTCTCTCCCTCTCCCTCTCCCTCCACCTCAGAAGAACCAACCTCGAAAGTCTCCAACGCCTCAATCGCCGATTTTGCAGCCGGTGGTGCTCCTCTCCTTCCTCCACCGCCAGTACCGTCTCCTTCCGCTAAATTCTGAAGCAAAGCTTCGTACCCTGCTGCATCGTCGATGTAATCACCCGGATTTCCTGTGTATCGGTCCGATTCCATATGGAACTCGATGGAATTGTCTTCGATTCCCATCAGAATCTCAGCCCAGTCGAGAATTCGGTTTCGTCCGGTTCTTGATCGTGTTGGTGAGAGAGAGAATATCCCCCCGCGATTTCTCTGCCTCAGATCTTCTTCCTCATCTTCCTCGTCGTAGACGGTTAAATTCTCTTCCCTCTCCTCGTCATCATCTTCATCTTCATCATCGTCGTCTTCGTCTTCGATTTCTTCGTTTCCACTATTGAGCTCCAATCGGAAGAAATCGTCATCGTAAGACAATACATCAAGTTGAGGTGGTGGCCGCTGCGAAGGCGCGTGGGCTAACAAGCGGAGCATCTGGAGGAAATGCGAGCCAATACTTGAGTCTTCGACAGTCAGATCTGGGGAAAGTGGCGCCGCCGAAGAAGAATAAGCGGCGGGAATCGGCTGGATTGACTCCACGAAACCTTTGTTACATTCGCAGCATACGGCCAAGTCGTCTTGGGTTTCAACGGCGACGCGCTTGTTGCAGTGGTAGCACCAGTGCGACGCTGCATCATCCGACGGAGACTCCGACATCGTTCTTCCGTCGGGCTTTCGGGTCCGGATTCGGATCCGATAAGCCGATCAGTGGATAGAGAGAAAACCGAAACAGAAAGAAAAAGGTCTACGAATAATCTAACTCAAAGACATATCGTATCGCACTCATTACCCCCCCACCGCCCACCCACAATATTATAATAATAATAATCCTTTTTAGTATACAGTATCTCATTTGTTATGTACTTACCAATTCAGTCAAACTGTTCAATCCACTTAAACTTGTTTCGAGATCAAAACTGAGTTGTTACATGTTAAAAATGGGACCAACTTCTTTTTATAGCCAATAACTGAATTTGAACATTCTAATATAATTCATGATGAAATGTTTTTATATATCAAAAATCCAAATCGTTACAATAATATTACAAAAAGGGAATCGACTCAAACATCAGAGGCTGACACACCAAGATACTTATACATGAAATGGTCTCTCCACTCACCAACTGTCGCAAATGGTAAAAGACCGTTGATCACTGGAAGTAGCAACAGAATCACCACCAATACGACACGTCTTGCCCAATACGGAAACTTAGTGTTACAACGGCCCGTATTGGTCCCTTGAGTCAGAGTCATTGGACCATAAATAAAACGATACAAAGCCAAAGTGAAGACATTTGCAACGAACTGCAAAAGGCAAAACATTTCCCAAAGAAACAGCCATAGTTTACCGTTGCCCCCCAATGTGTCCACGCACAACTTACCAGGTAAACCGCAAACAATCCCAAGGAAAAGAACGATGAAAGTTACCGGCATTGTCTGCTTTGCACCTGACGACCGTTGGATTATGAAGTATGTGAAGACGAAGATCATCACGGCGCCGAAAAATATCTGAACCCAAACTCGAGCCCGGCAAATGAAGATGTTCAGATCTGTGTTAAACGATGAAACTTGTTTCGGAACCCACCAAGAAGAGCTTTTCTCTTCGGATGGGTTGCATAATGAGGTTGCTTCCATGATTCTCTGCTGTGAGAAGACCCAAGTGCCGTATAACATAGAAGACAACATGATGAAGACACTCAGACCGAGCCAGTCCATGATTCTTGTCACCATCTCTGCTTTTCTTGTATCTTCTAACTCGGTTTTGAATTTCTCGGCTCTAAATGCAGCTTTCGAGACACCCATCTCTAGTTTCGATTTCCCTAGATTGTTTGATTCGTATCTCAGTGCTAGCTCCGTCTCTTTCAGCTTTACTTTCCTCATTCTAAGACCAATCTCCATTTTCTTTAGGTCCATCTCCATGCTCTTTAGGTCGTGTCCTCGTGCTTGCTCTTCTAAAGACCACCTTTCGATTGTGGCCAATGGCATCGCTGAGCTTCTCGAGACACCAGAGAGTTGCCGAGTCTCTCCGTGCAGGACAATCTCATTCATCGAAGAGATTGTTCTTGCACTGCCTTGAATCGCTTCATCAGCAGACATAGCAGATAAAGTCTCCTTTGCAGATAGCTCGCTGTCCGAGCATCCGTCTATTGTACAACGGTCTAAGTTATAACTCTCAACATTATTCTTGTCTAACTGATGCGGATATGCAGATTCATTGATCAATTTTAGGATCCTTAGAGTACTGTTAAATGATTTCTCAAAGTTTGACGCAAAGGAACCCAGCTTATTACCATACACCTGTAAATCACATAATTATAATCAAAGAAAGACTAAACAGAATGCGGAAAAAATCAAGGGACTTTTGGCTTACATTGGCTAGAGATTCTTTGACAGCGGAAGCAGAAATCTGTATAGCATAACCATTGAAATTTGTGTTATTATTACCAAAAGGAAAATCTTGAGAGATCAAACAAAAACCGAGAAGAAATCAATAGAAAATCCTGAAGTACTTACCATTGCAAGATCGTCAACATATACATTCTGACCTGCGGCACTCTTTCTCTCAAGAACCTAGAGAACGAGAAAACAAACAAAAAACAGTAAAAAATACAGAGCAATGCAAGTCAATGACTTTGGTCGCTAAGTAGCTAATCAGCAATAAATCAGGTTGAAATTTGGTGGAATCACGATCAGAGCTACAAATTCGTAAAGAAAGGCTCAAGCTTTAAGAAAAGTGAGAGACTAGACAATTCAACTGTGCCAGAGTAAATTCAAGTATTGCTTTATTGATGCTCGCTCACTTATATAGACTCTATTTATTGACTCTGATAAACATTTGAAGAGAAGATACTCTCTTCGATTCAAGTATTGCTAATTCGCTATAGATCCTTAAAGAAGAAATTCAGATTCAATCCTTCGTCTCTGTTTCAGATTTGAAGAAAATATCTTTTCCTCAGTCCAGATTTGAATTAAGGAAACCTAAATTAAAAGACTTCAGGTCAAATACTCGTAGCACTACTTCCCTAAAAGATGCGAGCTTTTACCACAGATAACCTCAATTTCAAGCGAGGTCAACTATAAGAACAAAAGTGAAACTGCCCATAACAGGAAACGATAAACCAAAGGCCAATTTCGTATCAGAAGGACATAAACAGAGCCATGTAGTATAAAGGAGAATAGAGAGAGATAAAAGTTTGGAAATCGAACCAGATTGGCAAAAGCAGCAAATGACATGCCCAGAGGAAGCGCCAAGGCTTCGGCTTGTCGTTCCCCAACGCTTCGTCGAGCCATACCTAACCGAACCGCAGGATTCCGCAATCTATGAACCACGCGCGAAACCCTTCTAGTTGAATTGAGGTTAGAGGTAGAAGACGAAGAACAAGAGGAAGAAGCTTCGTCGTTGTTCATAATCTCTTTCATCTTTCCCTTGAGCTTTCTCTTTTCTATAGTCGATGATTTCATCTTCTTCTTCATCGTCTCGTCATTGTGTTCTCCGCGGAGGTGATCCGATTGATAATTTGCCCTTTTATTCGCCGGATCGGGGATTGGATTTTCGGGTTCCGGCGAAGGAGGGAGGAGAAGGGCGTCCATAGCCTAAAGACAGAACATACGGGGTCAATTTAGAACTTGGAGAAAGTATTTAACTTGAGAGATTTCCGCCGCTTCGTGAGTGAAAAAAGTTTCGAATTTCGCACTTTTCCTTTTTGGGAATCCACTTTTCGAATTTTTATATGGTGTAAGTAATTTTTTTTCCTTTCTCAAACGTGTAAGTAGCTTATTATAGAAAAACGACTAACCCAGTTAGTGGTTATATTGGTTTAGGAAAATATAAAGTTCAATGTATTTTTTTCCCCCCGCAAATTCAATGTATTCTGAGATATTTTTACTGCTAGTTATAGATTTTTTTTTTAAAATATTAATTTTATATATCAATTAAACCAGGTTAAAAGTATTCGGTTATAATTTTGTAACACTGACGTGATCTATCTATTTCTACAAAAAAATTCATAATTTAATTAATATGATTTATTATATAGTTTGTTTGCTTTAAATTATTTCTCCAAAGTTTTCAACTTCGGTTCTTTTCCGGCTGATACGGATTGGTAAATCTGCGTTATTACGGGGTCGATTTGACTCTGACTGAACACTGCTTGATCAACCCGGGTTACAAAAATCGTTAAATTCCAAATAAAATAAAATATTACACAAACAAAGTTCACAATGTGAAAAAGAAAACGCCACTTTGTGGCTGTGATAATACGATGATGTGTACTAAACAACCAATCAAAACACTAGAACATCTGCTTCACTCATCTAATCTGATGCCACGTGTCCTTTTCATATCCACCCCTTTTTATTTATCAATTTTGCCCATTTAAAATTTTCCCATTCCTCTCTGCTGGGTTCCTCCAGAGCCTCTAAACCTCTATGCAAAGTGCCAACAAACAAAGTCTTCTTCTTCAAATCTCTTCTTACCTTCCACGCAAATAATCCATGAAAAAGTTGTAGGCTTTGATTAGAGATCTCTTCCGCGCGACTACAATCAATGGCGACTTCTTCTTCTTCCTCCTCATCGTCGTCTCTCCTCTTACCGAACATCAATTTCCATTCCAGACAATCTACAATCACTCGTTCCATTTCAATCCCCGGAATTTTTCTGCCCAGGAATCGCTTGAGATACAATCACAATCTCCCGCTTCGAATCAGAGCTTCCAAAGACGATAATGTCGCAGTGGAAGATCGAGAAAATGCAGTGATCAGACAAGTTAACGGAAACGGAAGTGTTCGTTTAAACGGTAACGGAGCTGCGAGAAAACCCGTCAACGGAGATTATAACGGAAGTGCCCGTGTAAACGGTAGCGGTAACGGTAGCTTAGTGAAGTATGTGAACGGAAGCGTAACGGTGGAAACGGAGGAAGTCTCAAAGAAGAGAAAAGAGGAAGTGAGGCAAAAGAGAGTAGAAGATATTGGTCAAGAAGATGCTTGGTTTAAAAACACTCAACAAAAACAACAAGTTGAGGTAACCATTAAAGTAGTTTTTTTTATTAATCAAAATCCTTTTTTTTCTTCTTAAATGATAAATTTTGCTAATGTTTTCCAGGTTTCTGTTGCACCTGGTGGTCGATGGAGTAGATTCAAGACTTATTCTACGATACAGAGGACATTGGAGATTTGGGGATTTGTTTTGACGTTTATTTTCAGGACATGGTTAAGCAATCAGAAATTTTCATACAAAGGTTGTTATCATTTTTGCTTATATATCATTAGCATTTGTTTATGTTAAACAACATTAATTCTCAAGTATTGCCTACAATTGTGTATTAGGGGGAATGACTGAGGAGAAAAAGGTTTTAAGAAGGAAGATTTTGGCTAAGTGGTTGAAGGAAAACATATTGAGACTAGGTCCTACTTTTATTAAAATTGGGCAACAGTTTTCTACCAGAGTGGATATTCTTCCTCAAGAGTATGTCGATCAATTGTCAGAACTTCAGGTTTGATTTCTTCTTAATCCATCTCCATTTGAATGGCTCCTCTTCTGTGTTGCATTGTTTAAGTTTTTATCTCATGTTTGCAGGATCAAGTTCCTCCTTTCTCTTCTGCTACAGCTCTATCGATTGTTGAAGAGGAGCTTGGAGGATCTGTTGATGATATATTCGACCGTTTTGATTATGAACCTATTGCTGCAGCTAGTCTTGGTAATGTCTTTGTGGTAATCTTCTTATAATCATATTGCAAGAAATTGATGATAATAGTCATAACTGTTTCGTGTCGTCAATGTGCACAGGCCAAGTTCACCGTGCAAGATTAAAGGGTCAAGAAATTGTCATTAAAGTACAGAGACCTGGTCTCAAGGATCTCTTCGATATCGATCTTAAAAACTTGAGGGTTAGTGTCTAACCACACTCGATATTGCAAGCGTGGCCTTGTCTCGTGATTTTCTTCTGCTAAATTATTGGCATTGTTATGCTTTTATGTAGGTGATCGCTGAGTATCTCCAGAAGGTGGATCCAAAATCAGATGGTGCGAAGAGAGATTGGGTTGCAATCTATGATGAATGTGCCAGTGTATTGTACCAGGTACTGCGTTGCATTTTTTTTGCTGCATGGAAGCTCAGTTGAATCTTCTTTTATTTTCCTCTATTAAAGTAATCTCTAACAAGTTATAACAATCTGCTATATATTTTCAGGAAATTGATTACACAAAGGAAGCAGCTAACTCGGAACTATTTGCTAATAACTTCAAAAACTTAGAGTATGTAAAAGTTCCATCCATCTACTGGGAATACACCACACCTCAGGTATCCATGATTCATCAGTCCATCGTATACAAAGCCTTAAGCTCAAATACAATAGTCAAACATTATGTTCTTTGCAGGTCCTGACAATGGAGTATGTCCCTGGGATTAAGATTAACAAGATCCAAGCCTTAGATCAGTTAGGTGTTGATCGAAAAAGGTTTGTATTTTCTTACATCTTGTTCACGAGACTTAAATATTATCTTTGAACCCAAAATAGCTTTTTTGTTGTTGATTTATATAATTTGGTACAATGCAGGCTAGGGAGATATGCTGTTGAATCTTACCTGGAGCAGATCTTGTCTCATGGATTCTTCCATGCCGACCCCGTAAGTCTCTTCTTTCACTGTCTTTTCCCTTAGTGTCAAAAAGACAACACTCTAATTTGCTTGTGTATCTTTCTGCAGCACCCTGGGAATATTGCGGTTGATGATGTCAATGGCGGACGGCTAATCTTTTACGACTTTGGAATGATGGGAAGGTACTTCATTTTTATGCTATGACAAGCGCAAAACCGGCTCAGTGATAAATATGATCTCCACAGTTATAATTATTTGGACTAATGATTCTATCCAATCGTTTTTCATTGTTTGTTGCAGTATCAGCCCAAATATTAGAGAAGGTTTATTGGAGGCATTTTACGGCGTCTACGAAAAGGACCCAGATAAGGTATAATACTTTCTACCGTGTTCTCACTTTCAATCTTCTACATCTATGCTGCTTTGTAGGACCTGAGGTCATACATCTTGTGGCAGGTCATTCAAGCTATGGTTCAAATGGGTGTGCTTGTACCAACTGGAGATTTGACGTCAGTCAGAAGAACAGCACTGTTTTTTCTCAACAGGTAATTTAGTCTATCTAGCCTACTATTGTATCTTTGTTTCTTATGTGTGGGAGTGGTGTCGTATAATAGATGTCAGTAGTATCCTCTGATACGATACCTATTTGCTGATTGTGTTACAGTTTCGAAGAGCGTCTTGCTGCACAAAGAAAGGAGAAAGAAGAAATAGCAGCAGCAGAAGAGCTTGGGTTTAAGAAGCCACTGAGCAAGGAGGAAAAGCAAGAGAAAAAGAAGCAACGTTTGGCTGCCATCGGAGAAGACTTATTAGCCATTGCAGCTGATCAACCTTTCCGGTTCCCAGCCACATTCACATTTGTTGTTAGAGCCTTTTCAGGTTTGTAATGTCATTTGAACTCGTTTTTTGACCATTCTTTTTATTTTCATTTTGTGTTCAAACTCAAGTTAATGGTAACTATCTCTCTGCAGTATTGGATGGCATCGGCAAAGGTCTTGACCCCCGTTTTGATATAACGGAGATTGCAAAACCGTGAGTCTTCTCACACTATGTTATATCTTCTTGTTAATCAGAAGAGTATTCTAAGTACTTTTGTCTCCAGATATGCTTTGGAATTGCTACGGTTCCGGGAAGCTGGTGTAGAAGTTGTAGTGAAGGTAATAGCAAGGCTTATCTTTATTCCATGTATGTTCTTATCACATACCTTTACATATATATTCGACCAAATGAACTACTGTAGGACCTGAGAAAGAGATGGGACAGGCAATCACAAGCATTCTACAATCTATTTAGACAAGCTGATAGAGTTGAAAAGCTAGCTGTCATCATCCAACGACTTGTAAGACACTAAAAGATCCATTTACCACCAACTCCCAAGCTACATGATTTTTTTTTTCACGTTCTAATGAGTTTTTCTATACTTTTTTCCCGCAGGAGCAAGGTGATTTGAAGCTTAGAGTCCGAGCTTTAGAGTCTGAGAGGGCGTTTCAACGCGTAGCAGCTGTTCAAAAAACAGTAGGAAGTGTAAGTAAAACTTTCCCTTTTTCTGTCTTTTTTTATTACATCTTTTACATCACAATCTTCATCGGTTCATTCTTTTAAAAGAAATAGTGGAAAGTGAATCATACGTGAAAAAAATCAAAAACAAAAATCTTTGTTTGAAAGTTGGAAAAGGATATAATTTGTTCTGTTTATGTGCTAAAGTTGGTTTCTTTTCCTCTTTTCGTTAACCCAATGTGTCTCCCAACAGGCTGTTGCTGCAGGAAGTTTAGTCAATCTTGCAACGATTTTGTATCTGAATTCTTTAAAAGTAAGTTGTTACTAATCAACCTTAACCTCTTTTTTTTTTTTTTTTTTTTTTTCCCCCTTGACCGGTAACTTCGTTGTCTGCTCAAATTCAAGAACGTTATTGTTTCTGTTATTTTCTCAGACACCAGCTACTATAGCATATACGGTGTGTGCTTTCTTCAGCCTCCAAGTTCTAATCGGAGTTATAAAGGTCAAGAAATTCGATCAACGAGAAAAACTAATCACTGGAACAGCTTAATAAACTTGCTTGGTATGTCATGATCTCTCCAGCTCTTAGGTTACACGATTAGACTCAAATTCTCAACTTTTTTCCGTTTTAATCTGTACAGATGTATGTAGTAAAGCTACTCCAGTCTCCATAAACGCTTTTGTGCTTAGAAGCAAAACAAATTCTCCCATAAAGATTTTCACAGGAGTGGTAACCATTTTCTTAGGTCTACAAAAGAAAAGACATCTTATTGAGAGGCAAGAGATGATAAACTCGTCAACGGCCAGACTCTCTCTTCTGAAAGTTTGATTTTTTTTTTTTTTTGGGTATTGGATCATAAGAAATGGAGAGGAGACTCTATAATTTTTATCAACAGAGTGGTTGTGTTAAGCCACATGTTAATGTGTATAGAGACGTAGAAATTAGGAAAATCTTTCGTAAAAATTTACTACTTGTTCCTTCAGTAATATGTAGCTCTCTATTTCAGTCATATTTTGTTTCTCTCAAGTAAAACGAAACTAAACTAAAGCGAACCATAAACCAGATTATTCAACCCGAGTAAAAAGTTCAATAAAAAGTAGGGTCGAAAAACGAAACTAAACCGAACCATAAACCAGATTATTCAACCCGAGTAATGATTTTTACCGGTTTGTGTTTGGTTCACTGCAAGAACCGGTTTGTGTTTGGTTCACTGCAATAACCGGTTTGTAACCAACCCGGATAAAAAAGCTTAGGTTTTTCCGCGAAGCCGACACCGAAAGGGCTAAAACCTTAGGAAAAGCCGGAGAGAGGGCCAAATGCGAAGCTAAATTATCTGAGAAATTCGTCGGAAAATCGTGAATTTCTGTAGGGGAAAGAAGGATGGCGGCTGCGGCTTTTGGGCAGTTGAATCTCGAGGAGCCTCCACCGATTTGGGGATCTCGTAGTGTCGATTGCTTCGAGAAGCTAGAACAGATTGGCGAAGGAACTTACGGGTATTCTTCTTCTTCTACTTCTCAATTGCTGTCTCTTTTCTCTGGTTTTTCTTCTTTGATTTGGTTTTTGGAGTCTTCGTGCGCCGTGACTTATATTGGTGTTTGAATCGATTTTGATTGTAAAATTCGATTAGTATACTGTTTTGTTGGTTGAGTGAATTGGGATTCTTAGATTTACCAAGACTTGGCTCTCAGAACTTGTAGAGATCTGATTTGCATTATCGTATGCTTGATATGGTATAAAAATGTATCTTTCAAGCTAGCTCTGTCTATATATCTTTTCCTTGTTCTTCTGATTACAAATAAAGTGAAATTTTTTTCTGAAAAGATAGTAGCTTTTAGATTCATATGTATGGCTTTGATTTTTCAGTCAAGTTTACATGGCTAAAGAAATCAAAACTGGTGAAATCGTGGCACTGAAAAAGATCCGTATGGACAATGAAAGAGAAGGGGTAAGCTGCATTTGACTACTAGCTTAGAAAAGTTGCAAACTTTGAGAATCCAACATGACTTATAAATCCCTTTATCCTTGTTTGCTTCAAGTTTCCGATAACAGCAATCCGGGAGATAAAAATTCTGAAGAAACTTCATCATGAAAATGTCATCCATTTGAAAGAGATTGTGACTTCCCCAGGTAATAAGCAACACCTTTCTCATCCTGGAATTACTTTAGAAGTTCCGTTTAAGAGGCTTGAAGTTTGATATTTAGAGTTATGTGGCTTTTTTTGTCTTTCAAAGGTCGAGATAGGGACGATCAAGGAAAGCCAGGTTAGTAAACCTGATTCAACATCTAATATTTCTGGAGACCTTAGATACGACTAGGATGGATCTATTAAAATTCTTTACTCTTGCCTAAAGCTTGTGACTTTGCTCCAATTTTAGATAATAACAAATACAAGGGTGGAATCTACATGGTCTTTGAATACATGGATCATGACTTGACTGGACTTGCTGATCGTCCTGGACTGAGATTTACTGTTCCTCAGATCAAGGTATTGCATGGCTAGATACCTTGCTGTAGTAGCCTTTGCAAAATCCTAATTGTTCCGACTTTGTCTGACATTTCAACATATGTAAAAAAGTGTTACATGAAGCAACTCCTCACCGGGCTTCACTATTGCCACGTGAATCAAGTGCTTCATCGTGATATAAAAGGTGACTATCCAAACATACATAGTTGACTGTTTTGTTCTCTCGCCTTTATATCCTATTAACGTAGAATATCTTGGTGCAGGTTCAAATCTCCTTATTGACAACGAGGGAAATTTAAAGCTTGCGGATTTTGGGCTTGCACGATCATTTTCTCATGATCATACTGGAAACCTTACTAACCGTGTCATCACATTGTGGTATAGGTATGTACACCTACAAACTTTGAAGTCAAATTTCTAAAAGACAGAATAAGTCTTGCTTACTCCTGAATCGTCGTCTCTGCTTAACGTATTGGTTATTGCGGTAGGCCCCCTGAATTGCTACTTGGTGCCACCAAATATGGACCAGCCATTGACATGTGGTCAGTTGGTTGTATATTTGCTGAACTTCTGAATGGTAAACCAATCTTGCCTGGGAAAACTGAGGTCAGGGTTTCATCTTTCGAATATTTCTGGTATGCGTTAGTGCAGTAAACTTTGATGTTGTTTCCACTGACTGCATTTTTCTCAAATATTTGTTTCTCCAGAATGAACAATTGAATAAAATTTATGAACTTTGTGGATCACCTGATGAAAACAACTGGCCTGGGGTTTCGAAGATGCCTTGGTATAACCAAATGAAATCATCTCGTCCCTTGAAGCGACGAGTAAGGGAGATCTACCGACAGTAAGTATTAACCATTTTGTAGTTGCAAGACTTTACTTTGATATCCAGAAGAGCTATCATATTGGATTTTTTTTCTTTTCTACTATAGCTTTGATCGCCATGCCCTTGAACTACTGGAAAAAATGTTGGTGCTTGACCCGTCTCAGGTACCAAACTATGCTGATATATTAGCAATTGCAGAAATGAAGAGCCTTTGTTCTTGATATTCAAGTCCTTCTATTTTCCATTTTTGTTGGTGCAGAGAATATCCGCAAAGGATGCTCTTGATGCAGAGTACTTTTGGACTGATCCGTTGCCGTGTGATCCAAAGAGGTAAACGAATTCTCTAAGTTTCTAGTTATTGTTTATGAAAACTCATTTGGTTCATATAACCAGACAATGTTTCATGTCTCTCAAACAGTCTACCCACATATGAATCATCACATGAGTTCCAGACAAAGAAAAAACGGCAACAAATGCGTCATAATGAGGAAGCTGCTAAAAAACAGAAACTGCAGCATCCACAGCAGCAACACTCTCGTTTGCCTCCACAGCAACACGGTGTTGGTCAGTCTCATGCCGCTCCACATTGGCCTGCCGGACCAAACCACCCTATTAACGCACCACCACCACAACTACCCGCTGGTGGACCTAGCGGCCACCACTACTATCAAAAGCCCCGTGGTGGTGCACCTGGTCCAAACCGGTACCCTCCCAGCGGAAACCAGACCGGTGGTTATAATAATCAGAGCCGAGGAGGTTACAGCAGCGGATCATATCCTCCACAAGGTCGAGGTGCACCATATGGCGGCGGTCCTAGAGGACCTGGCGGGGGCTATGGTGTTGGACCGCCTAACTACTCACAAGGCGGTGGTCAGTACGGTGGCTCTGGTGGCTCTGGAAGAGGTCAGAACCCAATGGGTGGTGCTAGAAACCAACAATATGGATGGCAACAGTAAAGAGAGCTCAAAGACACTCGTATGGTGTGTTCTTCGCTTCTTGTCTCAAAGGCAAATGTGATTCTAGTAATGAAGACTTACCTTCGAGAAACAGAATTTATTTTCATTGGTTATCCCTGTCTTGACGGCATTTTCCCAAACATTCTGTGATGTTGGTGAAATGGACAGTGAATATGTATGTTTTGATTAAAATATTTTGACACGATCAATCTTTATATGTAAGAACACAGTAAGAAAATTGGAATCTCCAAATCTTATTATTATTCTTGCACTCAGCTGTTTCACAAACTATATCGTTTTGTCAAAGGCGGAGAAAAGCTTGAGAGTAAAAACCCCCCAAAAAAGGAAAAAAAAATTCTCTCCTCAGAAGACTATTGCGCTGATTCTACCTTCATGACAACTTTCATGAACTCGTACACAAAGTAACTAATAGCAGCCGAAGGCAAAACCTGCAATTATCAGAGAATTAACAAAGCTGTAAGAAAGTTCTCAAGAGATTAGTTTATGACTAAGACGGTTGATGAAATCAAACCTGCAATAAGCTGGGAATCAAGCCAGCATATAGAGCAGGAACACCTCCGTGTTCAATTATCTTGACACAAGTAGCCACTGTGCTTAACTTTTTCGCATGTGACTGCATCTGTAAATGCCTTCTCACAACTTCAAACGGATAAGTTGCTGCTTCTGAGCAAGCCCCTGCGATTGCTCCATATAACAAAGTCCTCATGGGGCCAAGCTCGAGTTTATCAAAAGCATTTAGCTCTTCACCTTCTTGTTTCATGTGTTGAAGCCGTTCCTTACCTTCCGGTGTATGAAGGTAAGTTGATTTTAAAATGTCATAGACACCGTAGAACACAGCTCCCGCTGGAGCCATACTAACAAGTGAAGGTACAAGACCTTTGTATAACGAAAAGAAACCTTCGGTTTGAATCATGTGACGGAATGCACCAACTACACCACCTAATGCCTCTCCACCAGGTGCCACCATAACCGTTCTTACCTGCGATTCGATTCCAAAGTAACAAAGTTTATGAAACAACTTCAATAGAAAAGCACAGTTCAAGAAATGTGAAAGCTCAAGGAAGAAGTTGTTGTGAATCTACTTACAGTGTCAAGCGGTAGACAAAGCAAGCTAGCTGTTACTCCGGCAGCTGCACCAGCGAGAAACCTCTCAAAATTAGTTGTTTCTTCGTTTCCGGACAACTTCAGAAGCTGGCCTCTATATGTATCATATGCATAGAAGTTGATGGACTTAAAAGGAGCTGTTCGAAGGATATTAACCAAATTCCCTTTCCAAAATCCTCTAATCCCTTCAGTTGTTGCAATCCTCTGAATGAGTCCAAGAAGATTCCGTTGCTCTCCACGGACTATGTATTCTAGCTTCATCCGCTCAAGAGGTGCAATGCAAGTTCTGCTCAAACCAAAATCCTAAAACCCAATGAGCCACCAAACTTCAACAACCAAGTCAATGCAAAATCTCATACAAGGATATCACTAAGTAGTGACCACAACACGTCAAAGTCAACAGCTTTAGACTAACTAGTGAACCTCATGAGTTTCATAGAGGAAAAAAAAAGCAAAGAAAAAGGAGAGACCTTGAAACCATGGCTGCAAAAGCTCCAGCCCATAAATGCTTAGTGGTGTTGAGAGCTCCTGATCCATTTTCCTTGACCCTGATCTCTTCTGCCGCTACTTGATCACCACCGATCAACACCGAATCTTTCACCCGTATAGATCCATAGCTGTTTCGACCATTAAACCCTTCTTCTTCCTCACCATTACTCTCCTTGATGGATAAACTGACTGACAAAAACAGAGGTCCCTTGGTCCCATTTCGTCTCCTAAACTTCAAAATACTCGACTTTTGGAGAAAGCGACACGAATTGATTGAACAATTCTTAGAGGGAACAAAAGAGACAGACGAGGAAGGGAGAGATTCGTCGAGAGACAATCGACCGAGGGTTTGACCATTCTGATCCAATGGTTCTGATCTGACTGCGTCAGCAATCCATCGATCAAGACCACGCATTTCGATTGGAGAAGTCGACAAATTAAGAAAACCGGAAACTTTCAGAAGACCCAAGAACAAAAATCAGATTGAATCAATAGTTGGTGGATCTAAAGGACGAAGAGAGATGGTAATAAGGTTCGAGGAATAATGATGATACTTGTTTATAAAAGTACTTGCTGCTCTTTCTCAGGCTTTTGAGTACTCACTAACATCGTTCTCGCCGGAGAGAATATTAGGTAGGTTTTGGTGAAAGTGTGACTTGGTGCCTTTTCTCTTCTTTTTTCTGGTGACGATGGAATATTATTGACACGTCATAATTCATTGTCTTATGGAATTGGAATTTTTTAATATATATCATAATAATGTAGCAAATTACAGAAATTCTCTCTCAGAAAGCTCATTTCTTGTAACAATAGTTTATCAAAACATATGACTAATTTTCTTGCTCTTCCTAACTCTGTATAATAATGATATATCATCAACAAGAACAATTCCCCTGTTGTTGCTCTGCCTGAGATGAATTGGTTAATGGCTTTAGGTTCACATCCACCAAATCCTCTTGTTTCGTCCAAGTATGTGTCTCAATTCCCTGTAACGCCGATGTAATCTTACAGAACAAAGGCTGCAGTCAAAAACAACAACTAGTCAAGTTTATTTAGAGAACACATCACGAGCTAAGTGTCTCAATTGACGTGTGTATTTTGTTTGTTTACCTTAATGTTGAATCCAACTTTTGCACTAGTCTCTATGAATAAAGCTCCAACCTCACGAGCTTTGTTATCCCCTTCCTCTATTGAAAATTTGAAACTTGCCTGTAGAATCAATCACAGTCACCAGAACAACCTCATTTGAGTTTGGAGCGAGAACGTTTAGTTAAAGAGAACCCAAAAAAATGGAGCTATCCATGGAATCTATCTTTGTTCTCTGGTCTATTAATCTAACTTGAGGATCTATCTACATTGGTCTGACTTTGATTTTTGTTTACCTTCTATGAACAAGATCGGTCTTGTTCCCAACAAGAACAATGATGACATGACTGCCTCTTTCTGCACGAACATCTTCAATCCACTTGGAGGTGTTAATAAACGATTGCTTATCTGCACACTCAGAATTAGAAGAAAGAAAAAGGTGAAATCTTTACACAGCCCTCATTGCGAGAACAATTAAGTGCTGAAGAAAAATGATAAAGCAAGACCGGTTTTGAAATGATAAAAACTTGGTCTTACTTGCTACAACATCATAGACAATTACAGCAACAGAAGAATCTCTGATATAACTAGGTATCAGGCTTTTAAATCTCTCTTGTCCAGCAGTATCCCTGCGCATCAATTACACAATTCACAATGTCGGGGCATACAACGCAGAGCCATTATAGATAACGCAGAGCTAAAACATCGATAAGGGACTTTCCACAACAGATAGCAACAGTATTGTGGCAAGGAAATGCATTTAGAAGAAGAGAAGACAACAAAAATAAAAAAAAATGATTTTACCACAATTGCAGACGAAAAATCCTATCTTCATGCCGCATTGTTTTGGCCAAAAAATCAATTCCTATTGTAGCCTGCAATTTTTTCAACCGGTAAAAATGAAAGATACTACACAGTCATCAGTTCTTCGTATGCAAGAGAATGCTCAAAAAACTAGGAGAAAAAAAAAACCAAAAATCGAAGAAAAGCGTGGACAAAGGAGAGAGACTACTTCTACAAATAATCAAATCTGCACAGCTTCTTAAACTGCAATCGTCAGGAACTCGCATCAAGAATGCACAATTTCTAGACGATCATCACAAAAACGAGACACAAAAAAAAAGTCCTCTAGATAATCCAACAAAAAAATCGATATGTATTGATTAAATTTGAAATCTGTGTTCGATGGAACAGCAAAATAAACAATGTAGTATAGATCGCGATGGAAATGTTCGAACCTGATAAGTGGAGTCGAATTTATCGAACATGAAACAAGTGATGATGCTGGTTTTACCGACAGGCTTGATCGCCGAGGAATACAAGCTTGTAATTGGCTAAATGTGGCATCCTCGCCATTTTTTCTTTTGCCTTTGAATGATTTTTTTTTTTTTTTGTTCTCCGTGAAATTGTTCTTCTTGTCAAATCGAGTTTATATGTGGGTACGACCAAATACCGCCAATTACTCTTTTTCAAACTATATCTTTTTTTTGCCTTATTAAGAAAATGTTCATTATTGAAAGTTAATTAGGAAAAAAGTGTGATACCCGATTCTTGTAATTATCTACATTTTGACAAGTATTTCTAATGAGTCAAAATTCTCTTTTTGTTTTCCTTTTTTTAATATTATGTTGGTTTTGGTAATCGAGTGGAAGTGTGACTTTGTGCCTCTAAGCAATTTTCCTTCGTGGTGTTGCAAGAGAAGTGTTATCAAAGAATGAGTTATCGTTGTCATGTGGTCATATTTTAACGGTGTTAATAGAGAACATGTTTCAACAGTTTGATAATGGGATTTTGTTAACTTGCGTAAACTTTGGGCCGAACTCAGGGACAGTCCATAAGTGTGGGCTTTACACAATCACAATACGTGAGAAACGATTTTCAAAGAACTAAGATGATAAAACTCAAAACTCGGATTTAGATCATTACAGGACTCATTCCACACGTATTAATTATCAATGTACTAGTACAAATTTTTTTGATTAATCCAAGAATCGCTATCATCTAGTTAATAATAAATGGCATTGAGAAGATATTTTCATAGTTGAACCTACCCTGTGATTGTGAATGGAGAAGATAGAAAAGTTATTAGACCTTCTTCTTCTTCTTGTCCAGGTATGGATATTTCTGGTACAGCGAGATACTACTGATCACAAGAGGAAGTGCCACCAGGCAATACGAGGAAGGCGGTTTTCCTTCAAACGCAAACTGAAGTAGCGCGGTCACAAGTAATGCCGATACAATCACAAATCCCTGGAAACAACACAACCAAAACAAAATACAATAAATTTCAGCTTTTGTTGAAGAATCTTTGACAGTGTGTAGGTGGTTTGTTGTTTTACCTTTCTTACGCCACCGGCATGTGATGTAACTAGGCCAACGAGAATTCCACCAAGGGCATTGCTTATTACTGGGACCTGCAAGAACAGTCACAGTGCATACACACATTCAGAAACAATAGTTTTCTATCAACAGAATCAGAAACAACAGTTTACGGAAAAAAGAGATATGAAGTTAGAGATAGTTATTACCAGTGTTAAAGCAGTCCAACCATGAAAGAAACCATATCTCTTTATCGCTTCACCATCTGGAGATTTGAGGGTACTGACTAACAAGCAGAGGCTTCCAACAATAGACATTTCGACTGTCATTAAGTACGATGAATGCTTCTTGACCTGTAAAGGTGAGTCAGTAAGGCTATGAATGAATTGAACTACAGGTTTTTGTTTTCTTGGAATATAGCATTTAAACTCTGGATGACCTGAGAAGCCCATTGACATAGAGAAGAGGCTAAACCGGAGAGTACAGAGGCTGCCAAGACCGGGATAATTCCATAAAACAGCACTTGATCCGGACTAATGCCACTTGAACTCTTGTTAGAGCCTTCACCAACACTTAGGAGGACTGCTGCCATGATCAATAAACACAAAGCTCCTATTTGTTGAACTGATTGCTTCTGCCTACAAGTTGTAATTTGAGATGATGTATTACAACACTTTTTAGAAATAACAATCACCATGTCTGAATATCAACGAGCTACTATCAATTTGCCACAATCTCCTAGAAAAACATTGTCAGGTGTGTTTTTGATATTCTGAAAGGAAAAAAAACCGGAACAGACAAACCCGATCAGATCAAACAGCTGACTTAACTAACAAACCATTCAGAGACTGTCGTAGGGGTGAATTCACAGTGGTAAAACAGCTAAATAAATTTATTCAGGCGATGCACTACAAATCCCTAGCTCATGACAATACGAAGTCCCACAAAAACAAAACTTTGAGCGGTCGATCACACAAACAAGATCCTAAGAACAACAAAAAGAAGAGTACCTTAGTATTATGAATGTAAAGAATGCGGTGAAAAAGATTTTCGTCTGATTCAATATTGAAAAAGTCAAGGAATCAAGACTCCTGTACGAGATCTGCAGCAAACTGTTCTGAAGAGCATAGATGGCTGCAGGAAGTCCTGATGCAGTCAAGGATCCCATCAAAGTCCACTCTTTTGATAATCCCTTCAAGCTACCATCTCTTGCCATGAGAATCAGAGCACATACTACCTGAAAATAAAGGACACTGAATTTTCACAAACAGTATTTCGTAACTGTGAGATTTCGAACTAGAAATCAAAACATCGATCCACTACCTTGACAATCTCGCACGTCAAAACAGATGAAGTTACAATAACCTCCTTCCTGCAAAACATATCCAAACCACGATAGCTATATCAAAAGAAACAAACAAATAAACTAGTGAAGAAGCCAACTAGCATCTAACTATCCATGGAATTTCGCTGCTAATATAGCTACATCCTCGTTATCACATTGAGCAAGCACGTCGAAATCTTTTAAAATCAAGTACTAGTCTACGCAAATATTACATCGTACCCTGAGAAATTAACATACACAACCAAAACACTATGATGAATAGCTAATTCGATAGGAAAAGGCACCACTGTAGCAAACTAGTGAGTTCACATTCACTTAATATGGTGAGAAACGGCTTAGTTTTTGCAGTGATCATCGTCATTTCTAACTGTAACAACGAGAATGAATCATAATCGTCGCATTTAGTTTGATATAACTTCGAATTTTAAGTCTCCTTCACTTTTTTGAACCAAAATTCGAAGATTGAATCAATGAAAGCCTACAAATAGATGCCCAGAAATCGAACTCCATCTCTGCATAAAACGTTTAATTCAAACCGAATCTCGCATTTCCAGATATAAACGCACGAAATTAGCGACCATGAACGCGAAAACCACCAAAATCAGAAATTTAGAGGCATTGGGTTGTCTCTAGACATCGTACCCGATACAGCGTTTGGAGATCAGAGGCTGGGCTCCGTACTGAAGCGTAAGCAATATGGAATAAAACAAAACCATAGGACCCATCCTCGACGGACTCTTTACTCCGTTAGTCGTCGCCATGACTCGCCGGCCACCGTGAATCCAGAAGATCGCCTTCGCTTTGGTCGAGAATTGGGTTTGTGGCTTTGTAGAAACGACAAGTCGAAGAACGCTTTTTCTCTTTTCTTCTACTTTATACGTCTTCTTCTTCTCAACTGAAGAACCGCAGGAACGGCGTCGTATTTGTTCGATAAGCTATGCAACATATCACGGGAATATTACATTGCAAAACTAAATTATCAATCAAACTTTGCCAAAACTAGAAAAAAAATCAACCACTTAATTTTGTCATAAATAGTTAGAAAATCTCCAACTTTTATCAGTCACATTCACATACACTTCTTAAAACACAGTCACATTCATATAAAATTATCATAGTGTAAAGGAAAACACTATGATAATCTTTTTCTTTCTTCTGATATATCAAATTTATAGCTTATAAAACCTTTTTACTATAAATCATTATGTGAGAGCAAAAGCAAATTTATAAAAAGATGAAAATTTCTCAGTGCACATGTAGATAATCATAACCATTGTTCCTTTCTTCAAAGAAAACGTGGACTATATTATTTCGACTAGAGGATTAGTATGAATTTTGTCCTATATAGAATTCCTTCAAGTTAACAGATAATAATCCGATTTCAAATTGATTTGCAAAAACGCCTTACGAACGAATGTTGAGCCATTGTTGCATTAGTTGCATTGCATTCTTTGAATCCGTGATTTCGAAATGTGAAAGGCCAAACGTTGCATATTCCAAGTAATCGACAACAAAAACCAATGGACCTTGTGACAACGATCCACTGGATGTAGAATCTCTACCAAATACCAATCACAAAATGAGTCCAACACAACAATTTAAAAAGATTAGGGTTAAAAGTAAAATCAGAAGCTTGGATTGTCAAAATCAACGGCTGTGATTGAAAGCCACTCTATAAATTCACACACTTTCTTCTTCAATCCATTTCATCAGAGAAGCCATTGTTTGCTGCCACCACAATGTGTGGGATTCTCGCTGTCCTTGGTTGCATCGACAACTCTCAAGCTAAACGTTCTCGTATCATCGAACTCTCTCGCAGGTTTCCTCAATCTTCCCTTTTATTGAATCAATCATTAACTTGTTCTGTCTCATTGTCTGATAATCAGTGAAGCAACGCGCCGAAATGTTTACTGTAAAAAGTTTTATGATTTATCCAAAAAAAAAAGTTACAAACTTTTTATGAGAAATGTGTTCGTTTAATTATCCAATTGAGATATCATTGTTTGCAAAAAGATTTGATCTTTGTGGAGAAGATGAAAAACATATATAGACCCGAATTGAGTGAGTAGGTCCATTTATGTTTAGATCGGTTACTTTTTGGTTGTGCAGATTGAGGCATAGAGGTCCTGATTGGAGTGGACTCCATTGTTATGAAAACTGTTATCTTGCTCATGAACGTTTAGCCATCATTGACCCAACTTCTGGAGACCAACCGCTTTATAACGAAGACAAGACCGTCGCTGTCACGGTACTTTCTCTTGTGTCATGTTTGAACAAATGTCGAATTTTAGACCTTTTTTGCTTGCTCGTCAATAGTATCTTCTGAACGGTAAATCAAACGTGCTATGATCTCAGGTCAATGGAGAGATATACAACCACAAGGATTTGCGTGAAAATCTCAAGTCTCATCAATTCCGCACTGGAAGTGACTGTGAAGTGATTGCACATCTTGTAAGTATGCGTAATTGGGAAGGGGCTGAATAGTTGCTTCTGACTTACCATCTTTTGAACATTTTGCATAAAGTCTCAATTTTGGCACTTAGTGAAATGTAACTGAGCATCCATGTTGTTGCATTTTATGATTTGCAGTACGAAGAACATGGAGAGGAATTTATTGACATGTTGGACGGGATGTTTGCGTTTGTCCTTCTTGATACACGCGACAAAAGTTTTATTGCTGCAAGGGACGCTATTGGTATCACTCCACTATACATTGGATGGGGTCTTGATGGTATATATTCTACATTTTCTTTTCAAACAAAAAAAAACTTCAATAGGTTTCAGCTGATTTTATCTAGTCTCATTTTTCTATTTAATAATCCTAAAAAATAGGTTCTGTCTGGTTTGCTTCCGAAATGAAAGCGCTTAGTGATGATTGTGAACAATTTATGTGTTTCCCTCCAGGCCACATCTATTCAAGTAAACAAGGTTTGTATACCATTAAGTTTTTAGGCATTTTGTAATGAATTTGAGGCAGATTCGCTCTGTAGTTTCATATGTTGTCTTTACTGCTATCTTGTAGGAGGGCTAAGGAGGTGGTACAATCCTCCGTGGTACTCTGAGCTGGTTCCTTCAACCCCATATGATCCTTTAGTGCTGCGCAATGCTTTCGAGAAGGTATTTCTGAATATTTCTCCTCTTCAAGATCTGAAATTTTCTGTATTATTGTGATTTCTACTGCAGGTGCTGAACAGAACAGGTCTGGAAATATGAGTGTGTGGCTTTTATCTGACCTTTCTCAGGCTGTTATAAAGAGACTAATGACTGATGTGCCTTTCGGAGTCCTGCTCTCTGGAGGATTAGACTCGTCTCTTGTTGCTTCGGTAGCATTACGCCATTTGGAAAAATCGGAAGGTGCTCGTCAATGGGGTTCACAACTGCACACATTTTGCATCGGCTTGAAGGTCATCAAATTGAAGACTTTTTAAAATGTTGTGTGCCGTTCCAAGTTTCTAACTACTTTTTTTTTTGTTTTTCAGGGATCGCCGGATCTTAGAGCTGGCAGAGAAGTTGCGGAGTATCTTGGAACGCGCCATCATGAGTTTCAGTTTACAGTTCAGGTAAAAGAATTACTTGAATCAGATTCACTATCACTCATGTTTCCTCAAAAAGACGGCTTAATATCTTCCTCTAATGATATATATTAGGACGGGATAGACGCGATAGAGGAAGTGATTTACCATATTGAGACCTATGACGTGACTACAATAAGAGCTAGCACCCCAATGTTTCTTATGTCCAGAAAAATTAAATCTTTAGGTGTAAAGATGGTTCTTTCTGGGGAAGGCTCTGATGAAATTCTCGGAGGATACTTGTACTTCCACAAGGCACCCAACAAGAAAGAATTTCATGAAGAAACATGTCGAAAGGTAATTCCTTTTCTATCGGATCGAGAACTTACTTTGCTGCCCTGACCCCATTGTTGAATCTTTTCTTATGGGTTTGGTCTCCTTATAGATCAAAGCTCTCTATCAATTTGATTGCTTGAGAGCCAACAAGTCAACTTCTGCGTGGGGTGTCGAAGCTCGGGTGCCTTTCCTAGATAAAGAATTTATAAATGTAGCGATGAGCATTGATCCAGAGTGGAAGATGGTCAAGCCTGATATTGGGAGGATCGAGAAGTGGGTCCTGCGCAACGCCTTTGATGATGAACAGAAGCCTTATCTACCAAAGGTTTGTGTCTTTCACAGTCTTTTTCTTGCAATTACACTTGATATGTTCTCTAACAACAAATTCCTCATCTTCTGTGAATTCAGCATATTCTGTATAGACAGAAAGAACAGTTTAGCGATGGAGTTGGGTATAGCTGGATTGATGGTCTGAAAGATCATGCAAACAAACATGTAAGAAATATCTTTTCGAAAGCTTTTTTTTTCGGGATAAATGTTAAAACTTTTTGACATAAACTTCCCTCTTTTGCTTGGTAATAAGGTCTCTGACACTATGCTGTCGAACGCAAGCTTTGTCTTCCCCGATAACACACCTATGACAAAAGAAGCTTACTACTACAGAACCATCTTTGAGAAGTTCTTCCCTAAGGTAATAAAACATTAATAGTATTCCACGAAACATTCAAAAATCTATCTGCGTTTGTGATTTCTTTAATCCCTCTCTGTATTATGAGCAGAGCGCAGCAAGGGCGACAGTTCCAGGAGGTCCAAGTATAGCTTGCAGTACAGCGAAAGCGATAGAATGGGATGCAACTTGGTCGAAGAATCTTGATCCGTCAGGCCGTGCGGCTCTTGGAGTTCATGTTGCAGCTTATGAGGAGGAGAAAGCTGCCAATGTTGGATCGGATTCTGTAGATTCCCTTCCTCAGAAGCTAGATGGATTAAAAGAGAAGAAGATTACAAGCGTTGCTTGAGGAGAGGAATGTGATATTATCATCTTCCAGAGGAATCAATAACCATAGCTTCCTCCTTTCCCCTTTTTATTTGTGTGTTTTCTCTTTCCACTATTCAGATTTCACGGATCTCCAGAAGTGTGATACACGTTGTTTGCATCTGTACCTAAGTTTTCTGCGTTTTTTTTTTTTTTTTTGGTTCTGGTGTGTTATACACAAATGTTCGATGCTAAATACATTTTGGACGTTTAATTTGATGAATCCGGCCCAATGGATAAGGCGCTGGGTCTACGAAACTAGAGGATTCCAATCGGGGTCGCTTTTCATTTGTTAAACTTTTTCCATGACTTTCTCGCTTATACTTAAAATATATATTTTTATATGTGGATAAATATTCTGACTTATAGAAAAACAGTTAACCTAACCTCAGTAGTTGTACATACCTGTATGGCGTTTAAAGTTTTTTTTCTTCATATTTTTCAAATTTGAGTGGACGAAGTAACTGCTCTGCTCCCCGCCCCCTTAGACTTCGCATAGCGCCAACCACGTGACTCCTTCAACGTTTTCTTTCTTATAAAGGAGTTGTGTAACAATTAGCAAAGCAAAAAAAAAAAAAACAATTAGCAAAGCATACAAATTAAAAAAAAAAATTAAAAATCTCGCTTTCTAATGTATTTTTTTAGTATCAACCAATTGTTTTCTCTAGCTACAGCTACTCCAATAGCATGTTTTTAAAATTAAGTTTTGATACTTATCAACGCCATTAAGTAAAGTTTGAACTCTTCATCATCATCGCTTTTACATATTATTTTAATTTTCTAAAAAAATACAAATAACTTTATTTAAGAAAAAACAATTTCGTCGACCTATTCTGATCATAAGCACGTTTTACATCACATTAAAGTTGTACCGGTCCCATTTATATTCAGTTATAATTAAACATAAAATCATTTACTTTGATACGACTTGGATGCGGCTTTTTAGTTTCTTCTCTACGAAATTAGCTGATAGAAGATTTTGTTGGTTATTTATTTTTGAATAATTATTTTAATTACAGTCTAATTTGAAAAAAGATTGCAATTATAATTGCTATTTATGGAGTATATATCTTTCCCAGCTTGGTTCATATACATACATTGTGCATAACATAAATTATAAATTGTTTCATATTCCTTCCGTTTCACAAAGAGTGTCGTTCTGACATTTTTTTTTGTTTAAAAAAGAATGTCGTTTTAGAATTTCAATGTAATTTTTGACATAGAATATCATTTTTAACCTCAAAATCAATTCATAAATTAGTTATAAATATAATTTCAAGAGTTATTTTCTATAAATTAATATGGGTGTAAGAGATATTTTATCTTATTTCTTAATTTGTGTGTAGAATGTCAGAACGACACTCTTTGTAAAACGGAGAGAGTATTTTTCTTATAAAAAAAACAACTATTAAAATACTTTTGAATTCTCTCCATGCTTAAATGCTTTAAATTACTTTTCTAAGGACACTATGTCCATATTGAATTATTTATAATATTAATATTTATTCTTAAATGCTTTATATGTATTACTTTTCTTATCTAGCGATAATTTCGGGATCCCGTAGCGTTATTTAAGAAAGAAGACGTGCGTCTGCCTTCATCTCATTACATTTACAGACACCAAAAACAGAGAGAGATCTCAAGACTGATCCCAAAAATGACGTCTCTCAAAGTCCCAACCAATGTTCCTCTTCCCGAAGAAGACGCCGAGCAACTTCACAAGGCATTTCAAGGTCTCTATCTCTCTCCTTTAATCGACTGATCTAAACAAAAGTTTGGATTTTTAATTTCATCTTCCACGAATCTAATCTTTAGTCGGTTATTGATTGATCCTTCCATTTCGTTGTCGTGATTTTGTTTATTGATTAATTTACGGATTTAGTCATGACTACATTGTTGATTAGGGATTTACTTGATCCTGTTTGATCTAACTCTTGTTCACTACTTGCTTTGTGATCCTCTTCTTACATTGATCTGTTTTGTTCATCAATCACAAGATCAGGATCGTATCTTTGTATCTTGTTCAGCGATTCAAAAATAAAATTTTCAAAAGCGTTGATTATACTTATTTTGTGTTCAAATGGTTTTCGAGAAAATAAAAAGGAGAGTCCTTTGTGTTCCCCTTAGGCGATTCAAGATTGTTTGGTTTGGTCTGAACATGACATGTCTTAAAATGTTGTTATGATTTGGTCTTAAAAAACAGGATGGGGTACCAACGAGAAGCTGATCATATCAATTCTAGCTCACAGGAACTCAGCACAACGCAGCTTAATCCGCAGCGTTTATGCCGCTACTTACAATGAGGATCTTCTCAAAGCATTAGACAAAGAGCTTTCTAGTGACTTTGAGGTTATATTACTCTCTTCTTCTTCTTCTTCTTCTATTTATTTGGATCTTTGAAAGAGTCTTACGACTGATTTAAGGGATAAACTGTTTTTGGTTTTTTGCAACAGCGAGCTGTGATGTTGTGGACTCTTGATCCAGCGGAGAGAGATGCTTATCTAGCTAAAGAATCCACCAAAATGTTCACCAAGAACAATTGGGTTCTTGTTGAGATCGCTTGCACAAGGTCTGCTCTTGAGCTTTTCAAGGTCAAGCAAGCTTACCAAGCTCGATACAAGAAATCACTCGAGGAAGATGTCGCGCAACACACATCTGGAGATCTTCGTAAGGTATATAATTCGAGTCTTGCTTCGTTTTTTTCCGGGATTTTTTGAAAAGTTTTCTGTAACAATTTAGTTTGTGTCCTCTTTTGTAGCTCTTGCTTCCTCTTGTTAGCACTTTCAGGTACGAAGGAGATGATGTGAACATGATGCTTGCAAGATCTGAAGCCAAGTTACTTCACGAGAAGGTCTCAGAGAAAGCTTTCAGCGATGATGACTTCATCAGAATCTTGACCACCAGAAGCAAAGCACAACTCGGTGCAACTCTCAACCACTACAACAACGAGTATGGAAACGCCATCAACAAGGTTAACCTCAACCACAAAGTGCTGTTTCTAATTTTCTGATATAATGTCTTCTTTAGACAGCTGACTGTGTGTCGAATTCTGCAGAATTTGAAGGAAGGTTCAGATGACGAATACCTGAAACTACTTAGAGCTGCATTCACGTGTTTGACATACCCTGAGAAGCATTTTGAGAAGGTTCTGCGCCTAGCAATCAACAAAATGGGTACAGACGAATGGGGACTTACCCGAGTCGTGACAACACGAACTGAAGTTGACATGGAGCGCATCAAAGAGGAATATCAGCGAAGGAACAGCATTCCTTTGAACGTTGCTATCGCCAAAGACACTTCTGGTGATTATGAGGACATGCTTGTTGCTCTTCTCGGACATGGTGATGCTTGAAACTGGTTCTTGTTTTCGATTTCTCCCTTTTCTTAGTCTCCTGGTTTCCCTTGTTTTTAATAAAAGAGTTGTGAAACTGGTTCCGCAACTATCTATCAATGTTCTTGGAGTTTGTTGATTTGAATCAAAATTCTGTTTTCCCTTCTTTAAATACAATCTAAAGCACAAGCTAAAGCAAAAGCTTCGTAATCCAAACAATTGCAACTTCCACAATCTCTACGACTACAACACACACAAAGCTTCTCTTTCTTGTTGATCAACTTCTTTTCCATTTCTAAAGCTTGAACCTTTAAAGCTATCTTCAACAAAACAGGCTTTTCATCTTCCAAGACCCGGGTTTTCGATTCACCCATCACAACAAATCTCTCAATTTCCATGCCTGGCGACCCGAAGACCGAATCCCATGAAACCTCTCCTCTTCCCACAACCTCCGATCTCGATGACTTCCTGAGAAACGATGCCGTTTTCTTCCTCCGTAGCTCGAAAACGACTATCTGTTGCTTCAATTCATCGACGGCTGCTTCGTCCCCTTGACACTCCAGATCAAAAGATTGATCCCAAACGAGGTTGTCTGACTTCGAACAGATATCTCTCGTGTTTACTTCGATCTTTCTGTTTTGTCCTGCAGAGAGATAGAATCTAACGAACAGAGTACGAGCTTGTGACTTGATCTCTACGTTTCTTGCTTCTACTATTCTGACTTCGCAATTTAGTGAACAAAGTTTCTTCCCCGTAACACCCATTTATTTGCTTACACAATCAAAGCAAATTAACAATCAAAGATGAAGTTTTGTTGATGGATATGTTTGATGGAACAAAGACTCGTGTATTTATATTATCCTTTGATCAAATATTCTAGTAGTATGTGTAGTCAATAAGACATTATATTTGTATTTCTTAGTGATAGTTGTAAGATTCGGGATCTTCGTAAGTGGTCATAGATTTATCGATTGGAGAATTCCAAAGGACAACACCTTGTCTTTTTCTTAGCTATAGAGTGTATAATAGACAGTTGTTGTGAAAACTTAGAAACTTTATTAATCACTGGAATGTATATATAGAGTACATAGGGAATCTAGGTTAAGTACAATGCCCTGATGGGCCTAATGGGCCGGTATAAGAGTCCATATATGATATGTGTTATAACACTCCCCCTTGGACGAGTGAACCGGGTCAGCTACTCAATCGGGATCTCGATAATGCGCTGGGGAATGTTGCCTCATTAAAACCTTACCAGGAAAAACCCAGTGGGACAAAACCATGGTGAAGGAAAAAGAGTACAACACGCATTACTCCCCCTGATTGTAGCATCACTGCAGATCTCTAAGTCTATACATTCCTATCTGTTTGACGAGCTTCCGGTGTGTTGAAGTAGGCAATGATTTGGTGAAGAGGTCAGCTGAATTCTCACTGGATCGAACCTGCTGAACGCTGAGAGTGCCGTCCTTCTGCCAGTCTGAGGTTGAGAAGAACTTCGGTAGAATGTGCTTCGTCCGATCTCCTTTGATATATCCTTCCTTGAGCTGAGCTATGCATGCCGCGTTGTCTTCATACATCACCGTGGGCTGTGTGTCTTCGTCCATACCACAATCTCTGCGGATGTGCTGAGTCATGGAGCGCAGCCAGACGCATTCCCTACTAGCCTCATGAATGGCTAGGATTTCAGCATGGTTTGATGAAGTGGCAGTGAGTGTCTGCTTCATTGATCTCCAAGAGATGGTTGTTCCTCCATGCGTAAAAACGTAGCCAGTTTGAGACTTGGCAGTGTGCGGATCTGATAGATATCCTGCATCGGCGAAGCCGACTAACCCATCTTTATTTTGGTTAGTATAGAAGAGTCCTAAGTCTTGAGTACCTCGAAGGTATCTTAGGAGATGTTTTATACCGTTCCAGTGCCTCTGAGTTGGAGATGAACTATATCGAGCGAGGAGGTTCACGGCGAAACATATGTCTGGTCTAGTGTGACTAGCCAGGTACATTAACGCTCCTACAGCACTGAGGTATGGCTTTTCAGGACCAAGGATTTCTTCATCATCCTTTTTGGGACCAAGAGGGTCATCACTTAAGCTTCTAACTACCATTGGGCTGGTCAATGGGTGAGCTTGGTCCATATTAAATCGCTTGAGTACCTTTTCGATATAAGCCGATTGATGCACAAGGATTCCTCCTTTGATGTACTCAAGTTGTAATCCCAAACAGTACTTTGTTTTGCCTAGGTCTTTCATTTCGAATTCTGCTTTTAAGCAGTCGACTGTTTGGGAGATCTCACCAGATGTTCCGAGGATGTTTAGATCATCCACGTATACTGCTATGATTACAAATCCTTTGTTTGAGTACTTCTTGATGAAGATGCATGGACTGATGGGGTCATTTTTGTAGCCTTCTTTGATGAGGTAATCGCTGAGGCGGTTGTACCACATACGCCCACTTTGTTTCAGTCCATACAAGGATTTGTTCAGCCTGATGCAGTATTGATCTCGAGATGCATTTTTGTCTTTTAGTTCAATGCCATCTGGGAGTCTCATATATATTTCGTTGTCCAGGGGCCCATAGAGATATGCGGTTACAACATCCATTAACCGCAGATCAAGATTTTCTCTTATGGCCAGACTTATGAGGAATCGGAATGTTGTTGCATCCACCACTGGAGAATAAGTCTCCTCATAATCGATTCCGGGTCTCTGTGAGAATCCTTGTGCTACAAGCCGTGCTTTGTATCGAACGACTTCACCGAGTTCGTTCCTTTTGCGCACAAAGACCCATTTGTGGCCCACTGGCTTGATGTGTGATGGGGTCCGGATGATCGGACCGAACACGTTTCTGAGTTTGAGACTCTTTAACTCCACGTTTATGGCTTCTTTGCATTTTAGCCAATCTGTTCGATGTGTACACTGTGTTATTGACGTGGGTTCTAGATCCTCTTGCGTGAGCGCAACATCAAGTGCTACTTTGTATGCAAAGAGTGCATTTAAGTCGACTTCTTTTCGATTCCATTGTATTCCGGACATATTGTAATTGATGGAGATCTCATTGTTATCTTCTGAACCTGGAGATTCGGCGTCCCGAACTTCCATTGAGGGTTCATTAGATTGAGTCTCAGCCGCGGCTATGTCTGATATTGCAGGAATCCCGGTTTCGGTTATTGCACCTTTCTTTGATTTCCGGGGATTCTTATCTTTCGAACCGAGAGGTCTGCCCCATTTGAGACGTGGTGCAGACTCTGTAGCAACTTGGGTCTGTCCCGTTGGGACAGCTATTCGTACTGGTGCATTACAAGCTGGGATGTACGATTTGGTTACTTTGGTCGGGTCAGCAAAGGAATCTGGCAATTGATTAGCTAGCTTTTGATAATGAATAATCTTTTGGATCTCTGAATCACATTCTAGAGTCCGAGGATCTTGCCGATTTAATGATGTTTGATTCCATGAAAGATCTTTGACCAGCTTGTTTGTCTCACTACCTAAAGAGGGATATACCGATTCATCGAATTGGCAATCCGCATATCTGGCCTTGAAGAGATCTCCAGTGGTTGGCTCGAGATATCTTATGATGGTGGGAGAGTCAAAACCAACATATATTCCCATCCTTCTTTGAGGTCCCATTTTGGTTCGATGTGGTGGAGCAATGGGTACATATACTGAACACCCAAATGTTTTGAGATGGGAGATGTCTGGCTCATGACCCGAGAGTAGTTGGGATGGGGAATATTTGTGTTCACTAGATGGCCGGATGCGTATGAGTTCAGCAGCATGTAATACTGCATGTCCCCATGCTGAGGCCGGGAGCTTTGATCTCATGAGTAATGGTCGGGCTATCCATTGAATGCGTTTAATGAATGATTCAGCCAATCCATTTTGAGTATGGACATGTGCTACAGGATGTTCCACGGTTACCCCCATGGCCATACAGTAGCCATTAAACGCTTGTGAGGTAAATTCACCAGCATTGTCAAGGCGGATAGTCTTTAGTGGGAAGTCAGGGAAATGGGCCCGCAATTTTATGATTTGGGCCAAGAACCTAGCGAAGGCTTGGTTCCGAGAGGACAAGAGACAAACATATGACCAACGGGTCGATGCGTCTATAAGGACCATGAAGTACCGGAATGGTCCGGAAGATGGATGTATAGGTCCACAGATATCGCCCTGGATTCTTTCTAGGAAATGAAGTGTTTGTTTAGAGATTTTAACTGGTGAAGGCCGAGTGATCAATTTGCCTTGAGAACAAGCTGTGCACATGAGGTGTTGAGGATAAGCTCGGTTTTCTTTGAGGGTATGCCCTTGAGAGTTTTGAATTAGTTTACGCATCATATTTGCACCGGGATGACCGAGCCGGTCGTGCCAAATAGTATAATCAGTAAACCAGGCTTTGAGAGTGGTATTAGCTTCAATCATACTGACTTTAGCATGGTAAAGTCCAGTAGAGAGCGCGGGTATGGTTTCGAGGATTTGTTTATGGCCGTCTACGGTTTTAGTGACTAGGAGGGATTCTTTGTTCCCTTGACCTTGGGTTTCTATGTGGAAACCATTCTGTCTTATATCCTTGAAGCTCAGAAGATTTCTCTTCGAACTAGGAGAATATAGAGCATCTGGTATTTCAAGTTGTGTGCCATTTGATAGCAACACATAGGCATGGCCATATCCTTCGATAAGGTTTGAGGGACCCGCGATGGTGCTAATATTTGCGGTTTGATAGGTTAGGTTTATGAAGTAACTTTTGTTTCTTAAGATAGTGTGGCTGGATCCACTATCTACGACTATGGTTTCCATTTGCTGGTGTGCTTCATTATGAATAGAAGATAGAATTCAGTATTGAGGAATTCAGAAAATGTGATAAATCATAAAGTAAAGCAGTGTCTGAGAATAAAGGCAAATGGAAAAAAAAATGAAACAAATCCCAAAATGAAAAAAAAAAAAAAATAAAGAACAAAATCAAATTGTATCAGAGTTTCAGATGATTGAATTAATCGAGGAGATCAGCTGTTTCATAGTCCATGGGGTCGGTCTGCTCGTTTGTGGTGTTCTCATCATCAAGGAGGTCGTCACCTTCCAGGTTAGCAGCATCGACTGGCTGAGTCATGTTGGCTTCAGCAGGAGCTTTTCCGTACTTCTGGTATAGATCGCAGTGGATCTTGGGGGTGCGACATTGCTTTGTTGGGTGGTTGAACATCCCACATCTGGTACAAGCAGAGTGATCGGGGTTGGTGTGGCGGGTCGGCTTGGTGATGCCTCGACCACGACCAGGACCATAACTGAGGTTAGGTCGGTTGCCACGACCATGTCCGCGTCCACGTCTTCCACGTCCATGTCCTCGGCCATTACCACGTCCATTACCACGTCCACGGCGGTGATCTGAGGATCTATCGGGTTGAACATGGTAGGACTCTTGACGAGAAGCTGGGACAGGAGCCGATCCCAGGGGCCTCATAGCGCTGTTCCTCATAAGCAGCTCGTTATTCTTCTCAGCGAGGAGAAGACAGGACAACAAGTCTTCGACAATGTGTGTTTCATTGCACGATATTGTTGTTGGAGCACAACATTCTCTGTGCTGAATGTAGATAATGTTTTCTCGAGGAGATCATTATCTGTCACATCCTCGCCACAGAGTTTCCGGATGGCAACAATACGAAAGAGTTCGTTGTTGTAATCATCTACGGATTTGTAGTCCTGGAACCGAAGGTTCTTCCAGTCGAAATCTGCCTGAGGCAACTGGACCATTTTCTGATGGTCATATCGCTTTTTCAGCGCTTGCCACAATTCAAGTGGATTCTCAAGAGTGAGATATTGCTGCTTAAGGCTCGAGGCCAGATGATGGCGTATGTGACATATCGCCTGAGACTGTCCCTTACGGGATGCGGTGTTACCGTCGGTAATACACGCATCGAGTTCTTTCGATGCAAGGAACAAGCGCATGTCTAGGGCCCACTCGAGGTAGTTATCCCCGGAGACGTGAAGGGCCTCGAATTCACATTTCTGAATGTTTGACATCTGAAACATGAGATTGATTTTGTTAGGGATTGTTTTGAGAAAATTTTGAATGCTGATGATGAAACTTTCTATTTTGAGAATATTTCAATTTTAGGAAAGTTTCTAAATTTGGAAAGTTTCTAATTTGGGTAATTTTCTAAATGAGGAAAGTTTCTATGTCGAGAAAATTTCTATATGAGGAAAGTTTTTATATGAGGAAACTTTCTATTAGAGGGAACTTTCTCGGAAATAGTAAATTTTAAAGGGTATGGTTTTAGTTACCCCGAACATGATGTCGGTTTAATAGCTGTGATTTAATCGGTTAAAGCCGAATATAATTTCGGTTAATGAGAACCAGGTTTAGCCGGTTTTAGGCGGTTTAGGAGGAACCCTAGGGAAGCCGAATATGATTAGGGTTTTATCTAGGGTTTTAACGGTTTGGAAAACATATTTTGGATGTGATTTCGAGATCTATAGGATCTGTGGTCGATGGTTTTAATAATTTCACAAGGACAACAAAGAAATCACGTGAAAAGGACTAGGGTTTAAGCATTATGACTTACGATTTTGAAGATTACAAAATCGTGAATCAAGCTTAGGATTTAGGGTTGATTTTCTTAGTTTATTCAATCAAGTGTTTCAAGCAAGAGAATCAACAATCAAAATAAGCTGCAACAAGCTTATTAAACATGAAGAAAATCGAATAGGTTTATGCCATAAACATGGCCAAAAACAGTTGTTAGGTTTTTGTAGATTAGGGTTTTATAAAACGAGTTTAAAACCTTTGAACATGCATAAACTTGTAATTTAAACAATCAATCAACAAGTTATTAATCAATCATCAGAGTATCAAACACTTTCAATCAATTAGAGATCGATTTTTTTTTTTTTTTTTTTTTATAGGGTTTTGAAGTGTTTAAACAACAGGTTCTATGGCTCTCAGTTTTAGAAGATACCTTTTCCACCTTTGGATTTCTGACAGGCTAATGAAACTGGGAGCTAATAGACCTCAGTTAGCCGCTACAAATTCCAAGGATTGATCACCAAAACTGGAGAAGCTGCTGGTTGAAGAAGGAAAAACTCGGATCTGGTTTTTTTTTTTTTTTCGGTTGATCGTCGTGTACTGTAAGTGTGCGTGAGGGCGCGTCCGACTTTGGATCGACAAACGGTTTTCACCAGTAGATTCGTCTCGTCGAGGGCTTTGATTTGATATGTAGATCGTCTTCTGGTTCCTCACGGTTTGGAAGATATGCGTCTTTTAAGTTTCGACTTGCTTTTAGGGTTTTGGTGATGGCCGGATTTATTAGGGTTTTTCGCTCAGAAAGTCTTATCGTGCTGATAACGTGTTGTGAAAACTTAGAAACTTTATTAATCACTGGAATGTATATATAGAGTACATAGGGAATCTAGGTTAAGTACAATGCCCTGATGGGCCTAATGAGCCGGTATAAGAGTCCATAGATATGTGTTATAACAACAGTAAATTTAATTAAAATAAATTATATCACACATGGGTGGATTAGATCATGACTTGGTGCATATCCTCCTTAGTCCAATGAAAATTAACTCTTGTGTTATGCCATACGATGATCTCTATATAATAATAATATTGAAGTGAAATAAGTTTGGATTCGAGATCCAAGATCTTATCAAGAATCAAACTCGAAAATATTCTGGACCCACAAAATTTTCATTTGAATTTATGGTCTGTATCATAAAATCACCGATACTACACGAGAAGAAGTAGCACTATACAAAATTGGCACATTCAAAAACATCCAGCCATAATGAAAGAACCCAATTTTTTGTTTTTTAGAAAAAGAGATCCCAGAATCTTAAGATAGACAAATTCTGTTTTTGTTGCTAACTGTTGGGTCACCTCTTACCAGGAGATTTTCGTTTGTCTTCACTTTAGCTACTAGCTAGGGCATATCCCAGAGAAATCAACACCATGGGATTAGATGTTTTGTTTCCAATGTTTCACTCACCGACAGCCAGTGTCGGCCATGTGCAATATGAGGATCACAAGCCCAAAAGACTCAAACTCATGAACTCTTAAAGCCTTTTTTTCAAGACCACTATCACTACATTACAAAAGACTTTTGACAATTTTAATATTTCGTAGATTACATATCTTATTTTGGGTCGCAAGCCCAAACTTATACTGCATCTCTTCAGAACCGGCAGAACAACTATGGCGCGCACCTGTGCTAGGCGTCTACGCTCAGTTTCAAACGCTGAGGATAAATGGAAGAAGTGCTCATGTAAATACTCTGAGTCTCATGTAAAACAAGAACTAGCTCGAATGAACGGAGAAAAAGAGAGACAATCCCGTCTGCTCTTAATTAGCTATTTATGTCCAGTCCTAGTTGCACACTATTCCACCACCTACCTTAAACGATAGTGACTACAATATATAATCTATATAGACAAAATATTTAGTTCGTGTATTCAAAAACACCAAAAAGTCAACTTAATTTTGTTTGGATCGTAGTTGTCAGCTTCAAACTCTGTAATCTTGAATCGTCCAAAACATTAATTTGTATGCTAAGTAAGACTCATATCGCAATGTAGCAGATTGTTATATCTTCAGTGTGGATAGATAAATTGATATTTGTAGGATGTTGAATCTGATAATATATTTGCAGGATTATATATAAACCATTACGACGAATACAGGGGTAGCAACATTACTATTTCTAATTTTCTAGTAATAATCTTTAAATACTAGGAGAATTTAGCCGGCCAACTGGAAGTTCCACTTTTTTTATAAAAAAAGTACAGAGGGAAATCTTTTAGTTTCGTCACACAAGATTCGATACATTTATTTATTGAATTTCTCAGAATTGATCCCTATCACAAGTTCTATTTTATAGTTACATTTATAAGAATCGGTCCGTCTGATTATTATAGTATCAACAAGTACGTCTATTAAGTTTCCTTTTTTTGGCAGTTATATGTTACAACAACTAGTAAACACCTGAATATACAGCAAACACTCATATTATATTATATATTATATATATATATTACATATTACAAAAAAAAAACACACACACACACGAGCAAGTCAAATTCAATTACTCTATGCTTATGAATTATGAATATTTTTATATAGAATACGATCACTATAATCATTTAATCCCATTTTCTCGTCTTTGTTCTTTCTCTTATTCCTATGTACAAACCACAAACACATTAAATTTTATCCGTACGGGGAAGAAGTAATTTAATTTATTATAGATCATACATGATCAATTAAAACCGGATTGATTTCTTGGATATTTGAACGCCGTTTTTCACTTTTCTTTCGTCCAGCTTAATTTGCTTCTCTCTGCACTTTAAGCTACAAAATGCGTTGTCCCCTCTACAAAACAAGAATAACAGTTTTCATCATATAAGATAACTAACTAATTAAACCATAACATATAAAGATAATCAAAACCATCGTTTAGAATTAATATAGAAAAATAATTCGTACCTGTACATATAAATGTCACGACGATGGCAAAGATTTCGATTGCAGAAACTACAGGTCCTCAAGAAATCATCATTTTGAGTAGCCATCACTACCGTCGGATTATGATGATGCTGATGAGTGGTTAGATGATCGGGCGGCTGAGATGCTTGATCATTGATCGTGGCTGTATCGAGTGTGATCATTCTCATGCTTGTTGTTCTCTTGATCAAAGATCCGTGACGCTTTCCCAACACCATTCTCTATCTCTCTCTCTCTATCTAAAGCGGATAAGAAATAATGTGAAGTAAGAAAGGAAAATAAGCAAATGAGAGGAGGAAGAGAAGAAAAGCACAAGCTATATTTAAAAGAAAATACATGAAAGAATCTAATAACAGAGATTATCGTTTTAATTTTTTAACATTCTTTAGTTAAATTCCTCTAATCATATCAAATTAACTTCTAACAAAATCAAAATTCAGATGTAAAATTTATTTAATGGTCAAATCGAAACCAGAATATATGAACCGGGTCTAATAATACAAACCGAACTAGATTCAGCCGGATAGATCTATGGCAATTTCCTAACTTATATTTAATTTTTTAAAACAAGAAAATAACCCAACAAAAAATAATATGATATCATAAGCATTAGGAACAGGACAAAAGTTAGTGCGGTAAATGGATCATTGCGTCACCAAATGTCCAAAAACTTTTCGACACATAATTGTTATTAGCTGCCTGTCTTTTTTTTTCATTGTGCACATAATTGAGTACAATCATAAAGGTGAATCATTAAAATTTAGACAACGCTATATGTTACATCAACTTTGATCTTAAAATATACTAATTGTTGAATAACAAACGGAGAATCAGTACATGAGGTACGCAATAAAGTTAAAGCCAATATAGTGAGAGCACAAAAGGACAAAGATATCAACAATGGAAACCCATCGAAGGACCAATTGAGACCGCTAAAAAAAAAGTTTTGGTTCAGCACCAATAGATTCCATCTGCTAATTACTAGTGTATTTGATGTTTCCTAACAACTTGAAAGAAAAAGCACATAATATCGATAAATTAATATTTTGTCCAAATTAGATCCCAAATTAGATTTTGTCCAATTAATATTTTTGTAAATGAATAATTCTCTAAATTAATAAAATATTATAGTCCCATTGTTATTAATTTATAGAATTCTTACTGTAGACAACTAAGACAAGTGTGTATGTGCTACTTTAGTTTTTTTCACTTTATATCATTTTAAGAGAATCCTCCCACTTATGTAAATTTCTCCCAGATATTCTAAGTTTGATATTTCTAAAATTTTATCAAAAACAGTTTTTTTTAATATATTTAACTAACGCAAGTGATCACTTCGCTAAGACGAGAACATGAAAGTAAATTCCCGTTTTTGCTTATTACACACAAAAAAGGAAATCAAAATTTTAGATAGTAGTCATCAAAAACCCAGATGGAGCTAAAACAAGAGTCTCCAGATGTTGATTATACCTCGAGACATGAGTCATGGCCTGTGGATAAACTCATAAACAGAAGGCTAAAAAATTTCGAAGTGTATGTGCAACTTTCAGTAATGAAAACATAATTGTAATCATCATGATTAATTCAGTATTCAAACAATTTTACTCACAGAATCATTTGGTATCTAGTGTGTTGACAACAATATATGTTTTCGAGTCATTTAGCTCCCTGACTTGGAGTGGTGCTTGCGAGTAGCTAGTCAAAGCGTTTTTCTAAATTGAACTGGGCTTAACTTAATAAGTAAGCTATGTAATTTTGGGTTGGCCCATTTAAGATGCGTTTAACTATCGGCTTCCGGAGCAAACCCCTAAATCCACATTCAGAGGACTGTCGTTTTTTTTTTGACGAACCGGATCCATACGCTGTCGAAATTAGAATGGGAAGAAAAAAAAGAAGAAGAAGATGAGTGTCTGTTTCGGATCATTGTATTATTGGTCCAATTGAGGCTTTTTACCAATAAATACGTATAAGCTTGATATAATTGTTCATAAAACACACATTAATTACGTGGACCGGTCGTCGAAAGAAAAAAAAAAAAGACTGCCGAGACCGGTCCACCCGGTTCAGATGTATTTCATTATACCAAATTTTGTTCGCATGATGATGGGAACCGGCCCAACCGGTTGGATTTAAAGTCAAAGGCGCTCGCTGGAAATTCAACATGCATAAAAAACATACGTGTCTCTTCCACTTCCCGAAAACGCAGCGTTTCACTCATTACTATTTTTTTGTTCTCTCTCGTTTAACCGAATTGAAATTACAAAACCGGCGGAACATACAAAATTCTCAGAAAACAGATGTCTAAAGGAAACAAACTCAAAAAAAAAACACAAACACAAAAAAGGGAAATCATACAAAATCAAAATTCTAACTAAAGAAAGCAATGTTTTTTTCCAGGACACTTATCAAGGCACAAAGAGACTATAAGCTGAAAAAGGAAGTAAAGATACCAAGACACACACTTACCTTATTCTTCAAAATGTTGCGCCCATCAACGAAATAACAGAGAAGCACACTGATTCGAATCCAAACAACCCCTAAACCCGGGTAAAGCAAATCCTGATTTCCGATGTCCGGCCAAGAAAAGCGGCCGACTTAAAATAGAAATGTGAAGGTAAGAGCAAAAAACAAGCTTTTGTCTGATCGAGAACGGGGACCGTCCAACCGGTTGGATTTAAAGTCAAAGAAGCTCGCTGTCAATTCAACATGCGTCAAAAATATACGTGTCTCCTCCCCTCCCTCCAAAACGCATCGTTTTCACTCATTTCTTTTTTTTTTTTTGTTCGCTCTCGTTTCTTAAAAAAAAAAAAACAAACAGACTTGGATTTGTCATTGTCCAAGAGCCAAAAAAAAAAAAAAACCTAAAAGAAAAAAAAAAGAGAGAGAGAAAGAAACAAATAAAAACAAGTGAGTCTCCGGACATCAGATTTCAAATTAGGGCATAACAAATCCCTTATCGGAGAAAGGAGCGATGGGAAGAAGAAAAGTAGAGATCAAAAGAATCGATAACAAAAGCAGTCGACAAGTCACCTTCTCTAAACGACGCAATGGTCTGATCGAGAAAGCTCGACAACTCTCAATTCTCTGTGAATCATCCATTGCTGTTCTCGTCGTTTTCGGCCTCCGGCAAGCTCTACAACTCCTCCTCCGGCGACAGGTAAGCTACTTTTCCTCTTATGGTTGAGTTTTCCTTCTTACTCTCTTGGTTTAATTGCTTTCTCGATATAGACACTTCCAATCTAGGGCTAAATCTAGGGCTTTTCTTCTCCTTCAAATCCACTTAGATTTTCTATTTCTTTTCATAACAACGATAGCCGATGCGATAGCTCAAACCTAATTCAAGATTAAACATTGTGGTGTCCAAGATATGTTCTTGCTGTTCGTTTTGTTTTTTTCCGTGTTTTAATAGGGATTTTTATTTTTCTTTTTTTACAAATTTTATTATTGCATGTGATTCGAGAATTTGTTTTCTACACGTATGGATCCATGCTCAATGGTTTTTCAGTAATCTTCATCTGTTGTTCAATTTCAAGATTCATTTTTTTTCTTACTTATATACAGGAAACACAGTACATTGTTAAAAAATTTTAGATTTGGTTTATATATCCAATATTGCGATGCACTTCCGGTAGATTTGTTGATAGATTAATAGGGGTTAATGGTGACTTTGATCAAGACTCTTTGGTTGAAATTTGGATGCCACATTGTCCACTGCAATTATTGTTTCAAAATGTGTTGTAGATTGTTTATTTTGTAATCTCTCTTTGATTGATTTGTTGATCTAGCATCGTCCAAGGGTTTATGGTTGTTTTTGATGCTTGATTGTATAATTTGGATATTTTCTCACATTGATACTTGCTACACATGCTAGATTACTTATCTGATCGGATACTGATCATTTTCTCCTTTTATTCATAATCTTTGTGCGGATATACACCATGCAATACATATACGTCTAGCGACACGTCTTTTGCTCTTCAAGATGTTGTGCCATTTCTTGTGGCAATGAATTTAATCTGGGTTTCGTTGCTAAAGAAACTTGGACTATAACTAAGTCTACGACCACCATACATATATCGCAGTGGCTTCACACTAAGTCGAAATTGATTGCCGGTTACCGATAGGGTTAAACCACTAGACTACAATCATTTGTTTAGTATGATTTTAGTATCCTTCTATCTTTGGCTGTGGATAATGGATATTACTAACCACATGACCTTTTCAAATTGTTTTTTATCTAGAAGAAATTCACTTCTTTCTTTTATAACATTTTGAATTACTTACATTGACCCAACCCAAACGAAAGTACATTGACAAATCAATATTGACATTGTGTTTCCTATCTTGAGCTGAGAGAACTCACAAATGGGATAAGAAAAAAAAAATATCTTGTAAAAAATGGAAATGTAACCCTTGTCAATATGTGTATATAGCTCCTTCTCAATGCCTCGATATTATATAACTCCATAATTGATTGATTGTTAGAGTGTTTTGTGTTAACTTGTAACTAAACTGCACAGCGTATGATTTGAATTATTAGTAACCCTCTCTATTTGCAGACTTTAGTTGTAGCTTAGTATATTTGGTAGTTCCTTTTATACCCTAACTTAGTGGCACTACACAAAAGTGTTTTGACAGGAGATTAAGATTCTTCTGCGCCTTGCTAAATTTTTTAGTTTTCTTCTTTTTGGAATCAATGGTTAAAAATATTAATTCACAAATACAGATTTTAAGAACAAAAGTAAGGATTAAAGTCGTGACCTACCCTGAAATGCTAAAACCATTTTCTTGGATTATCCTTTATAGAGTATCCTGACATCATTTAGCCAAAGGTTTAAGCGTTTAAGCGTTACATTCACATTTATATCTATAGAAGCCTAGGTAAGCAAAATTTGATTAACAAAAGTATATGTTAATAACACAAACTGATGCTATATATAACATTCATATATATATATAGAGAGAGAAGCATTCTTTTCCCGTTCTGTCTCTATAGATGCTATATCTAATTCGTAGTTTTGAAATGGGTTTTCATGATTTCGTTCTTGATGCTATATCTCATGCATTTTTTTGTTTTGTTCTTGATATCTCCAGCATGACCAAGATCATCGATCGCTATGACATACAACATGCTGATGATCTTAAAACCTTGGTAAGTCAGCTAAGAACGCCATTAAAATCTTCTTCTGGATGCGGTTTCTGATCTTGACATAACTCAATTTTTGAAACTGTCATACCGAATAAATCTATATACAGTTACTGTGCCTCTTGAAAACACAAGATTAACTTCACAATCTTTCAAACCTTTTTTCTCATGTGCAGGAACTTGCGGAAAAAACTCGGAACTATCTTCCACACAAGGAGTTACTAGAATTAGTCCAAAGGTAAGCATCAAAACATCTTTTTCTCCTCTTCTTCTGATCGGGAAAATATACTTTTTTTGGTCCACTTATGAATATGCAGCAACCTTGAAGAACCGAATGTTGATAATGTAAGTGTAGATTCTCTAATTTCGGTGGAGGATCAGCTCGAGACTGCTATGTCCGTAACTAGAGCTAGAAAGGTATATATGCTGAAGCTTAAAAATGATTTGGTCAGTTATTCCATAAAATCTTCTGACTAGTTAGTTTCCATGAACTGTCTTTGGACCTTGCTGACTACAGATCATGTTTCTAGTTTGACATAATACTTTAATGTCTTGTTGCAGACAGAACTGATGATGGAGTTTGTGAAGACGCTTCAGGAAAAGGTTAGTGCTTTGGTTTTTATTCGCCATCCCGGCCATTGCAGGCAATACTGATTCTTGAATCCTCTTAAACTTAGAGCTTTCCAGATATGTCTTTGGTCTTGTCACAGTTGCTGGTTTGTTTTTGGCTTTCATTTAAATGAAACCCTAATGAGAACATAAAAAGCATTGCTAAAACTGTGATCAAAGTCGACTTTTCCCGGGCCCGCTATGAGTTACCGAGTTACGGATGGCTTCTGAACTTGTTAGAAACTAATGGACTTGTGATCTTACACAAACAGGAGAAGTTGCTGATAGAAGAGAATTCTCTTCTGGCTAATCAGGTAACAAAGGCTCCAATCTATTTTGCTTCTGAAAGCTAATTAAAGCCCTTTTATACATATAGATGGACGTTAGATAGATACGCATACATTTGCATTAATACATATACATAAATATGAAAGTTCAGGACTTTGATGGATATGAGTGGGACCCATAATTTAAAATTTGGTTTATTTTTTTATTACCATGCTAAACATTTTGATTTAGTTTTTTTTAAAGCTACCAAAATTTAGACTTCCTGTGAATATTTTGAGTAATTTTCATAGTTTTTCATATTTGCCACCAAAAAAATAGCTTTTTACAGTATAGATTAATTTATTGTTAAATATTTAGTAGCTGTAGAAAAATTAATGTAAGAAAACTTCTTACAGTTGGGGAAGAACACGGCTCTGGTAACAGATGATGAGAGAGCACTGTCACCGGCAAGTAACTCCGGCAACAACCCACCGGAGACTCTTTCGCTGCTCAAGTAACCACCATGATTCAACGGCTGAGGTTTCACCATCTCAAAGCCTGATCCAGAATTCAAAATCACATTTGTAAATTATATCAAAGCTGCATAATCATAAACCCTTTACCTCCTCTAATGAGGAAATTAAGGTAAAAGAAAGCAAAAACAAAAGCTCCTATCCTCTTAGAACTAAAGGATTGTAAAACTAAGATAAAAATATTCGTTCTTTGTTGTACCTTCGTCGACAATATCAGAGCTCGTGTGTTTGTGTTCTTGTCTGATGGTACGGGTTGGATTTAAAGTAATTACTTTTCTTCAGCGTGAAGAACCCTAGACCTTATTTATTCTTTTTGTTTCCCTTATTTAATTGCTAGTTGTCTGGTTACTTGTCTTATTTACGTGTCAAAGTAAAATGGACTTTAATTGTAACGTAGTTTCATTTCTTTTAATTTGATTAAAATCATATCAGATAATTCGTCTGTTTTGGGTGTTATTGAGGAACTACAAATACGCAAACACAGTTTCTTTATACCTTCGCCCTGGCTAGGCCCATAGTTTAAATATATTGGCCCATTAATAAATTGTAAAACACTTTTCTCAATTGTTTTCATTTGCTACTGAATTAGAAGAATTAGAAGAATTAGAAGAATTAGAAGGTAACTATTATTTTTACCAAGTGTAAGCTTAATTAATGTACAAGAACTAGAGAAGTAAGTCAAGTTCAATTGAAAAGCAATTACTTTCTACTCCTTTCTCTCTTACAAACGTAAACAACAAAATAATGATATAATATCTATATAATTAATTTTATAACAGAAAGAGATAATTACAAAGAAATGGAATGACAGAAGAGGAAAAAACGCGCCCGCAGGGAATTCGACATTCGTCAATACGTGTCTAAACGCATCGTTTTTGCACCTCTTGATAGATTTCTTTTTTTTTTTGTCACTCTCTCGGTTCACCAAAACAAAAACAGTAGATACAGTTTGCTCAAAATCCAAAAAAAAAAAAACGATCAAGAGAGAAAGGAAAAAAAAAAACTCAAAAAAACAAAAAACAGAAAAGGATAAAATTAAAAACGTTGAGTGTTCTCTGGCTTAGCTAAACGAACATCTGGATCAAATTAGGGCACAAGACTTGTCGGAGAGAGAAGCCATGGGAAGAAGAAAAGTGGAGATCAAACGAATTGAGAACAAAAGTAGTCGACAAGTCTCTTTCTGTAAAAGACGAAATGGTCTCATGGAGAAAGCTCGTCAGCTCTCAATTCTCTGTGATTCTTCCGTCGCTCTTCTCATCGTCTCCTCTACAGGAAAACTCTACAGCTCCTCCTCCGGCGATAGGTAACACTACTTTTTCCTCATTTTTAGGATTCTCTTTTGTTCATTTTTCTCGAGAAATTATAGAAACTAACAACAACTAGGGTTTGTCTTCTTTGAATCTTCAAAGCTGGGGTTCGTGTTTAATCCATGTCCATAATCGATCTGTAGGTGTATAAATTAAACAATGTGGTGGCCAAAGATGTTCTTTGTGTTCGTTTTTTTTTGTTTCTATTTTTTTTTTAGTTTGTTGCAGGAATTGTTTTTTTTTTTTTTTGTGAGAATACTATTGCATGCACTTAGAGAGGATTTTCTACACGTGGTAATCTTAACTTTATGTTTGTCTCTTGGGATTTCAAGTCATCTTAATTTTGTGTTGCTACTTGATCAGTTATATAAGAACAATGTACATTGTTTAATTTGAGATTAATATATACTCATTATCCTCTTTAATTACCCAATTCAATGCACCTCCGGTAGATTTGTTGAGATATAATCTTGATCAAAAATCTTAAGATTGGTGTGGTGCCACTTTTTTTTTTTAGCCTTTTGCAAATTTTGGTTAGTTACAAGTGTATGCTGAATGATTTATTAGTTAATATTTTTATTGATTCGTTGCTTAAGAAAAGGTTTCGAGTTAATTTTGATGGTCAGATATAGTGCTGGGGTAACTGTAATGAAGACTATAAATTATAGCTATCACACATGCTGGATTACTCCTTTGAACGGTTATCAAATATTTCTTTTGGTCATGATAACTCACACACGCACCACATTTAAACTTGAATTATGACACAAAGGTGACACTACTTTTCTAGAATTGGCTCCCATCTCTTTTGCAATGCATTTTTGTTGTTGTTGTGTTATTGGGTCTCATGAGTCAAAGAGACTATACAACCATTTGGTTCAGTACACTTTATCTCGTGTCGTTCTTTTACAGCATTTCCAATGTGATTACAATTAACCGAATTGAAACCTTATAGGAATGGGAATATAACCCTTTGTCACTGTATATAAACCCTCTTAGCATTGCCTTGATATTAACACTACAAATGCTTGATCAGGAAAGTATATATATTAAATTGGCAGCTAACATGCACGAATTTTTTGAAGAATTAACAATGGATTTTAATTGCTTCAAATTTAACGGTAGTCTAAACTCTAGTTGTAGCTTCGTGTGTTGATTTGAGATTTTGATTCTTATGTGCCTTACTAATTGCTTAGTTTCAAATCAAAACTTAGGATGCAATTAGCAACATAAAGATCAAGTGAACAAAATTCAATCTATAAGCTATAATCTTGCAATAGATCATGGACAATACAAAGTAGGATTAAACAAACTGCAATTACAAGACCTAGAGGTACCCTCATACATAAGCTAGCTTTTGTGGTGAACCTTTTGGGCTTGATCTGGGCTCAATCCCATCAATTTGTAACCTTCCGTAAATTGCTAAATCCGTTTTCTTGGCTTAATCTTTAAGGACTATTTCAAAGTCTTATGTATCCAGCCAAAGGTTTTGTTTTCAGTTTTCCGGTTCAGATTGTGTGAGCAATTCAATACTATGAGGAGGTTGGAGTGTCTTTAGTGCTTCTCACAAATAAATTGTCAATATTGATTTTACCATCTGTTGAAGAATGGAGATTTTCACTTACGAACATGAATTTCATTAAGATTTGTTCGTAAGGGGAAATATTTTTTTCAATCTATCTATCCAGTTACTCTTTTCTGGACTGCTATCAGTTTCTTAAAGTAACCAAAAGTTAATCATTGATTTAGCTTTGATAGGAATAGGAGAGTAGTAAGGTAATTAATTAAACCCATAGGAAGAAATTTTTCATATTGTGCATGTATGTCCAAAACCATGCCAAGTCAAAACGAATTCAGTGTCTGCAAAGTTGATTATATATAACACAACCTTAGAGATGGGCTTAGTGGTTATTAGAGTTGTTCATTGCATAGTTAGATATAAATAGAGTCTTACAAATTTACTTTGTAGGTAGTAGATTCAGCCATTTATATACATCGACATTAAAATTAAACACAAGACTGTGTACTCAAGGTTAAACTAAAGAAGTCCGTCGTATAATATGAATCATTGTTAGAATTGTTTATAACTATATTAAGTGTTACTAACACAAATTGATTCTATAGTTATCAACATGTTCTGATGTTCGTAGTGTTGAAATGGTATGGCATAGATTGTATTTTAAGGTCTTTTTCTTTCTCTCTTAATCTCTCTCCAGCATGGCCAAGATCCTCAAGCGTTATGAAATACAACATGCTGATGAACTTAAAACCTTGGTAAGTTTTTCTTCGTTACACACACATATGTAACTGAGATGAGCATTTAGAAGTAGCGTACAATCCATTGAGATGGTTGTTATGTGGATACTATGCGTAGTGCCTTAACAATGTGGAGAGAGACCCGGCATAGTGGTACTTCGTTCTTCACTGCAGGTGTTGCACTAGAAAGTATACGAGAAGGTTCTAAATTATTCTCTACCAAACTTTATTCTCAAGGGATTAGAATCAGATCTTGTCAGCCATATATACACTCAAAGTCGTCTACGGCATATGTAATTGAGATGAGCTTTTAGAATCTTAGCTCTATAATAGTTGACTGAGATGGTTGTTATGTGGATGCTTTGAGTAATGCCTTAACTTCGGCAAGATTCTAAACTATTTGTCGTATACCAAAATTAACTGTCGAGAGTTAGTTACGGTCATTTGTGTCTCTTGAAACCACAAAAGAAACTCACAATCTTTCTGACCTTTCCCTTAATTTATGGCAGGGTCTTGCAGAAAAAACTAGGAATTATCTTTCACATAAGGAGTTACTGGAAATAGTCCAATGGTTAGCACCAAGACTCCTTTGTCCTACCTCACCCTCTGATCGAAAAAAGCTTTTCTTTTTCTTTTTGGTTGATTTATGAATATGCAGCAAGCTTGAAGAAACGAATGGCGATAATATAAGCATAGAGTCTCTAATTTCCCTGGAAGAGCAGTTCAAGACTGCTCTGTCTGTAACTAGAGCTAGGAAGGTATATCTGCTGCGACTGAGTGATTCAGCAGATTATTCCATAAAATATTTTGTCTGATTTGCATTCAAAGAACAGTCTTTGGACATTGCCCGAGTTTGGATCATGTTTCCAGTTTGACACAATCCTGAATCTCTTGTTGCAGAACGAGCTAATGATGGAGCTTGTGAAGACCCTTCAAGAAAAGGTTAGTGCTTTGGTTTTTATTCGCAGTCCCAGCCATTGTGGTCTACTAATTCTTCAATCCTCTTAACCTCAGAGTATGCAGATCACTTGACCGTACGTGTTAATCTCTCTATATAAAGTCTTTTTGGTCTGATTTATTCTTGGCTTCATTTAAATGAAACTCTAATGAGAATCAAAAAGGCTTTGTTAAAATCTTGATCAAAGTCGACTCTCCCCACTCCCCAGTCCTTACTCGAGTGGGGACTGTGATGGGTCAAAGTTCGATGTTTCAGAACTTGTTAGAAAACTGATGGATTTGTGATGTTGTTCTAACAGGAGAAGATGTTGAGAGCAGAGAACCAGGTTTTGGTTAGCCAGCTAACAAAGGTACCATCTCTTCTAGAAGCTAACAATTAATCACTTTATACACATATAGATGGACAATATTAGATAGATGCACCTTCATACTCGCATCTACTACATATGAATGAAAACTATGGTCTTCAATCTAGATTTCTTGTTAATACTAGGGGAAATAAAATAATAAGTTTCTTACAGATGAAATTTAGAGTGAACCCTAAAAGTTTATTAAATCATGCTTTTAAATCTAGATTTCTTTTTAGTTAATATTTAGTATGTGAAGAAAAAGAAGTGTGAAAAGGTTTCTTACAGATGGAGGGGAAAAGGTTTTTGGAAACAGAGTATGAGAGAGCAATGTCACCGGAAAATAGCTCCGGCAACAATCCTCCGGAGACTCTCCCGCTTCTCAAATAACCAGCATCATCAGATTTTTCACCATCCTGAATCAGAAATAAAAATGTATTAAAGAAAAAATCAGATTTGTAAATCATAAATGAAGAAGCTTCATAACATATCTCAAATCCTCTTCTTCCCCTGATACGGAAAAGTTTTAAGAAAAAAACTGATCCAAGGGAAAGCATTAAAATTAAATAAAGTATCGATCTTTGTTGTTACCTTCGGAGAGAGAATCACAGTTTTATAAGTTTTGTGTTTTGTTGTCTGGAAGTAGGAATTGCTGAGTTTATAATGTAGTTTTGATTACTTCAGCATGAAGAACCCTACAGGCCAAATTTATTTATTTATTTTTATTTATTTATTTTTATTTATCACTTTACCTTCGTGGCAAAGTTACAGCATATTAACAAGAATGATTTTAGCTGTTTTTTTAGGGAGAATTTTAATCAGATTGATAACAGATAATTTTGTTTCTTAGGAAAACTAAAAAACTATTATCAGAAAAAGGAAAAGATGATAAAATGGAATATATATATATATAGATATATAATATATCCATCAAAGATATTATATATAGTTTTGTACTTTCAAACGAGAGAGACATTTATTCACGAAGAAAATTTAGTTAAAGGAAAAAAGCATGTATGGTTTACAATAAACATCTTGCTAAATTTACGAACTTAATAACAAATTAGCGAGAGTCGTTGCACACCTTGCATTGTGGAACACGATTCTTGTGATACTTCTTAAATATCTTTTCATTATTACAGTACATTAACAAAAGAAATTGGTGAGTAGAGTATATCTTTAGGGAAAATACACACACATGTTTGTTATCGTTAAAGAAAAGAAGGAGAAGAAAGATGATGTTATAAATGTTACCGTTCGTGCCACATGTTTTATATAGATAACAGACAAGTGCATTCACAATTGTGTTCTTACCAAACATTGCAAACTATATATGCCACCTGTAATCCGTTGGTATGTATTATGTTTATGTGTCGTACGTATGTATATATGTATCTTAAAATCACATTTAATCAAAAAAAGAATCTGGTCATTCTTATATGTTTTTTTGGCCAACAAATATGCTGCGTGATTCTTTTTCTTGTTTGTATGATCTAAAGAATCTGGTGTAGACTTAAACTTTGGATTTGCCGGCATCCATTCATTGACACCTTGAATTCCTCTATTTGCATCTTCCCTTAGATGGACATTTTTGAAACACAAATTCATTTCTGACCTTCCAAATTATCCAAATCACCCAAAACGGTGACAATCTAAGATCCATCGGCAAATTGTGATTTCCCGTAATTTCAAATATTCTCTCCATATATTTTTCAAACTTCGTTGACAAATTATCATAACTTTTAAATGTCAGCACATTTTCCATATAGCTATTGGTTGAGGACACTGAAAAAGAATACGATTAATTGTTTCATCTTTTTAATTGACTTCGCATTGATTCCTCCTCGTTCTTGGTCTCTCTGCCGTCGATAACGCTGCTGAACAAGCTTTCCACAAGAAAATGTTGTATTTTGAAAGTGTTTTTTTTTTCCAAGTATTATTAAATAGAGAAATTGAAGGAGAACGCTCTTCTTAGCATAAATATGATTTCATCAAATCAGATCGGTACATCTTTCCTATCCTTATAGTCAATTATTGCAAATGCATAAAATCACTGTAATATTTATCGTTTTTTTTTCGCATGTAATATTTATCGTTTCTTAATAAATATTAAATAAACATAATATTTTCTTACAACAAACATAATTAAATTAAAACATATAAAAAACTAACTTATTTAACTGAAATTTTATTTTATATAGTTAATTTTATTAACTTCATCAAACAGGTTCAACACAATATTTAACCTGTTATCAATTCTAAACACAAATTATAAATCCTAGTACATTTGTAAGTTTGTAACCAAAGCAAATCTCGCTGTTATTAAAACCCTCCGAAAGAGCTGGCGCCAAAATCTGATCTTTTCAAACTGATTTAGAAAATTTAAAACATTACTTCCTCTTCTGCTAAATAGTAATTAATCACCTGATCTACTTAAAAAATCAGTAAATAATTTTGTTCACGTCAATAATATATATAACTCAATAGTCGTGGGAAAATCGAACCCTTAAAAACCAAAATAAAATAAAATTAATGCCCTTCTCCGCACGATTCCAAGATCTATTAACACCACATTAGGTTGAAAATTTAATAACTCCTCTGTTTCCAATTTGTGTATAATTTCTGTTAAGAAAATTTTGATGAATGAGTTCCAATAAAGATAGCGACTCTGAGAACAGCCTCAGAAGCGAGAAGAAGAAGAAGGTTCTCTCTTTCACCCTCTCTCTCCCTCTCTCTCTCTCTTCCTCCTTCAATTGTTTTTTACTGAATTTTTTTTAAAAAAATAAAAATCTCCTAGAAAATGTCACGACGTGAAACCCATTAATTGGATTTTAATTTAGAAAATAAAAAGTGTTTTCCTTTCTGATGATCCTGGACATTTCTGAATAGTCAATTCTTCCGAAGATTTTCGGATCAAGACGATGTGGTAAAGAAGAAGAAGAAGAAGAAGAAGAAGAAGAAGAAGAAGAAGAAGATGCGTCAAATAATATGAACAACAAAGGAAATAATGATGACGAAGACAACAACAATGAAGATTGCAATGGTATTTCTTCTTTAAGCGATTTACGTACATCACAAGAAAACAAAATTCAATTTTGTATAACGATTCGATTCGTCAAATGGCTCTTGGATCTTTCTTGATAGATTTGGAGCGACGAATGGCTTCTCGGAAAAAATCGATTCTTGACAACACTTCTCCGATGATTTGGAAGACTGTTTCTGGTAAATTGATAATTTCTGTGAATTTTTTTCAATGTGTGGTTGAGAATAATTTGATCTTTTGGGTAACCTACCCAGAAAAAAAATTGACATTTTTCACATGATTATGAAAGCGAAAGAAATCGTACATTGTCAAAGATTGGGGATTTTTTTCTTTATTTTGACTCGTCTCTTCGTCAAGGTCTTTAACAAATTTTAGGGTTTTATTGCTAAGCAATGTTAAAACTACTGATTTTGATGGGCTTTATATCTTGGTTTTCTGGTAAATTCATAAGAGAGAAAGTCAAGTCCTGGAATTGAAGGCTTGAATCTATCGAGTTTCGATAGGCATATGGCACCAACAACAGAGATTCGTGAACTCAGGTTAGAAAATCAATCAATCTCTCTTAATAAGTTCTATAATCTTTAAATTTATGTCAGATTCAAATTCTATGTTTTTCTTTTTTTTTTTTAAAAAAAAAACAGGGTGTTTCTAGCTACGTGGAATGTAGGAGGAAGAGCACCGAACAACGATCTTAACCTCGAAGACTTCTTACTCGTTGAAGGCACAGCGGACTTATATATCTGTGGGTATGAAATGAAATTTGACAAATTTGGATTCATAGGCTTTTAAAAGTTACAAGCTTTATAAATATTCGAGCATTGATTTCTCATTTTCTTGTTTTGTATCTCAGGTTTCAAGAGATTGTTCCTCTAAGTGCAGGAAATGTATTAGTTGTTGAAGACAACGAGCCAGCAGCTAAATGGTTAGCTCTAATAAGCCAAGCTTTAAACAAACCGAAGCAAGACTCTGTTTACTCAAACGCTGCTTTCTCTGCCTCAAGAACAACTACTTGTAGCAGTAGCTGTGGTAATGAAGAATCAAGAACACCAAGTAGTCTTAGTTTCTTTCAAAGACCGAATCTTAAAGTCTTGAGCAGAAACTATCGAGTTGATTCAAGTCTTTTGAAGACTTGTAATTGTCCGGTTATCGACACTTCGATTGGTTTTGAAGCTAGGAGATCGAAAAAGTTCAGTGATCCTGTTACAGATAACAATAACAATGTGGAGCCTGAGAATTTTAGGGTTCATGAGAATCTCTTGTTTGATGATGTTCCTGCGACTACAAGGATGCCGGGACAAATGGGCTATCGACTGATTGCGAGTAAACAAATGGTTGGTTTGTTTTTGTCTGTTTGGGCTAGAAAAGAGTTGATTCCACACATATCTCATCTTAGACTTGATTCTGTTGGAAGAGGAATCATGGGTCGCTTGGGAAACAAGGTAAAACTATTTTTTTCTTTCTAAAAATTCAAAGTTATGACACAAAGCAAAAAGAATTCTCTAAATTTTTGTGGTTTGACAGGGATGCATTGCTATAAGCATGTCATTGCACCAAACAAGCTTTTGCTTTGTGTGTAGCCATTTGGCTTCTGGTGAGAAAGAAGGTGATGAGATGAGAAGAAACGCAGATGTAGCTGAGATTCTGAAACATACTCAATTTCCCAAAATCACCAAGAACCCTAATTGTCGCGCACCCGAAAGAATAGTAGATCACGAGTATGTTTCCATGAAAATCATAAGCCTTTTTCTCTATACAAGAAAAAAATAAATTGCTAAAAAGGTTCTGTTTGGGAATTTGCAGCCGAGTTCTTTGGCTTGGAGATTTGAATTACAGAGTTGCCTTAACCTACGAAGAGACGAGAGTATTGCTAGAAGACAATGACTGGGATACTCTTCTTGAGAAAGACCAGGTTTTGTAGTATTAATTGATCTCATAAAAACCAATCTTTACGTTTCAACATTCTTTTTCCCGGTTGACCAACAACTTCTGTGATCTCTAATAATTTCAGCTTAACATGGAAAGAGGAGCAGGAAGAGTCTTTTCTGGATTTCAAGAAGGTCAAATCTTCTTTGCTCCAACTTATAAATACTCTCAAAACTCAGATGCTTACGCCGGAGAAACCACCAAGTCCAAGAAAAAACGCCGTACGCCTGCTTGGTACTAACCCTAAACCACTTTTTTTTTTTTTTGCGGTGTGTTTTGATTCTGAAAAGCTCTGTTTTTGTGTGTGTGTGGTGTGTTTTGAAATTGGAATGATTTTTCAGGTGTGATCGAATTCTATGGAGAGGAGAAGGAATAGAACAACTTTCATATATACGAGGCGAATCACGGTTTTCAGATCACAGACCGGTTTGTGCAATCTTTGCAGTAGAAGTTGATGTGAAGAGTCTGAACAAAGGTAGATTCAGGAAAGGTTATTCTTGTGCGGCTGCAAGATTGGTTGAAGATTGCATTCCACAGAGGCATAGTTTTTACGACTAAGATTGTTACAATTCTTTTTGAACTAAAAAAAATATGATTAAAAAGGTATTATTTCTCGATTGTATAGCTTTTGATCAACAAACAAACAAACAACTGAAAAAAAGTTCTCTGTTTATTCTCCCGACTCTGTTTCTAGTACATTGTAACTAGAGAATATATTCCCAAGTTGAGATCTTTTTCAATCTGGAGACATATAAATATCTTTGTCTTCACAACCCATGTCCCATAACGAGAAATCTTCCTCGTTCATGGTCTGATTCGAATCAGAATGATCTGGTAATTGGTTCAAGTCAACCGCAGCTGCCTGATCTCCAAACCCTTGATTCAGGTCTTGTAATCTCTCGAACCAGAAATAATCTAGCCAGTTTCCATCTTGATTATGATAACCTCTCGTGTCCTCTGCTCTCGAGCTCGCGCTGTAATCATCATCACTCGTAGTCATCGACCGAACAAACCCGTCAGAGCCCCCACTACTCTGGTTTATCGGTTCTTGAGTCCCGTAGAGACACTCCATCTCGTGTCCTGTTCTCAAATTCTTGTCGAAGAATCCTAAACTCGCATCACTCGAAGGACAACTTGAGTTTTGACAAGTGTTTACATTAGATACCGTCGCTTCCTGCTCCACAAACTTTCCTTTTCTCTTGTTTCCCAGCTGTTCTTGATCTTGGTCTGCAAGAAAACAGGCATTTAGTGACGATTCTTGATCAACCCTTTTGTCTTTACCTGTTAATCTTGCCACTTCTTGATCATTTGCTACAAGTAAACAATCATTTAACGATGATTCTTGATCAAGGGAAATGAATCTTTCCGGTTCTTGATTTCCCCCCTCCTCTTCGTCGTCAGAGATCTTGAGGCGTTTGAGAATAGCTTCTTCTTGGTTTAACACGCGAGACCAAGTATCAGTCTCTTTAGCCATCATTTTATCTTGCAAACACTTGGACTGTCTCGCGAGACGCCTCACTCTCTCCAAATTCGGCGACATGTGTTTAATCACAGCCGCCAAAACGCTGACTTTCCAAGCTTTTCTAAGATCGTGCGGTTTACGATACGGTGGTGGACCGTGCTCAAACGCCGCCGCTCCTTGCTCTCCCCACCATAACTCCGTCCCGTCCGGCCACCACGGCGGAGCCAAACCTTTTTCCAACGGAAATCGCCGTTGCGGCGGCACGCAGTGTTGCATCAAAGCTGATAACAAAGACCCCAACGTCGTGTCTTGGAGCTCATGAAGCATGTGGATATACGAATTCGGATCTAGAGATTCGTTTGACGAGATTAGCTGGGCATCCGCAAATGTTAAGTAGTCGGAAACAGCGTTTGGAGCGGTTTGATCGAACTGAACGTTTTCTTTCCACCAGCGTCTTAAGCTGTCTGAAGAACCGGTTACCGGTTTACCCTTTTCCGGTACGATTCCGTAGACGAATCCTCGAGCTTTGCAAACTTCCATTATCTTCATCATGTACTTCAAAACCGAATCTTGAGATCGAGCCATTTTCTTGCGGCGTGAAGATTCTGCTCGGCGCACGATAGTGGTTGAAGATGAAGAAGATGCTGACGTGGACGTTGACGGCGAAGAGAGAACGGAGTGATCATCATAATTATCTTTCTTCTGTTGTTTGAGTTTGGACATGAGGTTTCGATCTTTCCACATGCGTTTCTTGAGATCGTCGTAGCTGATTTCTTCACCGAGACGGTCAAATTCGTCTTCTTCATCTTCGTAATTATCGTCTTCGTCGTCTTGAATGGGACTAAGTGGTTCCAAATCTTGGACCTCCACCATTTTTTTTTAGTGTATTATGTATAGTAGTATCTTATAATTTCTCTATATATGTATGTTTTTGAGAAACAAAATGATCCCTTGCGATTGCCCGAGTTTAATTTCCGTTTTATACGTGATATTATTGGCGGTTAATAAGTTACATATACGGATTGTCATGTATCGGTTATGATTATTTAATAATGGAAAGGAGGTGGTCTGCATGTGGAGAGAGTGTCGTGTCGATGTCTACTCGTTCTGTCTGAAATTGCGTGTCTTAAGATAGCCAAAATGAAACAAAACAATGTTTTTTTCGTAATTGGCTAAAATAAAATAATGTATTTATTTGGCGAAGAAATTACCTTTGGTAATTACCTTTGGTAATTATGTAGCCTAAATTAAAAAGTCCGCAAGTGATCAAGAAGGTATATAATAATATGCATGCAGATCACTGGTAATTACGTTTTTTTGAAGTCTTATTCTCTCTTAACCCTTTGGTTTAAGAAAAACCCAAAAAACCCCCCTCATTCTCTCATTTTTTTTTCTTTCTCTAATGGCGATGACTGATGGTGCTAACAAAGATTAAAACTCCATCGCTAGTTCCGCCGTGAATTGCGCAACCATCTCTTCTCTGAGTTCTCTCTCGTACAACGGTGGAACTGAAAGTTCATATATAGATGATAGATCACATGTGAAAATGGATGTAAAAGGATATATGACGATTGGGAACAAGACTTGGGTGGAAACTTGACATAAATGTAAAGAAGGAAAAAGAAGGGATATAACTAAATGATGATAGTTTATGGTTTTTGGATGTTTGTGAAGGATTTTAGGGATTATATGACCTCGTACCTTACGTTCACCACGATTTACCCACGTCCACTACACAATATAACAATATAAAGTCGGTGAAAAACTAGATTTTTGGTTTTTTTTTTTGTGGAGAATTTAATGAAATAATGAAATAACCAATTAGAGAAATATCTATCTGGATCCTTTTTAACCTCTATTAAAAAAAAAAATAGGTACGTACGTTGGACGACAAAAAAAAGAAAGGTTTACGCTGTCGACCAAAAAAACTCATTCGTCTATAATAACATCAACACTCTAAACAATCAACGTTGGTTCGATACTTATACGTTTTGAGTTGTAAAAAATGACTAAGCGTATCATGAAGTTCCCAAGTTAAATCCAAATCCTAAACATCCCTATATTTGAAAGTTTAAAGAAGTTCTTATAGAATATCCTCTTTAAGTTCCTCGAATTGTTTGATCTAAAAACCGACGTGGATATTCATTCTGCTGTGAAAACAAATAGCAACGAATACAAACACACATACAAAGATTGCAGATTTTCTTCTACGTATTTTAACTAAATATAAATTGTTATTTTTTGCTTCGTATCAAAAGGTTCGAAGGAGATTATTTGCGATAACAATCTGATATTGATCTCTGACCTCTTTTAGAATCCAACAACTTGAGTATACTGTGCATAAGCATCAGATTGCATAGCAATTGGTGCTCGAGTAACGTGATCAGGTAGCTCGAACGCGTCCACTAATTCCTTTGCCACATTCCTTACTTGGAAACTCAAATACTCTGTCAACTTATGAATCGCCTGCAAAAAAAAAACAAGATTTTTTTTTTTTTACAATATTAAATCCATAAAAAAAACCATTAATTCAATTTGAGAATCATACAGCAAAAACAAACAAAAATACCTTAGCTTTGTTAGGCGCCACATAATCCACGTTACGGTACGTTCCTATATCTTTCCAGATTCGGTCCAATGCGTATAGATCACATACTAGTTTCAGAGCAGCTCTTGCACTTGCGTCCGAACAGCTGAAGGAAGAGACGAGACGGTTTTTAAATAAGAGATAAACCTGACTTTTTTAACAGTTTAAGGGAAGATTTTTGTGTGTGTTTGTTTACTTACTTTTGTACAGCTTCAATGAACCTGGCGAGAATGACTGATTCAATGTGAGATTCTGCAAGTGTCAAGAGATGATTCAAGCATCTGTTCCAAGCACCGAAGGTTCCAAGAGTCTTGGTGTGTTTCTTCAATCTCATTGCAACACTTTGTAGGAGGCGCGATGTCCGATACTGAAGAGACAAAATTTAAAGACAACAAGTGTGATTGATGGATGAAGGCAATAAGACTCTCAGATAGGTCATTGTATATGTAAAGTAAACACTAACTAACTCACCCGGAAAGCATCAAGTTGGAATTTAGGATCTCTTAGATGATCTTCACCTTCCCAACGAGCTGTAACGGGATTTGGCTGAGCCAAATAAGAGTTCATCGATTCTCTCAAGTAACTCCATGTGACTGTCAATGTCCCACCTTGGAACTTCTCTTTGTATTGCTTCAATAAATCAGCTGCCACCTAAACGAAGGACCAATACTATGAGCATGCATGAATGATCATCAATTTCAAGTTCCTTAAAAGAATGAACGGACCTGTTGCAGAAGCACTGTGTTGTCTCCTTCAAATGTTTGGAAAATGTCATGATCGTTTCTCAAGCTTCCAAACCGGTTAACAGCTGCGTAACCATGTCCTCCACAGGCTTCTCTGCAAACCGACAGCGACTTGGCGGTGTAAGACGTTACATAAGACTTGAGTCCAGCAGAGAGTGCATGAACATCAGCAACCAATTGCTCGTCGTGAGTCTTCTTCATCTCCGAATACTTCTCCACGAGGTACACAGTTGCAAAATGGTATGCATAAGTCGAGGCTAACATCGGCATGAGCTTATGTTGATGAGACTGGTAATCAAGAATACTGACTTCAGGTTGCTTTGGAGGACCGAATTGTTGCCTTAACAGCGAATAACGAATAGCAATAGTAGCGGAAATTTTAAGGACACCAACAGATGCATAGGCAAGGCCTACTCTTCCACCTACAAGCTCACCGAGTGTTGCTCCAAATCTTTTATTGATTGTTGGCAAACTACTTGTGTATTTCCCATCTCGGGACACATCTCCAAAGCGATTGAGAAGATTGTCTCGAGGTATCCTCACAGAACGGAATCTCAATGCACCGTTATCCACTCCATTAAGGCCAACTTTATGTCCACAATCTTGAATCTCAACACCTGGAAGCGCCTGGTGGGTTTTCAAATCCCTGATCGGAACGATGAAGGCGTGAACGCCCATATCCGAGACTCCTTTGGAATCATGAGTTGGAAGGATGAGCCTGGCGAAAACAGTGGCAAACTTTCCATGAACTGCAGCATTTCCAATCCACCATTTGATAGCTCCATCATGAGGTGTGTCAATTATGAACTCGTCTGTGATGGGATCGAACGTGGCCGTGGTCTGGAGACCTTGAACATTTGACCCTTGAGGAAACAAAAAAAAACCGATGGTTAGTAACTAATGACACACAGAGAGAGGCGAAGGCATTATTCATCAGTCATCACTTACCATGGTGGAGTTCGGTCATGGCAAAGCAACCGGTGTAGTCGAGGTTGTCAATGCCATCGAAATACTTGTCTCTGTGCTTCTTGGTTCCCAAATTGATCACAGAGCCTCCCCAAAGACTATACATGGATGTATATAAATAAAGTCAATGCAAACAAACTATGAATCCTTACCAAACCTGTATTTATCGAAACTTCTGTGAAAAACCAAGAAATTCAACTGATTTCTCATCAATACTAACATGATCATATATTGCTGCTGAAAAAAATTCAAGAACCAAGATCAAGCGTTCATCGAGAACAATACCACAAAACCAAAAGTTGAAATCTTTAAATCTAATGATGAAACCCAAATCAGGAAACTGAATATCTCAATCACAGGTGGATTTTAAAAAGCTAAAACTAACCTGTACTGAACGCCAAGCTTGATCCCAAGCGACATATCCACACTTCCAACAGCTTCCATAATCGCGAAATACTTCTCTGGATCGTCAGCAACATACCTAAACGGCCTAATCCCAGCTTCTCTCACAACTCCATAGAGCTGCCTCATACACAATTCCCGGTGATCGTCCTTCGAGATCTCGATCGGCGTCTGTAAATCCGGGCGGGAATTGAAGAACTCGTACACTTTCTCCTGTATATCCATGTGTTTTCCCCTCATGTAAAGCGACAACGCCTCCCCATTTACTTCCAGCTTCTTCGACCGCGAAGCACACGCCTCCGTCTGCACCATCGGTTGCTGCGGCGGCGCCGTCACGGCGGGAGAGATGTGTGAAGACAATCGTTGGATCCGCCTCGTTGCAGGTAGCTCGGAAAATTCCATCTGATTCCCTCGCCGAGATTCCATCTGAGAAAAAAAATATCAATGAAATTTCCAACGGTGGAGGAGAGGAATAAGAGACCGGCGAAAATTTTTCTCTCTTCGATTGGTGACTTATGAAAAAGAATTAAAAAAAAATTAAACAATTAAGCGTCAAATTTAAAAAGTGAATGCTTTCACGGCAAAGTAGATGACGTGGACATATAATCATCAATTTACGTGTTCATTTATAAGTGGATAAAATTTTGGCGGGTTTGGCGCGCCTTTCGAGGATATCTAATTATCTCTATCTTCAAGTAGAACTAACTTACGTACATCGTTGTCGGATAAGATTTAGTTTAATTTAGGGCCCATTATATGATTAGGCTTATATTTTTTTTGGGCTTAGAATAATCAGTTGAGGCCCATTAATCAGTGCGGGACCGCGCGCGACTCCCGAGTCCGACGCCAAATCCGTAATTCGAAACGCGGGTCAAAAGAAATCTAAGATCGGAAAATCCGCACAGGTTCCCGCCTCAACCACCTAATAAACCCTAATTCTCTACGCAGACCAACACTATTTTTCTCCGACTAAACGAAGATTTCTAAGCCGTTGACAGATGCTATCGATCTATTGGTCAGTAACTCGAACTCAATTGATTTTGTCTTCGTTGATTTTAGGGATTTCCTTCTGATGTACGAACGAATCGCTTCATTTTTTTTGCATCCTATCAGTTTAAGATTCCTAATTTAAGGTTTCGAAGAGGGTTTTGTTCAATTTCTTATTTGGGGTATTAATTGTATCTCCTAAATTTTAGGGTTTTCTTTTTGCTTTTAGGGATAAAAATATTCGTTATCGCTCTATGTTGGTTTCAATCCGGTGGAATATATTGGTTTTCTAGCATTTTCTAGTCTGAAAATGAAAAGTTTTCCTCTTCTTTTTTTTTGTTGTTTTGTGGGTGATTTTGAAGATGACTGGAGATAGTTGCAGCTTAGTGTCCAAGGAAACACGCCTCCCTTTGTGTGATATGACTAATGTTCCAAGCAAAAGGGGAATTTCTTCGATTTTGGGTGATTTGCTTTTGAAATCTGGAGATGATGCTGGAAGGGCCGTTGCTCGTGAAGGCTCCGGGGTAAAGTTTTCGAAGAGGTTGTGTTTAGTTGTAGACGACTTGGTTAAGGAAAGTACTAGGACTAGTGATACAAACGATAATTCTTCTTCTGATGATAAGAATAGTTTCGGTGATTCACCTGCTAATGGTGATTCTGAGAATTTCGATCTCGATGATGTGAAAGAATCCCAAGGTGAAACCAATGCAGTAGATACTGGTGTTCAACATTCGAAAGGTGAAGGTGGTGATTCTGTGGTCGAACTTAGTCAGAGAGTGTGTCAGAAGGACTCGGACATGACTGTCTTTGCAAGTCAAACCGATGCTATTACCGGTGAAGACTTAGCCATGACTGTGTTCAGTAGCAGCAATAGCGAAAGTGACGACAGGCCGTCCATGGCGGCTACTGAAGGGATGGGTTTGTTACCTAATTCGCAGACCATCAAATCGTTTAATATGAACAGATGTTCGAGTTTTGACAATCACGATGTGGAAGCTGATGATGAACTTAAATCTTGCTCTTGTTCATTTTGTCTGAAAGGTTGTCTTTTTCTTAGTGTTGTTTTTGTTTAAACCATCTCTTTCCTTCCCTATAACATTATCTAACTTAGTTTGTGGATGTAATGAATGTCTTCAGCTGCATATATCTGGTCAGATCTTCACTACCAAGACATCAAAGGTCGATTATCTGGTAAGTTCGCATTATACTGCAAATTTCAGAGTTGTTTGATAATGGTAAATTCCATGAATGGTCATGTTAATTTTTGTTTGACTGCAGTGCTGAAGAAGAGCCAGAAAGAAGCTAGTAGCTTGATCAAAAGGAATGGTAAAGGAAAGCCAACGGATATTCATGGGTCTGAAAACTCCAATAACTCCTCAAATGTAGAATTTGATGTCATGGGTCAATGGACATCTCTCTTTCTTAACATGGAGGGTATCTTGGCTCGTGAAAGCAGCCACCTTGTAAGTTCCTCCAGACCTTGTATTAGATTTTCAGAACAAAACTTCTCAGAGTCTTCCCATTGAGCAGTGGTTTGTTTCGGGCTGTAAAAATATGGGTTTTGTGTTTTGATGTCCATTGTAATTGATAATCTGCAGCAGAATAGCTTCATAGCCATGAAAGAGTTGAGAGAGAATTGTAAGATTGATCTGGAGAGAGCGACGAAAACACCTCAACACAACAACACTTAGGTACCGTTGTTCTTTACTGGTTTAAATGTTGTAAGGCTCTGTAACCTTCTTCTTTATATTTAAAGCAACTCATGTATGTATTATAACTTCTAGTGTCATCATTTGATTATTGCATCTATGTTAGTGATTAACTTGCTTCTAGCAATTTGTGTCTGTTCTTCAAGAATTTTTACCATATTCGTCTCTCTGTGTGCCTCTTGAGCATGTGTCTATTTGATTTCTCATCCTTTTATTACTTCAAATATCCCTTGCAAACATTTTTGTGTGTTGAGAAAACGAGCTATTATCATCTATATAAACCTTAATAATTAGGTGATACAAAATGTCATCTAACTATTGTTAGAATTCTAAGTAAAGATAAGAGGTACCACTGTCAAAAAAAAAAGATAAAGAGGTAGCAGCAATCGGTGCGAGTCCACTGGTACGATAATCTATAGAGGTCCATTGCATCATAATAAATATTGATTACCTACCTAATCATGTCTATTAGTGTAGCAATGAACTAATTACGATTAGGGGATATTCATTTGTTTCTGCTTTGACATGCAAAAGTCAACTATTTAATATTTTTTTAAAAAAGATGGCCTATAGTCAACGAGTTAGCGGTTTCATCTCGAGTTCTTTTTGGTTTTATGGTTTTTTTAATTTTGCGTAGAAGTCATATATGCGTATCTCCATATTTTAATCTATGTGAGGGTACAACATTGACTTACAAACATTTATATAATCAGTTTCGGTATCTTTTATAATACCTGTCTAAAATTTTCACGCCAATTAAGTTTTTTTTTTAGTTTTTTTATGAAATATAGTGTTATTTAAATTTTATTTGGTTTGACTTAAGAAGATTTTCGATTATTTTTTACCAAAAATATATAATTTTTTTTTACTGAATATAGATATTTTCTTTTAATTGGTTTTGAACTTTCTTGTTTTAGTTTTGTTCGGTAACAAAATCATCAAAACCAAAAATGGCACGAATGTGTATTTTTTCTTGTTAGGTTCGATTTAAAAAGTTTCTTTGTGCATGCGCATGCCTTAAATTTAGCTCGAAATGGTTTGTCGAGTTGTGTACTCTTATCTGTAACGATTGTTCGTAAAAAAATAAATAAAAAATAAAAAAATTAGAGAAAAATGAGAGTAACTTTTTGTTGTTTTAAATTGCTACTAAAACAAATTGAAGGCTTTGATGGTAACTAGTATTTCAGTAGGTTCAAAAAGAGTGAAAAAAAAAGTAGAGAAGATTCATGAGAAGCAACCTAAAGTTCCACGCTTTTCCTGAAGCAAACAAAAGCTGATAAAGAACCTAGAATGATATCAAAGTTATATTATAGACATTGACCACTTTTTTCTTATATATTATGGTTTGACATTGAGCCTCATTTCTTTTGTTAATCGATCCTCAATTCTTTTAATACTATGTTATCTTATAATAAAAAATATAATTTAACAATTTTAAAATAATATGTGTAATTTCCGAACTAAAAAATCGTTTATGTCGGTTTATAAATAACAAAAATGAGCAAGAAGGCATTAGGTGAAGAAATTGTTCTGCTAAAATGAGACTGAAAATTGTAGAATGTGCCTTGCGTAGTTTACAAGTCAAATCCACGTCGGACACAACGTGTGAACACGTTTATGTGGGATATGTGGGACCCAATGGAGCCCGTTTGTTTTCAATTCATACTCAAAGCTGATTGGTTCCAGTCTATTTGGTTCCCTTTCATGATTTTATCCTTACTGATGTGTTTTTTACTTCTTACACTTAAATGAATCGTTGGTAAGTTTTGTAAAAAGAAGGAGAATATTCACTTAACTCACATAATGCTATAGGAAATTGTTGCATTAAGGGATTGTGTGTTTCATTCGAATTCTATAGGCAGAAAATTTAACATATATACTGTAGTAAAATTCCATAACTTTGTATGGGTCAGTAAAACATAAAAGTACTTGAGTGGACATAATAACTGTCAACGCGTTTATTTGATCATATTCTTAATTATTTCGATGCATTCATTGTCTTATATATGTGCATTTCTTTTTGGGCAAAACAAATATGTACTTGTTTGTAAAATTTAAAATAGTATTTACAATATACGCATGTCGTCATCAACCTCATTGACTTCACCATAGAAGACCCCATGGTCGAAACAAACACATATATAAGCCAACGAATATGGGGAAACTATCAAACACGAGAATATTTCAAATTTAAACAAACAAAAAAAAATTCAAGAATCTTCGTTCCTGTTTAGAGTTCCGGAGTTCGTGTGTTTTTTTTTCTATTATCTAGTCAAATTATTTTCTCAGTAGGGGTTCTTTTTTTTTTTCTCCAGAAGCTCGTCTTTATTTCTCCCAATTATTTATTAATTTTTTTTTGTGCAATGGAAATAGCTTTGAACATGAATGGCTGCATAGAAGAGTTTATGAATGCTCTTGAACCGTTCATGAAGGTAACTTCATCTACTACATCTTCTACTCCATCTTCATCAAAACCAAAACCCTTAACTCCTAATAACCAAACCTTACCGGTATACCAAGCCGGTCCAATTGGGCTAAACCAGCTCACTCCCACTCAAATCCTCCAAATTCAAACAGAGTTACATCTCCGGCAAAACCAATCTCGCCGTCGCGGCGGTGGCCAGAAACTCCATCCTCTCACCGTCAAACCAACACCAATGAAGAAAACCGACGTAACCAAACCGGTTAAACTATACCGAGGTGTAAGACAACGGCATTGGGGCAAATGGGTTGCTGAGATTCGTTTACCTAAAAACCGAACCCGATTATGGCTCGGTACGTTTCAAACCGCGGAAGAAGCTGCATTAGCTTACGATCAAGCTGCTCATAAGATCAGAGGAGAAAACGCTCGTCTCAATTTCCCGATAATCGCTCGTTACGGAGAGTATAAACAGTCATTGTCTCCTTCTATCAACGCGAAGATCGAATCCATCTGCAATAGCTCAGATACTCTGCCTGAGGTTAAGAAACCGGCGAAAACAGAGGAAGGGTCCTTTGGTTTTCATTACACGGGTCCTAAACCGGAGCAAGAACGCGAAGATTCGGAGAATTTCGGATGCGGGTTTTCGGGTTCCTCTCCTGAGTCGGATATAACGTTGTTGGATTTCTCAAGAGAGTGGATGAAGGAAGATGAGAGCTTTTTTATGGGTTTGCAGAAGTTTCCTTCTTTGGAGATTGATTGGGAGGCTATAGATAAACTCTCTGGATCCACATAAGCGTTTTCAACTCTTCTTTTTTTTTTTCTTTTTTTTCGGAAGTATCTTTCCATTGCTTTGTAATGGAAGTTCTGGATGATTGTAAAGGACCAGTGAACATACTATCTTTCTGTTTTCATTTGTAAATGGTGTGGCTGATTAATGGGCCATGTTTATTGGAAAAGCCCAATATTTAGATATTGAAGACGAGTCCACTACTTATGTTTAATGGTGTGGCTGATTAATGGGCCATTTGCTTTTTTCATGGACATTTAAAAAAAAAAAATTATTTTCGTTCTCCTTGTTTGGGATACAAACGACTGATTGTTCCTTGTTTTTTAAATATTAAAACCTACCCATACTAATTTCCGTAGTCTGTGAAAAAAATCGCGTATTCTAATGTTCAAAAAACTTAAATAACAAATTGTACTTAAAATCGCAATTAAAAAAAATATAACTTGAGCCATGGTGTCCCCAGTTGAGTTTACAAAAATGAATTCTTTAACCAGTAAAACATCATAGGTTCATTGGTTTCTTGTTAATTTAGGATGTGAGTGAATGGACAAATACGATGACACGTGCATATTGAATTTGGCTCCCCATTGTTAGGGCATTCTCCTTCACATGCATCCCCATGTGCACATTTATTCATATACACAGGTTCATGATCATTTTTAAAAGGTTTAATATGAACAGTTGAGCATTAATGTTTGTGATAGCCAGATCAAAATCTCGACTGACATTTGGTAGAGAACCATATTAATAAAATGTTTTGGGGAGGTACGAACCACAGCCCAAAATAATATAATAATAATAAAATAGAAGACATTTCCAACATTGACACATGTAAATGATCAACGCGAACTCATATGATATGGACATAAAGAGGAACGCTTACTTGCTTAACGTATGTATGTTTTCATGCGGTGCAAGTTACAACCGGAGAGAAATTGTACTTTTAACCGTTCTTTTTTTTGTGTTAAAATGTACTTTAATTCCCAACAGAAAAAGAAAACTTGGAAGTTGAAGAAGTTGTCATTTCTAAGTCATTATCGTGGGAAAAAAAGTAACGGACCTACCATGGATGTGTGTCTTATTCTCACTAGTCGACAATCGACATCCCATTAATCTCGCATTAAACAAATTATTTGTTATACATTATGTTACTAAGTTATTTCTTAAGTTTAAAAGTAAATGTTATTTTAGAATTTAATTTCCGGTTCCCATGACGTATTGTTTGCTATTCTAAATTCCTTGTTTTTAAGAATGGTTTCAAGCATTGGGAATGAAGCTTAGCGTCTACAACGAAAATATTGCAAAATTTAGTTTTTTTTTTTCTTTTTATCTGAGAAATCAACTATAATTACATTTAACAATATGATTTGTCGAAACGCAAATAGCCGTATAGGAAACAAAATGTTATTATATTATATAATAATGCACATTTTCTTTAGAATTTTACAAAAGGTATATATACCCCTTCCTTTATAATCGTCTATTTCTTTGGTTTACAAGGTAAAAACTGCCTTCAAGCAATATAGTTTGAAGGCTTAGAAAAAGAAAGAAAAATATATCCCCAATCAGATAAAAGTTCTTGTTCATCTTTTTCTAAAACAAAGGAATTATGATGAACAAGATCAATCTAAATAGGGCATATTAAAATTGTGCCCTTACATATCTTGTACAAGGCTCCATTATAGGTTAGGGATATCCATTGATACATATCATCAACTATATATATATATATATGCACCTATGGTAATGATTATTTTTATACTAAAGTTACTCCATTGTTCACGTTCATTGCTGAATTTTGTTTCCACTCCACCAACCGTCTCAAGAAATCCATCACCTGAATATTGTAGCAGAACTAGATCATCATAATTGCGTAACCATACGTATTAATATATGGTGAGTATATTACATATATGCGTATATGGATATATATATTTTTTTAATTGTACGTATATTTGTATATGTACTTGCCTCGGGTGGGTCTTGCAAAGAATACGACGCATTGGTGTCTTTGGGGAACTTGGAGACAAGAATACCGAAGCCTTGTCCTCTCTCTTGCAGTAGCTAATTTAGACGTCACAAATTGAATCGAAGAAAAAAAAAACACAATTAGTAATGTAAAATGAATTGTATCGTAGTTTTTTTTTTGTAAGAAGCGACGTTGTGGATTCTTTTACCCGTATTAAAATTGGGTAGTTTTAATATACTGTATGTCTGTATCTACATGAATTTTTAAAAATTCATAATTATTTTGAATATTTATAAAACATTGAAAATATCAAATAAATTTGTATACCTTAAAAGCATCTTCATCGGTTCGATCATCACCAATGTAAATCGGAAATACATCGTTAGAATTTTCAAATCCTGCAACAGCCAGAATTTCAAATTTATAAGTAAATATATATGCATATATATATACATATATATAATTGGGTTTTTGCAAAATAAAGATACGTTTTTTTGCTATGAAACGTTAAATAAGCAACAAAAAAAAATATTGTGTTAACAAGACAAGAGGGAGAGAAAATCTCACCAAGCGACTCTAACAAAAACTCAAGAGCCTTGCCTTTGTCCCATTTAATCATAGGTCGGATTTCAAAAACCTGTTTAAAGTTCAAAAAAAAACAAAATGTAAATTCAATTGCTATAAATAATAGTGTAAGTGTAGTTGGATACTAATTTTACTTAATTACCAACAAGAAGATGCCACGTCATACCTTCCGACCTTGGGACAATTTCAATGTCGGGTAGTTCTGTACCACCGACCGAACTTTTAAAGCCAATTCGCTCCATTTCTAAAGATTTTTTTAAAAAATAAAAATAATAAGTGTTCACTGTATTAGCTTTACTTCCTTTATTTAATCGGAATTTTTTGTGTAATTTTACAGCAATTTTTTACCTTCTCGTCGACACAACGGAAGTGCACAGAAAGACAAAACTTGTTGTTCTCTACTTTGGCTCCCGCAGTTGATTTGGTTCTCTCCACTAGTTGTTTAAAAACCTTTAAAAATAGATTTTCAATTAGAGACACTCAGAGACCAACAAGTGTTTTTATATCTAAGACACTCAAAGATAAACATACACTCAGAGAGATGAACATTTTGTTTTATAAAACCTTTCATAACAAAAATATTCCCTTTCTAAAGAAAAGTTTTTTTTTTTTTTGCTAAAGAGATAAACAAATAGTTAAAAAAAATTGTTTTCTTTTTAAACAAAATATTTACCTCGTCGATCATGGGAAGAAAGTCGCCGGCTGGTTGGTAAAGAACAGATGGTTTATCCTATAGAAAAAGTTTGATTAAGAACAGACAAAAAAAAAAAATCTAAAGAAACTTAGGACTGTAATTTGTAAAATATTTGAGCTTAATAATCTAAGAATTATATACCTTATTATATCTAGAAAACCCTTTTGTTGGGCCTTTAATATCCATTCCATGGCTTCCAGCATAATACAGTTCTGCGAGCTTCACAAAGCTATAAACCTACGAAAAAACTTAAATTGGTTACATTAATGTATTCTACCTTGGGGGGTATATTTCAATGAAAGTTAGCCGAAAAAAGAAATTACTTTACAAAAATGTACCTTGTCTATGCATCTACCAGTAACTATAGAAGTTGGAAAACACTTGGCCACTTTTTTCACTGTTCTTCTCATCTGGGAATCACAAAACAGAGATAATTATTATTTATTTTGTTCTTTTGATAAATATAGAATTATTTTTAAAAGGGAAAAATGATGAATTTGTTTATCTGGACTAATTATAAGAACCTTGCTGGATATGAAAGCTCGGTCTGGATCATCGACGATTGGAGAAAGAGTACCGTCATAATCAAGAAACATGACGATTTGCTTTCCTCTCGAAGCTTCGATGATTCGTTCGAACATGTCTAGTGCAGATGGATGTCGTTTCTGGTCGAAATCAAAGAAGAAGAAAAATTAGCATTACTTTGTAAGAAAAAAAAAAAAAAAACAAAGGTTTGCTTGAGAAAAGTGTGCGATGGAGCTTACAATCCAAGAATTGAGCTCTTCTTGTGAGGAAAGAGAAGGAAGTGATTTGAGATGGGTAGGAGAAGAAGCTCTCATGGAGTCAACCCAAGAGTTGAGTCTCTGACTTTGAGCGCCATTGATTTCGAGGTTTTTGAGGATTTTTTTCTTGGAAATTGATATGTGACCAGGAGCAGTCGGTGGTTTTTGAGCGGACGGAGTAAATACCGAGGAGTTTGAGACGGTGGATACCGTGATGATTCCAGACTTGGCGTCTGATACGACGACGTTTTGGCTCACCATTATAAAACAGAGGAGAAGAAACAAAAACAGGGGATTTTCAGAACAGAGGAGGTGGAAGTGAAATCGACTGGTCTCCTAATTGAGAAAATCAGGGATTGAAGAAGATGAATCTTGAAACGGATTATGTAAAGAGAATGGGATCAAGGGAGAAGTTAGAGAAATGAGAGTGAATTGGGAAGAAATTGCTCTGTTATTCGAATCTGTAAGTGGTTTTTGCAGTGTTCGAAGAGACGAGAGAGATAGTGTGGGAGAAATGGGAAGTCCAAGAGGTGGTTATATAGAAGCACAAGCGAACACAAGAGTTAGAGATAGAGAGAGAGAGAGAGTCTTGTTACACAAGTGGGAGCCATGGGACCGAGGCCCAGCTTAAGGAGGAGGTGGTGACTCTTCTCTTTGGTATAATTTGGTCCCACATAATGCCACGTGTCCCTGATGCAAAGGAACCTCTTTCCTTTTCTCTCTCTGAGTCTTGGTCTTTCTCTCTCTCTCTCTCAGAGTCTTGGTCGTGTAACGTGGTAAGTAAGTATGTTTTTAATAAGCTAAAGTCGCCGAATCATGTGATAATTAAGTTCGAGTTGTTTTTTTCTCACTAACTAAAAAATAAAGTTGTTTAGGGGAACTATATTATGCATACATGTGTGAGTATTTTAATAGTGAGAAAAATGTAATAACAACAAAAAAAAAATCAAGGCTTTCACGGTCTAAAAGATATTCAGTGATTTTTTTTATTATTACATTCTATCGTCATGACCATTTTATTGAACAACAAAATATAACAAGGGTAAACCAAATTTTTTAATATTAAAAACGTTATTGACCAATGTCGAAAATATCCTATTTTTATTTCAACACACGTGGTTTTGTGTTACAAAACGTCAAAAACATAACTGTTTGGTAAAATATTTGCAAGTACTTGTTAATCTTTTTTTTTTGAGAAAGGTGTACTTGTTAATCTTTATGTTATTTTCTTACATAAGTTCAAATTTTGATTGAATGGTGGATCGTTTAATTATAATGTTAATTGTCAAAAAAACATCTTTAGGATGGAATGTAAGCCCTCGCAAAAAAAAAAAAAAATTATAATTTGCGACAACGATATGCATAATTTTCAAAACAAATATAAATGCTAACGAATATAGGCTTGAATAAGGGTTTGGCACATAGACATTGCAGAATTAGCATAATGATAAAATCCTTAACGAAACACCTAACTCTATGATTTTTTTTTTCGGAATTATTGTGGTTATCCGAAATTTCAGACTTTTTTACTATATGTAAATATTGCTCTACAGAATTTTTAAAAAGTGAAAATATAGATCGTAAAAGTTATAAAATCACGTTGCACAGCTCTTGAGTCTTGACAATAACCAATCTAAACGACTTCACTGGTTTTATAAACAATCAAGTATATATGAGGCTGACCCCTATATAATGCATACAACCACAAGTGCGATAATTAAAAGTGTGAATTTATTGAATAACCAAAACCAAAAAAAAAAAATAATAACATGTCAAACTATAAAAAGATGAAAGAATAAAAAAATTACAAAAGAAAGAGAGAGAAAATGAGAAAAGATAAAAAGAACAAACTGTGTGTTTGTATGTAACATAAGAATATAATGGTATTTATTATGACCAGTTTTATATTTGGTTATTTTCTTAGTTACGTTAGGTATTTTGGTTATTAAGTGCAATTTTCCTCACGAATGACGTTACAATTATTAGTAAGATAATTAAATTAATCAAGATGAATCATCATCATCGTACAACAAACCAATAGCTCTCGAATTTTCTTATAGACCTAACATAGATTCATGAGCTGACATTAATTAATTGGTTAATGGAAAAAATAGGATATATCCAACAAAATAGACGGATCGATAATTCGACATAGCCTTCTTTTAACGTCCGAGCAATGGAAAAAAATTATATTCTGAAGTGCATCGAATCATTCGAACAATAGTGAGCACCAAACCAAATCTTTATACAAAGAGGGCTCATATCCATACGAATATGCGAGAGATGATTAATCACGTGTCTAAATATGTGTGACTTTACGAAGGAGTTTTAGAGCATCTTAGAACCTATCAGGACAATTTGAATTTTGATTGTAAGTTGTAACGCTTCTTGTTTTTTTGCACGTGGATATAGGTTTTTGGACCGTTTCTGTTCTCGTGACCATTTGGGATTTCGTACTTATCAAATATTATTATCTATGTAGTGATAAGTTTTGGGTAATATTATAGGATATCACATTGTCACAAAATTGGTGTCATTTGATGAAATATACATGTGTCATGGCATGCATGTAAGTGTGTAAATATGATATATACAATGTTTGAGGACTAGATATAACACGAACGATATTTGGAGAAAAATAAATATTTGATCAGATTTAGTATAAAATAAATTTCTTATCAAACTTAGTAATTATTTGAACTTTTTTTGACTTCTAGTAATTATTAGTACATATAATAATCAATATATTAAGTGCAATTCGAAAACGCCCCTTGTCTTTGAAAACCACTAGCACCCTTTTTGTGCGAAAACCCGCTGCAGCTTCAGCTGCAATAGATTACTCCAGAAATTAATTAATTTTCCAGAAATATCATTTTATTTAATTGTGATGCATTTGCAAAGTTTTCAACTACCTCCATTTTATATTTAAATAAATTTAACGTGGGAAAACTTACATTAGTATATTTTACTAACTAATACATTTTATTTAAAAGTTGCCTTTTATTTCATATCATTTAGTATTATAGTCTTCAATGGACTTAATGTATATATATATATATATGTGTGTGTAAGATTTCTCCATATATATACACATATAACTATATAAGAATAACGGTGATTTTCTGCATAAAAATAGTAAGTAAGGACTACTAGGTCTATAACGGTATGCCGTGTGTCTATGTAAAATTTGTAAGCAAAAACAATATATAGTCGTTTTGCTTTAAAAAAAAGTACTTGTCTTGTTTTTACCAATCATTTTATTGGAGATTATAAACATACATCAAAATAGTGGTTTCTTATAAATTATTTCACGAAATGTATCAGCTACGTATGTCTGTGTGTGTAACAATATGTTAAAACTGTGGACTCTACTATATATATGCATGTAAAACAAGACTGTTTGGTACTCAATCAAAATAATTATATTGATTCTATTTACAGTCGACACTGAAAAGAAGAAACTCGATTTATTTTAAGAACTCTAGAAACTCCGAGAGATATAAAAGGAAAATTCAAATCAAAATCAGTTAGTATAAACTTTTTGGGAGGCGAGATAGCAGGTCAAGAATTCAAATTCCTACTAGGAATCTGTGTTATTCAAGGAAACTCAGTCTTACTAATTTTGATCACGTTTACGATTTAAACTACACGGTCAATGGCTTGACACCAATACACTTCTTGCTTGTTGACAATAACCACGAATAAAATTCTTGGAGATGGGAACGGACGTTTGACATTTTTTACCAACTAAGAATAATTCAGATACTACATTTTAAAAGAAAACCAATCCAACTTTTTTTTTTAGGATTCTTAGGATTATGAATGATGATCTTTATGTGTTATATACCTTTTTATGAGCGGCATTAACTTTTGATCATGTATAGGGCTATCCCTCCAACGAAGTGTCGAACTTTAAAACCAGAAAATTAAAGGATTAAAGGAAACAAAAAAAAGCTTGCCAATTTCAACATAGCCAGCGGAGCCATCAGCATTTTAGCTTATTGTTCAATCAAATAAGATATTCGCCTTTGAACTCTTGTAAGCTATATAATTCGTGTCATATTAAACGAGCTTTTTAATTCTTTTTTTAAATGCTCATAGATTCCGTCGTATTTGCTTAGACAATGTTGACCAAAAAACATATTCTTTATGTGAACATAAACATTCAAACACTCGAGATATACTAGATGGACGACAGTCTTAACGAATCATTTTTTACCCAATATTTTTTATGAATAATATTCACGATTTGTTAGGATCTTATTCCTTTTGCCATGTGCTTCCAGTTTTTCGATACGATGTATGTTGAAAAATCTACTTAAACCTGATATGAACGCGATCAATGACTCAATGTAGTCTTTTTTTTTTTCTTTTTTTATCAATGTATATATATATGTATATATATATACATCTAGTTATTACTTATTACTAGGATACCGACTATACTTTTGTAATAGAAAAAGTTAATGGACTATAAGTGTTGCTAATGGGGGGAAAAAAAAAGAGGGCTAACTAATTGTTTTAAATAATTGGCATACCAAAATTCGATCATCCAACTGGTGGTGACGTAAGCGAAGATGTAATAGTTGAAGAACAAAATTTCACGGGCGATCCTAGAGAGATTCAGATTCTTTCGATTCTTTGACCACCGTTGGTTTTGATTTATTTATGGCATTAGACTTTTTTTGTTCCATCTCATTGCCTCTTACGGCCTAACACGTAACACTTGAACAAAAAAATAAAATTATATAATAAGAAAAACGCTGCAAGTAAGATAATTTGTTTCTAGCTAGTATATACATTATAAGGTTCTGACTGTTACCCGATTTTTGTTTAATTTAGAAACTGGAAACAAACCCGTGTTTTTCGGCTGAATCAACGCCTTTATCATCTTCTTAATTAAATATATTGCTGCCAGTTTAGATAACCTTTTACTGTTTTTTTATACAAACCTCTAAACCATTTTTTGGTCGACTATTCAACGTATAATTAACTAATGTCTCAAAAAGTTATATTATTTGTGAATTAGTTAACCACGCGTGCATGTACATCCACGAAGTTAACGAGTCTTCTCTTGACCTTAATGGTCCTCCACTTAAAATGATGTTTTCGTCAACAAGAAAATTGCTTACTTCAAAACATCAATAATTTCCTCCTTAGTTCTTGGAGAAACGGGTTCTATATATATAAATTACTCATAAGATACATTGTTCAATTTCTCAAAAAAAAGAGATATATTTTCCATGTCGATAATTTGTTGTGATCAAAGTAGAAAATGACTTTGTAAGAAAATCATGATAAAATTCGGCCTTTTGTTATAAGACCAGTTGAACTACATCAGTAATTCAGTAGCTAAACATATATGTAATTTGAATTGTCATGTATGTTGATCCATTCGTATTCGATCGAATTCTTTTCACTGTCCACCCCCGCCCCCACAATTTTTTTATATATTTTTATATCTGTTTAACTTTCTTTTTACTACAATGCTCAGAGGGATGACATCTGGCTTTCATATTTTAGTTTTTCTTTTGGAACAACCTCTTTCAGAAGAAATGATACATATATATTTACTCAAATGTCTCAATTATTGTAGTTACGTAGCTCTGTAGTCAATTGAAGAAATGTCAGGCTAAATCGCCGGCCAAGGACCGGACCAAGTCCGAAAAGATTCAAAAAGGTTCATAACGTGTCAGGAGCTTGTCGCTCGCTGCCCAAACCATATGACTCGTCTAAATCTGTCGTTCTACGAATAACCGACACCACACGTGTGGTCTACTTCGGTACGTGTCCCTATTGAAACACAAAACCCTCTCTAGTGGTCGGCAGATTCTTAAATTCTTTCATTTTCCGTCACACACAAGGATAAAGAAACATAGCAATTTTTAAAAATATATAAAGACATGCATTCATCGTACGTGCACGCACCAAGTCCACATGCTCAGTCTCTCCCCGACTGTTCCCGTCAATAGGTCACGCACTTTCTTGATAACTAAAATTTTCTGAAATGAAATCGATTATGAAAGAATCAGGAATTTTTAACACTTCAATTACTGTGTCGATATCAAGAAACTATTGTAATATATAGTAGTGTTTTTTTCTATAAGTAAATCTATTTGAATAAAGTCAGAGTAATCATAGATGTATAGCGTAATATTCAATTGTCAATAACATTACCAATTTACCATGGCAGAGAATTACTGTAATGATTTATGATGGTACATATTGTTACGAACCAACTAGTAGCAACAATTTTTTCTTCTGGCAGGCGAAGGGCAAAATATTTTGTATAAATATAAATAAAGAGGATATGTTGAATGCGAAGCTTAGAATTAGTGGAAATAATAGAGGGTCAATGTCAGTTGGGGACATTCAACGTGTGTAAATTGACATGAGGTTTTTGGCATATTTTGTCAAGTTGATATGACTGTTGGGGATAATCAAAAGAAAGTAGAAGAAATGAGCTGTAAAAGGTTATAATGAAGTGAGAAATGAGAGTGTGATTACATGTAAAGAAGCTTATTCTACGTCGTTGGTTTGGTGTGTTTCTCATCGCTTTCCTATCTTTTCTTTTTCTGTCGAAGCATTATGGAGCTAACACGTTTCGATCCTCTCCTTTTGTTTTTGTTTTTTCTCTCATGTAAATATCTCTAGGACATTTAAAACTTTATTTAGCAAGAAAACGTGATTCTCAATTCACCGGTTTTATAAATTATACAATCGAATAGGTAGTAATTAAATAATAATAATAAATATACATTAGAAGATATATGTGCAATTTATCAAACCAAATGATTTAATTATAAATTACGTGATATATGTGAATTTTTATCGTCCTGATGTATCTAATGGGAAATATGATGATATTTAACATTTAACCAAAACAAAGTAAGATGATATTATTTCGACGAACGAAATCTATTATATAAAAGTTGAGTTGTGTTTCACAATCTTGATACATCAGCATCTATAATTTTGACACATTAGCCAGAAAAAAAATTAAAAAAAAAATTCAAATTCTTATTTGATGGTCAAACTTCTAATCAGATTAAATTTTAATTCTTTAATTTATTATGTTTTCACATATCTTTTGGTAAAAATAAAAAAAAATGTCCACAACTCAAAACATGCAAAAGCTTTGCATCTGTCAAAATGAAGATGAAATTCGCTTTGAATTATCCTCCATTATGTTCGGTATGTATGTAAATAAATTTTTACTTTCTCTCCTGGTTCATTTCTTATCATAATTATATTAATTTGTTAGTTCTGACTCAGTTATTTAGACAATTCTTGTGTATGAAGCATCATTTTTTTAATGGTTTTTCACATTTTTTTTAATCTGCAGCCTCAGATGTATACATTTTATTTTTTATGCTTCCTTTGATGATGTAGAGAAATTTGGTTATCAGATCACGGGCAAATGTGACACTGAGATGATAAAAACATTGAGATAGGGAAAAAAGACAAGGTTAGAATGGAGAAATGATAGCTTTTAAAAATCTTAAAGCAAGTCCAGAAGTTATAAAAATCTCTTTTTAAGCTCATCAACTTATCTGAACTGATTCATTTTTATGTAAATTTATCATGTCCTAGTTTATACTGACTTTATAACCATAACATTTCCATTACTCTTCTAAAGTTTTGGTTGATACATTGATCCAAAAAATGGTTAACGGAGAAATGTGTGAGGTTTGAGAGCTATGAGGAGGAAGCATAGAGTTTTAGGAAAGCGAGAGCTGCGAATGAGAAAAGAGTTAGGGATTAGGTTTAGAAAGAACATTTGGAGTTTTGGAAGTGAGGGAAATGGAGAAAGGAATGAGATGAAAGAGAAAGACAATAAGCAAGACAAAGCGACAAACGAATTGCAGATGAAATTTTTTAAAAAAATAATTTGTAAATGAAAATTGCTAAATTGAAACTGGAATTGGTGAAGGATATGAGAGAATTGGAGAGTTGTGAGTCTGAGAAGAAGCTTAAGAATGAATCACATAAAAGGAAAATCGAAGAGTTAAAAAGGATCGAGTTATTGAAGAAGGTTGAAGAAGCTAAGAACATACTAGATGTGTTGAACGAGAGGATTATGGAGCCTACTAATAGAGTGCACGGTGACCAAAATAGTTTTTTGGAAAGACAATTATAGTGGCCAGTGGTTCATTTCAAATGGGAGATAAAGATGAGAATTTTAAGCGACTCTTTATGGTCTATGGAGAAGAGAAAGTGTTCAAGGATTACTACATCTACATGTTGACAACTACAAATGAAATTTTATCAATAATAATGAACTTATATATTGTTCTCTCAATTTTTTATTCACTATGGTAATTTATTATCCTCTGTAAAAAATGTTATGGACATCAAATAAAATACCAAATTTTAACAACAAAAAAAGTTTTTAAAAAAACAAAATAGTTATTACATTAACTTAAAAAATATTAATTATAAAAGCTCCGTGTGTATACACGGGTATTCATCTAGTGAAAATTAATTCTTCACTACCTGCTGCGTACATTAGTTATTAATTATTAAAATAATCGACGTATCTACAAAATTTCAAGTTTTATCTAGTAGGTCGATTTCACTTCGCAAAATCGATGAGCTCTAAAAAGGTAATAATAAGTGACAAACATGCACACAAAATAACATACAAAGAATATCGAATCCTAACAGACGTATATGATTATGAATGAAAAAAAAAGTATGCTTCATGCATTTAAAATAACAAATATTCCTGGACCATAACAGTTCCCTATCACGTGGAATAAGGATGAAGAGATAAAATATTTAACAAAAAAAAAGGATGAACAGTAAAAAACCATGGGATATGAGGAATTGTATTCTTTAATATTTGATACTTTATATCTCTTTGAAATTTATGTTTACTTTCGCAGTGTATATATATATCTCATATAGGTACAGTAAAACTTTTATAAATTAATAATGTCGGAATTGCAATATTTTATTAATTTATCGAATTATTAATTTATCAATATAAAAATCAGTTCAAAAGACTAATTTTGGGACTTACGAAATGTATTAGTTTATCGATGTATTAATTTATCGAGTATTAATTTATAGAGATTATATTGTATCTAGATTTATTCGGAAGAAAAAAAAAAGAACGAAATAAAAATAAAGTAAATTGACAGGTAAACGGAAACAACTGCCAAAGCCTAACGGTATCGCTCCTTTCAAGATACTTGACTACTTTCGGTCGTGGATATGGGCCCACTTATGACCCCCACGGCTTTCCTACGTCTTTCTGACTCAGTTCTTTCTTGGCCCATAGGCCCATAATATTATTATTTTCTTACTAATCAAAAATACTTAAACAGGGATGGAATTTTCTTAATTTGGTGGATACATTAAACTAGAAGACAAACTGACTTCAAACATAAAACCATCATATAAAATAATCTATAAACTAATCAATATAAGCAGTAGACAATACCTAATTTAATATATAATCTACAAATATAAATAATGAAAATACTATTTGTCCTGAAATGCTATTCTATCCCTCTTATTAATACATGAGTTATTATTAAAAACTGCAAAAAAAAAAAGAAAGAAAGAAGATGGAATGCCACTTATTGTCGGTCCACACATACACTTCTAAAAGATAAAATAAGTATATTGGAAAAAGGTAGGATTCTTTTGTCATTATATGATTTGCTTTTTCTTTCTTCATGTCGTTTGCTTTATATACCATTATTTTCTTCTTTTTTTTCCTCATGTTTTTGTGCAAAACTTTATACCCTGTTTTTGGGTAGTTTTTTTTCTAATCGGATGAATGTAAGCAATTGGCTAGTATTTTTTACAATATGAACATGTATTCAGATTTTTTTTCGTCATTTTTCAGTCTGTGTTCAGAAGCAATCAATTTCGAACTATTTGATTGTCGATTTCGGTATAGTAAATGATTTAATAGTAGATTTGAAGAAATGTTTGGTCAAAGGATATATTTTACCTCAGAACTATGAACCAAATTTCCATACTTTAATTAGAATATTTAATTTTGATAATGTTTCATGATATATATATATATATATATATATATAGAGAGAGTTCAGTTTCCTTATGAAATAAGATCATACGGTCAATCAAATTCAAATTACAACTACATAACGCCTTCTCAGAAAGAAGAAAATTACATAACTAGAAAATAACAATTGCGTGAGAAGAAAATACAAGCGAGAAATGCTATCAGAAGAAAGCAAATACTGTGATAATGCGGTAATGATAAATGATCCATATGCTCAGTAGTATTTAATTATTTATCAAGAGTATTAAGTCCCGAACCAAGGAGAAAGAAAACATTGGGAAAATATAAGTCTTTGATCTTTAGTTCTTTTATTTCTTTATTTGAGTCGATGATAACTAATCATTATCCCTTTGGGTATGAGAAAAATAGAAATTTATCGATTACTTATAATAATTAGTGATGATAACAGTCCAACGCAATGATCATATTGATATTTGATACATAAACGCATTAACAAATTTTTAATTAATATATTGCCATATCCTATGTATTAATATGTATTTTAAAATTAATTTGGCAAATGCTTCCACGGTGTTATTACTATTTTTGTTGTCATTATTTTTTGTCTTCTTCGTTTAGCTCTATACCCCAAAAAGGAAACTATAGTATATGCTTTTTGTTATCTATCGTGATGAGGCGTCTCTAGTCACTAAGTCTGAGCTTCCATATCTTTAAAGAACCTTATTAACTGAATATCTCAGTTTACCACACACAAAAATATATCAGCAGTTACATTTACATACAGTTGATGAAATCTTGAAAAGAAAATTGGGTTAGTAATATAAAAATCCACTGCCTTTAAAGAATCTGAAGACGGCAAGATCATATCTCCTCTAGATCACAAACAAGTGTAAAATATTTAATTTGGAGAGAAAATCTTGCATTACCACGCCCAGATCCGCATGGTTGCAAAAGTGTTTGAAAAAGTTTGCATTTAGAATTAACAAAAAATCATAATATTCCAATAAAATCAGGAAAAGATAAATTTACCTATTAAATCTAAATGTGCGATAATATAATGACTAGTAATCAACTCCGACTAATAGAACTACGTTTAGTATAAGTTCCAATATAAATAATATATATGCCATTTGATGTTTCCATACAATGTAAATATGTTTAGTTTGTAATTTCGTAATAAGATTTAGAGCTTTGATATTTAGTTGCCCTAACTCGTGTATGCAAATTTTAAAACGAGAGTAGAACACTTATATTGACCCCTTAAAAAAGTAAACACTTACATATATTCCATCAGTTTTGTCTGCTTATTCAAACTTGGGGTCACTTCTTGCTATGGAATCCATACATTCAGTCACTAATTTTAAAAATGAATATTTAAAATTACGACAAATGGTAGTACGTTCATGGTAAAATTCATATATGCGATAATCTAACGGTCAAAAGTTATTATGAAATATGTGACAGTTTTAATATGCCATGACGTGCTTGCATGCTTAATTGACAATCGTTTATTTTCTATTACCCTTTAAGCAGTGAACCATTAATGTTAGATAAAACAAAAACCCACGTACCAACAAATGAAAGAGTCGAAAGTAAAACCGGTAAGAGCATTACAATTATTTTTCGGGGAAGGGGGACATTACAATTGTTCAATTATATTAGTCTGAGGTCATTGCAACTCAAGTATGAATTACAAGTGGGTGTCTTTATAACGATATCAAATTCTGATTTGATGGAATCCTCAACGGTTCACAAATCACCTATTTGAAGTTTTTTTTTCTATCACGAAAAATATTACAATTAAAACAAAAAGAAAAAGAAAGAAAAAGATTACAAAGCATTCGAATCTATTTAATCAAATATGATGTGATTTGGAACGCTTGGGATAATCAAATCTTGGCCTTCTAAAATGGTGGGTGCACACACCCAACGGTCCCAACTTGGTTTCAGCTGGAATATGAATATATTTGATAATAGCAATATATATTTTATGCTCCGAGTTTTAAAATACGAAACTCATTTGGAAAATAAACTAATGTTTTCAGTTGACAAACAATTAATATCTCAAGAGCATATTGTAAGTTCAAATCATAAGAGCATATACGTAATACTTTAACAAAAAGGCATATGCGATGTTTATTACTATTTTCTTTTCAAATAAAAATTATAAGACATTAACACTATGGTGGAAAAAAAGAAAGAAGGCATATGGAATTGATTAATTTATTTTGTTAAGATAAACAATAAGCTAGTAAGGCCCAAAACAAAACCCAAATTCTGGTATGTAAGCCCTTTGAAATTTTGATTTGGTTATCATAAAATAAATATCAGTTTAAAAAATATATATGAGATGCAGTTGACTACAAGAAAATATCTGTTGGAAAAATAGAATTATGAATTAGTTCCAACGGATTATAGCTACACCTCCGGACTATCCACATAAATTAGTAATAATATTAAAGGAGGATTGCTATTGTGACCTTTAAAATAGCTGAAATTAGTATAATAACTTTACATTCTCGAAATTAGCAGGATAACCTTCCTTTTTAAAAAAACCCGATTTTACCCTTAGGAAGCTTTGGTGAGAAAAAACGTATTTACAAAAATACCATTATTAAATTATTTCCACATCAGCCGTTAAATTGGACTACCAAGAAATAAATCTATCAATATGAATGGTAGACTTATATGTTTTGCTAGATTTATAAAAATGTCGATAGACTTAATAAAAGTTGGTAGACTTAATATTCCGAAAAATAGATTTGTTTAGATGTTGATAGACTTATAGTGATAGATTTAGTTTTCTAGAAAGGTAGATTTAAAATTCTTGATAGATTTTTGAATGTGTTGGTAGACTTGTTTTGTTGTATAGTAGATTTATTTTCAAGTTGGTAGATATATTGTTGTTGAGTTGACTTCATAAGATGTGGTTGACCGAAATCGGTAGACTTATTAACTTTCATAGTAGACTTAGTAGAGAAGAAAATAGACTTATTTCTAAGAAAAATAAATCTACTACAAAATAAAAAGTTTTTTCGTGATAGATTTGTTGTACGCATGGTAGATGTAAATATCGATGGTAGATTTGTTTTGAAAACGTAGACTTATTTTCTTTGTGGTAGACTTATTTTCTAGGTGGTAGACTTGTTGTCTTAATAGTAGACTTAAAATTCCCTTAGCGAGTATTGATATGTGATAGACATACGAAACTATGTAATAGATATATTTGGGGATGGTAGACTTATATGTGGAAAATAGATTTATTTGATAATATAGTAGACTTTTAAATCAGTAGCGAGGTTCAATGTTGGTAGACATAATGAAATGTTGATAGACATATTACAAAATTGGTAGACATATTTAATCTCATAAAGGTAGACTTATTGATTTGAAATGACGTTTCTATCCAGCAGTTATTAATGAATTTTCGGGTTCCAACCACCGCAACCAACTACTTCTAGGGTAGCCGCCGCCATTAGTTCGTCGCTGATTGTCTCTCTTTACCTGTTTTTGGGTTTCTTTCCTGTATTTGTCATCCTCTATCATGTCTTCTTCTTGCATGGTGGATATATTTTTAGTTTGTGGGAAATGGGAATTTCAGAATAGTCGGTATGTTTTCTTGGTTGATAAGGGCAAAGGAAGTCGAGTTGTAGCGGTTGATCGGGAAATCGGGTTTGGGGATTTATTACAAATTGTTTATGAAGAATTTCGATTGGATCAGCGCCGATCTGACCTGCAATTCAGCTATATGTTGTCGAAGAAATACATGCAAAAGCTACCCAAAGATACACCACCGGTATTTGTAGGAAATACTCGACAATTTGCTGGGTTTCTCCGTCACTTTGAAAACGAGACGATCCGTCTATGCATTGAGATTACTGAAAAGGCGTTGACTCAATCTAAGATAGCAAATGGTGTTGAGGTGAGCGACAAAAGATGTAAATCATTCGTAGATGAAGAGAATGAAGACGATGAATTTGAAGAAGATGAGGAAGATAATGACGATGATGAAGAAGAAAGGTACGACAATTGCGAAGATCCGGATGGTGCGAGTTCTAGTGATGAAGACTACGATTTGTGTGGGAAGAAATCAGAAGATGAAGAAGAAGAAGAAGATATGCAAAACCTGCCACCAAAGAAACGAGGTTTCTCCAGAATAGATGATTCTGTGGAGCTTGAAATGAAGTCCGTAGAGTTAGCTGTAGGTCAATGTTATGACACAAAAGAGGAGTTCGAGACGAGATTGAAGATCTACGCGGTTGCCAATAAAATGGACTTCGACGTGGGACACTCAACGCCCACGCTATTGACGGTTAGATGTTGGGTCGGTGGATGTAAATGGAGGGTTCGAGCTTCGACGGTTGGAGATGGAAGACAGTTCTATGTCAAAACATACTACGGTTTGCACACCTGTTATATCATGATGCGTTCTTCACGTGCCCGACAAGCAACTCCTGAGATATTAGGACGGCTTTATAAGGATTTTGTAGGTGGAGTAGGTAATACAGTTACCCCAAATCACGTTTCTGATGCGCTAACCAAACGATATGGAATCAAGGTAAGGGTTACATATTGTAAGCTTAGTTTGGTAGATTTGATGTGTAGTTAGGTAGATTTATTTAACATATGGTAGATTTGTTTCCAATAGTTAGGTAGATTTGTGTTCTATAGTTAGGTAGATTTTTTTCCAATAGTTTGGTAGATTTGTTTCTTGGTAGATTTGTTATTAATAGTTAGGTAGATTTGTAGCCAGTGGTTTGGTAGATAGACTAATCGTGTATGATGTATAGGTGGAGTATTGGAAAGCTTATCGTGTATTGAAGTATGCACGCGAACTAGTGACTGGGAGTTCAGAGGACAGTTACGAGGACCTTCCATCCTACTTATACATGATTAGACGAGCTAATCCAGGAACACTCATCAAGCTCGAAGTGGATTCTGAAGACAAGTTCAAGTTTATGTTCCTTGCCTTTAGTGCGAGCATTCAGGAGTTTCCATTTATGCGGAAAGTAGTGGTGGTTGATGGTACCTTCTTAACAGGTAAATACAAAGGTACACTACTCATTGTCACAACGCAAGACGGGAATTTTAATATATTCCCAATTGCTTTCGGTATCGTTGATACTGAGAATGATGAATCGTGGGAATAGTTCTTTGCACAACTACATCGAGTTATACCTGATGATGAAGGACTTGCCATGATTTCAGATAGACATAGATCTATTGGGAAAGCTATAACAAAAATTTACCCTCTTGCTTCGCGTGGTATTTGCACGTATCATTTGCACAAGAATATATTGGTCAAATATAAAGGTGGGGAAGCTTTTCGCCTTGTCAAGAAAGCAGCAACAACATATAGGCTTTCAGATTTCAATGTCTTAATGGCACAGATTCAGGGGTGTAACCGAGGACTATATGACTACTTACAAAAAGCGGATGTCCGGATGTGGAGCCGTGTTCATTTTCCGGAACAGAGGTACAACTTCACTACTAGCAACATAGCGGAGTCTTTAAATAAGGTCCTTTCAAAGGTTAGAAGTTACCCAATTGTGACACTATTGGAGGAGATTAGATCGCTTTTGACTAGGTGGTTTGCCAAAAGGCGCCGAGCTGCAAATGATATGGAGACCGAGCTTACTACTGGTGTTGAGAAATTGCTACGGGTATAGTTTTGGTAGACATATTCTACAGTTTGGTAGATTTATTTGTTAATACGATAGACTTAATTACATATTTTGTGTACAGGAAAGAGTCGAAGGAGCAAAGCAACTAGCAGTGCAAGAAATCGACGACCATCTTGCACAGGTCACCGGTGTCTCATCCTTACATGTTGTCAATTTGGAAAGGAAAACATGTACTTGCCGACGGTTCGACATCGATAAAATACCGTGCGTCCATGCCCTTGCTGCAGCGGAAGCAAAAAAAATTTCCTGTATCTGTCTAGCCCACCCTTACTACCGTAGGTCATACCTTTCGTCGGCATACGCGGGGACGGTAATGCCAAGAGATGTCGCTTTACCTGTACCCGAAGAAGTGGCTAACAAAGTCTGTAAGCCTCCTTTTGTTCGTAAACCACCTGGTAGGCCAAAAAAATCACGAATGAAAAGTGCTTTAGAAATAGCAATGTAGAAGAAACGTCCAAGGAAAGAGCACAAGTGTTCCAAATGTGGCCAAGGCGGACATAATCGTGCGACATGCCAATCTTGATCGTGTGTGGTCAGTGTAATTAATGTACTTCGCACTCTTTTACTTTAATAAACCCCATATGTAATAAACATATTTGTTGTAGTTGAAAGACTTTTACTTAGCTTCTGACGAAGCCTATATTTGTGTAATGATCATGTTGAGAAACTTTAATCATGTAAGCAGTTCTATGCAACGTGATACATAAGTCTACCATATAAAATACATAATGGTAAATAAGTCTACCATACATAGTACATAAGTCTACCAGTAATGGTACATAAGTCTACCATTAATTGTACATAAGTCTACCATTAACTCTGGTACATAAGTCTACCATAGTGAATACATAAGTCTACCATTAATGGGACATAAGTCTACCATAGCGAATACAAAATACATATGGTACATAAGTCTACCATATATGGTACATAAGTTATCATACATAACCTCCCATAACTATATCTCTTCTACTTGAAGAAATATGAAATCGCAGCGAAGACAACAAGCACGGCAAGAGTCAAATACCCTCCTCCTTGGTTGCCGTATAGCTCCTTCAGGCGACCCACTTCTGTTTCAAGCTGGCTTACCTTGTCCATCACTTGGCCCATGACGTGTATCTCGCCATTGGGCGCCATCCACGTTTGCATATGTTCCAATCGAGCCTCTAAACGAGGATCAAAAGCTTGGAGTCTGGCAACCCTTTCGGCACCTTCTTAGCCTCCTCGAGCTTAGTCATCCTAGCTTCCAATCCACTCATTCGGGCTGTAAGATTGGTGTCCATTTTTCCCACTTGAGATGCCAAAGCTAGAAGAATTTGTTTCATCTCCACATCATTGTCCTCGACGATAACCAGCTTCTTCTCATTCATTTTCTTCTTATTATTCAGCTCTCTCTCTTTCCTCAAGATTTCTGCAAGAAGGGTGTCGGAATCCGCATCTCCCTCTTCACCATCATCCATATCGGTATCTTCCTCAACCACTGTTGCCGGCTTCTTGTTCTTCTTCTTCTTCATGTTGCTCTTTTTCCTCTCACCTTCGTTCTCCTCTCCACTTTCATCGGTCATTTCCTTCGCCTTCTTCTTCTTCTCCTTGCTTTTTTCCATCTCACCTTCGCTCTCCTCTGCACTTTCATCAGTCATGTCCTTCTTTTTCTTCTTCTTCTCCTTGATCTTTTTCCTCTCACTTTCGCTCTCCTCTGCACTCTCATCCGTCATTTCCTTGGCCTTCTTCTTGTTGTTCTTCTTTTTCTTGTTTTCGCCGTCGCTGTCTTCTTCACGTTCTCTGCTCTTATCCTTTTTTTTCACTTTCTTAACTTTCTTTCCCACATCGCTATCCGCCTCACTCTCGTTACTCACTCTCTTTTTCGTCTTCTTCTCCTCAGTTCCTTTCCTCTTCTGGTTTTTCCCTTTTTCCTCAGATGGTGTACTAGGCTCTGGAACAAAATCATCCTCACCCCAAAACGACTCATTAAGGGTTCCATCAAGAATATCTAGGATCATGTTGTGAAGCTTCTTGTCAACATTTGGATCTCTGTCTTCATTTGGCCAAACCGGGTAAATCTCCTCCAGGGGGGGTATGACCAGTAAAGG